>NW_027363065.1:1917500-2280688 GCF_046119375.1 Phyllobates terribilis | reverse complement strand
GAGGTGGAGGAAGATGCTAGTGACGACGAGGTCAGGTTGCGCCTTCCTGGACAGAGACGTAGTACTGGAAGCACGTCAACAACTGCATCCTCAAACACAACTCTGCCTCTCACCACAAGTCGTGGTGGCTCTTCAGGTCGCATGGGTGCTAAGCCTTGCATAGCCTGGGCATTTTTTCAGATCGATAAAGATGACCCAACTCGTGTTATCTGTAACATTTGTCAGCAAAAGCTAAGTAGAGGCCAAAAAATACATAGTTTGAGTACTTCATGCATGAACCGGCACATGGACATGAAGCATAAGTTGCAGTGGGAAGCTCAGTGTGCTACAATGCGGCCTAGCCGGCCGGGCCAATCACCGTCTGCCATATCTTGTGCATCCGCGGCCTCTTCATCCTCTGTGACTGGGGGGACAGCAGTCACACCTGTTTTGGGGCGCAGACCTGCCACCTCTTTACCCGCAACAGCCAGCGTGATTGGCAGGTCATCATTTTCTTTGGAGGTGGTAACACCAGCTGGTGTTGAGCGCTGTCCGACATCGATAGCACCACCTTTGGATCAAGGCAACCTAACATGTCCGCCTGCATCTTCCTCACAGACCGGCAGTTTGCCGGGGACACCCTTATCAACCCCGTCTAAGCACAATAGCCAGCCCTCGGTCCCTCAGATGTGGACAAGTAAAAGACCATTTCCTCCTAGCCATGAGAAAGCTAAGAGGTTGAATTTCACCATCTGCAAGCTCTTGGCTACAGAAATGCTGCCTTTCCGCCTGGTGGACACAGAGGATTTTCGAGACCTTATGTCCGTCGCAGTGCCCCAGTACCAGATGCCCAGTCGGCACTACTTCTCAAAGAAAGGTGTGCCTGCGCTCCACCAGCATGTCGCACACAACATCACCGCTTCTTTGAGAAACTCTGTGTGTGACAGGGTGCATTTCACCACAGACACTTGGACGAGTAGGCATGGACAGGGGCGTTACATGTCGCTGACTGGGCACTGGGTAACTATGGTGACAGCAGGACAAGGGGCTGCTGTCCAAGTCTTGCCGTCCCCACGAGTTGTGCGTCAATCCTCTTTATGTCAAAGTTCCTCCACTGCTTCTGCCTCCTCAACCTCCTCTCGGTCTTCCACCTGCACCCAAAGCCTGTCTGGTCATGCCACAAGCTTTCTAACTGCGCAGAAGGGATCCTGCACACCTCCTTACTATGCTGGCAGTAGGGCTCAACGTCATCAGGCGGTTTTTACATTGAAATGTCTGGGAAATGTGAGTCACACAGCTGAGGAGTTGTGGTCAGCTCTGGAGAACCAATTTCATGAATGGTTGTCTCCACTGGACCTGAAACCAGGGAAGGCCGTGTGCGACAATGCTGCAAACCTGGGTGCGGCCCTTCGCCGGGGCAATGTCACACACGTGCCTTGTATGGCTCACGTGTTGAACCTGGTTGTCCAGCAATTTTTAGCCCACTATCCCAGACTAGATGGCCTTCTGCAGAGGGCACGGTCGCTGTGTGCTCACTTCCGCCGTTCGCATCCCGCAGCTCAGCGACTTACATCTCTACAGAAGTCGTTGGGCCTGCCACTTCACCGGCTAAAATGCGATGTGCCTACCCGGTGGAATTCAACTCTGCACATGTTGCAGCGACTGTGGCAGCACCGACAAGCCCTGGTGCAATACGTTCTGACGTATAGCCTGGGCCAACGAGATTCAGAGGTGGGGCAAATCACGCTGGAGGAGTGGTCTCAGATCAGGGACCTATGCACCCTTCTGCACAGTTTTGAAATGGCGACGAAGATGTTTAGTGCTGACGATGCCATTATCAGCATGACTATTCCGGTGATTTACATGCTGGAGCACATGTTAAACAGAATTCGGAGTCAGGTGGTGGCACAAGAGGAGGTGGAGGAAGTAGAGGAGGAGGAGTTGTATGCGGAAGGGCTAACATCTGCAAGGTCCAGACGGTCGGCAGCACCAAGGCGGCAGGCATGTGAGGGTGGGGGAGATGGTTTTACCAGGGCGCATGGTAGCAGCCAAACTAGTGAGGAAGGTGCAGGAGCCCAGGAAGAAGTGGAGGACGAACTGATGGAAGACTCATCAGATGAGGGAGACCTTGATCACATTTCTGTTGTGCGAGGTTTGGGGGAGAGGACAGAGGAAGGAAGCATGATTGTTACCTCGCCACCAACACAACAGGGACTTGGTGCTCCTGGATGCGCAACACACATGAGTGCCTTCTTGCTGCACTACCTGCAACATGACCCTCGAATTGTGAGAATTAGAAATAATCCTGACTACTGGGTTGCCACACTGTTAGATCCCCGGTACAAAAGTAAATTTGCAGAAATTATTCCTGCCATAGAAAGGGATGCACGCATGCAGGAGTATCAGCAGAGACTGTTGCAGAATCTTACATGTGCTTTTCCACAAAATACCAGTGGTGCACGTAGTGAATCTCACAGTTCCAACTTGCCAACCGTGGGACCGTCAAGTGTTCAGCACTCAAACCGTAACAGAACCACAGTATCTGCTGGTAACATCAATTTTGCGGAATCATTTCACCACTTTTTTAGCCCATCCTTTGCAAGGCCACAGGAGACAAGAAGTCTGACACATAGTCAACGCCTAGAGACGATGGTACAGGAGTATCTCCAAGTAAACATTGAAGCCACGACTGTGTCACTGGACCCTTGCTCTTTTTGGGCTTCCAATCTGGATAAATGGCCGGAGCTAGCCACTTACGCCTTGGAGATCTTGTCATGCCCCGCAGCCAGCGTTCTGTCTGAACGTGTGTTCAGCGCTGCTGGTGGTGTGCTGACAGATAAGCGCACGCGGCTCTCCACTGATAATGTAGACAGACTCACGTTCATAAAGATGAACAAATCATGGATCCGAAACGACTTTTCTACCCCTGTGTCATCCTGGGGAGAGTAAAAGCTTGATGATTGGTTAAAATCACCCTACCAACCGTTTTAAGCTTTCAAATTACTAATCATGTTTATCTGTATCTTGACTGGAAAATAATTTGGGCTTTGTAGCAGTGTGCAGCACTGATCCTATTAGGCCATCTATACTAAAGCTTCACCAGATTTAAAATTAAAAAGAATTTTTAGCTGCATCTAGCCCGGAAAATAATTTTGGGGCTCCGAGATGCGCAAGGCACATAAGTGCCTTCTTGCTGCACTACCTGCAGCATGACCCTCATATTGTCAGAATTCGAAGTAATCATGACTACTGGGTTGCCACACTCTTAGATCCCCCAAACTTTTCGATCAACCTTTTCATTTTAATAAAGACCAAAAAAATGGTCATTTTTGAAATTATAAGCATTAGCAGGTTGTTAGAAACTGAAATCAAACAGTTTTCAACTCAAAACTTTATTCTAGGTGATGTTACATTTTCACATAGGACCCCTTGTTCGAAAGGAGCTTCTGAACTCTCTCGTCCATTGAATTTGTCAGGTTTTGGATGGTTTCTGCTTCAATTGTTTTGCATGAGGACAGAATACCCTCCCAGAGCTGTTGCTTAGATGTGAACTGCCTCCCGCCATCATAGACACTCCTTTTAATGATGCTCCAAAGGTTCTGAATGGGGTAGAGGTCAGGGGAGCATGGGGGTCACACCATAAGTTTGTCCCCTTTTATGCCCATATCAGCCAGAGATGCAGATGTTTTATGTGCAGCATGAGATGGTGCATTATCATGCAGAAAAATGATCTTGCTGTGAAATACACGGTTCTTCTTCTTGAACCATGGCAGGAAGTGCTGTTTGAGAAAATCCACATACATTATGGAGTTCATCTTTAGCGCCTTCAGGGATCCTAAAGGGGCCGACAATCTCTCTCCCCATGATTCCAGCCCAAAACATTACTCCACCTCCTCCTTGTTGGCGCTGTAGCCGTGTTTGCGTGGGGTGTCCATCAACCAGCCATCCTCCACTCCATCCATCTGGACCATCGAGCGCTGCACGGCACTCATCCGTGAACAAAACAGTTTTGAAATCAGTCTTCATGTAATGTTTGGCCCACTGGAGCCGTTTCTGCTTGTGTGAAGTGGATAGAGGAGGTCGACAGGATGGCGCATGCACAGCTGCAAACCTCTGAAGGACCCTGCATCTTGTTGTTCGGGGGACGTTGGAGGCACAAGCAGCTTCAAAAACTTGTCTGCTGCTATGACAAGGCTTTTTTGCCGCTGCTCTTTCAACCTGACGTAATTGCCTGTAGGAAAGAGTCCTCAATTTGCCCTTATCAGCACGCACACGTGTGTACTGTGAATCAGCTACATACTTCTTGATTGCCAAGACACTTCATCCTGATCATCGCACAATGTTGATTGTAGTCATGCCTTGACCTAAACACTCCACAATTTGTTGCTTCTCAGCAGCCGACACATCCTTTTTCTTTCCCATTTTGGCAGAAAATGTAGGCTGCTTAATAATGTGAGAGAGCCTTCTTAAGTAGTCTTGCCTTTCATTGGACACACCTGCCAAACTAATTAGCACAGGTGTCTGCAATTGCTTACAGTGATATAAAGAGCCCTGACACACATCACCATCAATGAGTTTAACTGACAAACAAACAAATTCTTCCCTTATCACTCCTAAACACTTTTTGTATAATAATTTGGAACGCAGTGTACATGTGCTTTTCCACAAAACACCAGTGGTTCACGTAGTGAATCTTACAGTTCTAACTTGCCAACCGTGGTCTGTATGGAGTTGTTCAATAAAGGGCCCAAAATTAAGATAACATAGATGGGAGAGGTCTCTATGAATAGGAATTCCTAAGTATTTGATACCCTGTGAGGGCCAGGCAAAGGGAAAGTTGGACTGGATGGAATCCTATATGAATTTGGGGAGGGAGACATCGAGGGCCTCAGACTTCGCTGCATTGATTTTAAAATTTTACCATGTAACAAAGTGATCTATTTCAGCCATAACAGCATGGATGGATATATGTGATTGAGTGATATATACTAGGACATCATCAGCAAATAGAGAGCACTTGTACTCGGTGCCTCCCACCTCAATCCACCTAATATTGGGGTTATGGCGAATTGATGAGAGCAGGTGCTCCGTCACTAGGATGTATAAGAGAGGGGACAGAGGACATCACTGCCTTGTCCCATTGGTGATTGTGAAAGGTGATGAAAATGTTCTGACGCACCCCCTGGGCCTTGGGACACCCGGAGCCGGACCCTTTTTGGTGGATGCTGGTGGTTGTAGTCTTCGTGGCGGCGACCCAGTTCCGTGGCTCAGGGCGGTCAAACCAGTGGCGCAACTATTTATGTGGTTTTCATGTTTAAATGTCCGACTACGCCACCCGTGGATTGCGGTCAGAGTGAACCGCCGCTACAGGGCAGACCACTGAGGCTGGTGTTGTGGGTGCAGCAGAGCGTAGCATAACTCCCCACGGGAGGAGTATAGCCTCAGGGCAGTGTATGCGGAGGATGGGGGTGATGGTGCAGGGCAGCAGCAGTAGCGACACGGAGTCAGTGATGCAGTTCAGGGCCTTTACTCACAGTTCTTATTATCCAGACCACGTCTGCAGGTAACGGCTGCCCACGTCATACTGTGCTCACCAGGTGAGGGGCTCAGACAACTCCCAGATAACTTTGGAGCACTTCACAGGACCCCCTTTGTGTGTCCTTTGTCTGGCCTTTCTTACCAACACTTCTGTCCGGCTGCCTCGGGCCTCCTCTTGGTAAACTTGGCGCCAGTTTCCCTGACCCTATGTGGTGCCTTCCTAGCGGGTGTAGCGAGGGGCTGCGCCACATAAAATGTCAGAGCCTCCGGTTTCTAGCTGAGGGTCGTTTCCTGCCTCCACTAGTTCGGAGACCGGTCTCCCCCTTTGGCCTGACCCCTCCACGCAGGTGGATTCGGGCGTGCGGTGGCGACTCGCCCGTCCGCACCCCTGGGATCCCTTCATTCCTCGTTCCTGGAGCCTTCTCCGCTCCTCTTCCTTCCTTCTCCCTCTTCCAGGCCTGGGCCTCTGTTACTAGGCCCGCCTCCGGAGCAGAGCTCATGCAGAGCCCCTGCTCCCTGCCACTTCTGCTCAGACTTCTCTGCACTGAACTAAGATGGTGCCCACCTTTTATACTCCCTTCTCAATGCACCCAGGAACTGCTTCCTCCCTGCTCCTGCACTACAGGGTTCCCCTTCCTCAGTGTTCCCTCCCCCCACTCCAGCCAGGGACAGGGACTGTCGTGCCCATCTCAGGGGCATATTGGTCGCCCTGCCCCACGGCAATGTGGTGTAATGCATGCAGGTGTCGGGTCCTGATCCACACTCCATCCTTACCTGAGAGTGAGATATCACACCTCTGGGTGAGGTGCAATACGTCTGTAGCAACCGAGCCCTCAGGGTGCTACAGTTCCATTTATCTTCAGCCTAGGTGACGTATTGCGATACAGGGCCATGATTTTGGCTATAAAAGGGTCCCCTAGACCCCTACCCCAAGCTTTTTAAGAGAATCATATATGGCGTGCCAGGAGACTCTATGGAATGCTTTCTCAGCATCCAACGAGAGTATCTAATTACAAATTTTTAACTGCATCTAGCCCAGGAAATACTTTGTGCCTAGTAGCAGTGTCTGCTAGTGAGCGGATTATCCCGGCTGTTAAGCAAGCTGCACCACCTGTAGTTAAGACACTTAATTTTTTCAAAGGAAATGCTTCGGGACCATGGGATACTTAGTGAAGAGCATCAGGAGGCACCCCAAGGCATAGGGGCTGGGACTGGCAGTAGGATGCCTTGCGGTGGACAGCCGAGCTCGATCCTTATGAAAGCTTTTTAACTGCAGCAGCTTTAGTGGACGCTACTGGAGCTGGAATTACCGCGGCTGCTGGCATGAGACTTGCCCTCCAATAGATCCTTGTAAATGGATTTAAAATGTATTCATTCAAATTAGAGAGACAATTTAAATTAAAAAGCTTAGAGCTGCCTCCACCACAGGGGGGCTCGCTCGACCCACCAGCGGACAGGCACCAGTATTGGGAGAGGGGGGCTGGCCGTCAGGGTTCACCGCGGCTCTGGCACAAACCCGGCGACACGGAGGTGGCACGGGCAGGAGCCGACTGGCCGTGTCGGCTTCTCACTTTTTGGATTTTAGAAGGGCATGACATGCCTATATCTGTGTCTCCCCCTCCTTTTACTCCTCCACCTCTTTTATTTTCGCATGACTATATGTACTTGTCACTTTTCCATGTGTTAGTTATGTCTTCTGAGCAGTTTGTCAGCTTTTGGACACCTTTGAAGGTGTTTTCTATGTGTTTCTATGTGTTTTTGTTTGCCTGCCATTGGTTTTAACGGTGTTCGACGAACAGTTCGGCGAACACACGGGTGTTCGACGAACCGAACCGAACTCGAACACTACGGGGGTGGCTCAACACTAATTGTAAGGCAGCGCTAGTCATCATAATGGGGAATACTCGCTTTGCTGCGACAATCAATGCACACGTGCAATGTCTTTCCGTTTTTAAACAATGCTCAGCAGTTTATTACTTCATAAACCACAGTTCACACAGTTCATCTTAGTCCGCCACCGGCATGTTTACACACTTAACATTCGGGAGTCTCTCAAGTAGCAGACAGGCCCAAGTGGCCCAAGTAACAGCCTTCAGCAAGGTAATAAAATAGCAATGTCCATATTAGTGTCCATATAATACAGGGTATTACCTTTGCCGGGTTTAGCTGTCTCAGTCCATTACTCCGCCACCACTGTGGCTTTGCGGCTTCCCAGGTAGGGGTCTCCAGCCGTCGTTCCCTCAAAGGCCACTGACATCCACCCAAGATCCAGGCTCTGCCTTTCAGGACTCTTCCTCAAGCCTCTGCCTTCCAAGGCCACTAGCATCCACACAGGATCCAGTCTTTGCCTTTCTGGCTACCAGGCTTCACTCGGCCTCACTAGGCCTCTCACAAACGGAGCACAGGCCTCATGCCTCACACCGAACACACCTGTCCCCCATCAAGCAGGGTTTATATATGCATCCCGTGCACACACACACACATACTGACAGGACCTTAATTGTGTGCATAAGGACCTGTGTGATGTCACGGTCATGTGACCAGTCAGTTAAAGGGGAAGGTACATGGTCAGGTAAAACACATCCTGGACCATTTACAGTAATGCTAGCAAGCTGCTGCATTACATTCCCCCCCCCTCTGTTCAAACTTGTGGGGTTGAACACATAATATAGTTACATAGTTTACATAGTTTATAAGGCCGAAAAAAGACAAGCGTCCATCCAGTTCAGCCTATCTCTTGTGCACTGCAGCTATTCCGCAGCGTTGATCCAGGGGAAGGCAACAAAAAACCATGCGGTATAGGCCAATTTACATCATTGAGGAAAAATTCACTTCCCGACACCAATCTGGCAGTCAGATTAAATCCCTGGATTAATTAACTAAGCATAAGATGTAATTTTATTGTTCTCAAGAAAGGCGTCCAGGCCTCTCTTGAACTCATTAAGTGAGTTGGACATCACCACTTCCTCTCCCAGAGAGTTCCAGAGTCTCACGGCTCTGACCGTAAAAAATCCCCTTCTATGCTGGTGCAGGAACCTCCTTTCCTCCAGACGCATAGTGTGCCCCCTCGTCTTTGTCACCATCCTTGGTATAAACAGGTCATGGGAGAGATCTCTGTACTGCCCCCTGATGTATTTATACATGTTTATGAGGTCTCCCCTAAGCCTTCTCTTTTCCAACGTAAATAGGCCTAATTTTGACAACCTCTCTGGGTATTCTAGGCCCTCCATTCCCTTTATTACCTTAGTCGCCCTCCTTTGTACCACCTCTAGCTCCAATATGTCTTTCCTGAGCACCGGAGCCCAGAACTGTGCACAATATTCTAAGTGCGGCCTTACCAGCGCTTTATACAGAGGAAGAACAATGTTCTCATCATATGCCCCTATTCCTCTTCTGATGCATGCCATGACTCTATTTGCATTCGCAGCTGCTGCCTGACACTGGGCACTCCAATTTAATTTGCTATTAACCAAGACGCCCAGGTCCTTCTCCATGTCAGATTTCCCCAACGGTTTCCCATTTAATATGTATGGGTGACTGCTGTTTTTCTTTCCCATGTGCATGACCTTACATTTATCGGCATTGAACCCCATTTGCCATTTTTTGGCCCAACTCCCCAATTTATCTAAATCCTCCTGTAGCTGTGCCCTATCCTCATCTGTATTAACTACTTTACAAAGTTTAGTATCATCTGCAAATATTGCTATTTTACTATGCAACCCTTCCACTAGATCATTAATAAATATATTAAATAATATAGGGCCCAAGACAGACCCTTGAGGCACCCCGCTAGTAACCCTGACACACCCTGAGCTTACTCCATTGATAACCACCCTCTGCTTTCTATCACTCTGCCAGCTATTTACCCACTTGCACACATTATCCCCCAGACCAAGCATTCTCATTTTATAAACCAACCTTTTGTGTGGCACGGTATCAAACGCTTTGGAGAAGTCAAGGTATACAACATCCACTGACTCTCCCCGGTCCAGCTGTGAGCTCACCTCCTCGTAGAAGGCGATCAGGTTTGTTTGGCAGGAGCGATCCCTCATGAATCCATGTTGATATGGAGTTAGACAGTTATTATCATTAAGATATTCTACAATAGCATCTCTAAGAAATCCTTCAAACAATTTACCCACAACAGACGTTAAGCTGACTGGTCTATAGTTCCCAGGGTCACTTTTAGACCCCTTTTTGAATATTGGTACCACATTTGCTTGGCGCCAGTCTAGTGGGACAGTCCCTGTCCATAAAGAGTGCTTGAATATAAGATACGGCGGCCTGTCTATCACATTACTTAATTCTTTTAGTACCCGGGGGTGTATGCCATCTGGGCCTGGTGACTTGTCTATTTTGATATTATTTAGGCGTTTCTGAACTTCCTCCTGGGTTAGGTGGGTGATATTTAGCGGAGGGTTTACTTTATCACTCTGCATTTCCTCCGATAAATTGTTTTCTTTTGTGAAAACAGTGGAGAAGAAGCTATTGAGTAGGTTTGCTTTACCCTCTTCGCTCTCTATGATTTTACCCAGGTTATTTTTCAATGGGCCAACTCCATCAGTTTTAATCCTTTTACTGTTTATATAGTTAAAGAACAGTTTGGGATTCGTTTTACTTTCCTTGGCAATTAGTCTCTCTGTCTCCTCTTTTGCTATTCTTATTTGTTTCTTACAGATTTTGATTTTTTCCCTATAAGATATTAGCGCTTCCTCGCTGCCTTCATGTTTAAGTTTACCGAAAGCCCTTTTTTTGTTTTTCATTGCCCTCTTGACTTCCTTATTTAGCCACATTGGCTTCCTCCTATTCCTAGCCCTTTTATTCCCATAAGGTATGTACCTTCTACAGTGACTATGTAGGACTGTTTTGAAAATTTCCCATTTTCTATCCGTGCTCCTATTACTAAAGATACTATCCCAGTCTATAAGGTGAAGGGCATCTCTTAGCTGATCAAACTTTGCCCTCCTGAAGTTCAGTGTTTTTGTGACTCCCTTGCTGGGCTCCCTACTGAAGCACATGTGGAATTGTATAATGTTGTGGTCACTATTTCCCAGGTGCCCCCCGACCTGCACCTCAGTTATTCTGTCTGGCCTGTTAGTTAATATTAAGTCTAAAAGGGCCATCCCTCTAGTTGGTTCCTGCACAAGTTGTGACAAATAATTGTCTTTGATAGTTGACAGAAACCTGTTTCCTTTCTGAGATCTACAGCTTTCGGTTTCCCAGTCTATATCGGGGTAGTTGAAGTCCCCCATAATAATCACCTCGTTATTTTTTGCTACTTCGTCTATTTGTCTCATTAATAGACTTTCCGTGGCTTCTGCTATATTTGGTGGTTTATAACAGACTCCTATGATGATTTTATTATTGTTTTTTGCCCCATGTATCTCCACCCATAAGGACTCGACCTCCTCATTTCCCTCCCATACATCCTCCCGTATTGTAGGCTTTAGACACGTCTTTACATATAGACAGACTCCACCTCCTTTCCGACTTCTTCGATCCCTTCTAAACAGACTGTAACCATGTAAGTTAACTGCCCAGTCATAGCTTTCATCTAACCATGTCTCGGTTATTCCCACTATGTCATAGTTACCTGTAGATATTTCTGCTTCCAGTTCATCCATCTTGTTTGTCAGGCTCCTGGCATTTGCTAGAATGCAGTTTACACGATTTGGTTTTGTTCCAATCATCTCCCTGTGGATTGTATTAGAAATTTTCTTACCTCCCTTCCAAGTATCTTGTCTTGGACCTTCTTTGTCGCACTTCATATCTTTCATTAGTATGTTCTCTGGTTGCATGTTCGTGTCCGGCATTTTTCTTCCCATCCCCTCTTCTTCTAGTTTAACGCCCTCCTGATGAGTGTTGCGAGTCTCCTGGCGAATGTGTGTTTCCCGGGTTTGTTGAGGTTCCCGGGTTTGTTGAGGTCATTGAGTAACACAATAACATTATAACCCCCAGCTCACATAGAGACCATGTACTTTACAATTGTGCTACTCAGCCCCTGGAACCTTAGTCAACGACATTAGCCCATTCCTTAGGGACCTACCATATGTCACTGTCACTGACTTTGTCAGGTCACCTTTCCGGGTCGTAACCTTGTCAGGTCTCCCCCGCTCCCAGCGGTCAGTCATAATCTTGTCAGACCTCCCCCGCTCCCAGCGGTCAGTCGTAACCTTGTCAGGTCTCCCCCGCTCCCAGCGGTCAGTCATACAGCGGTGTGACTCACATGCCCTGGTATCTAAGGTCCGGTTCAACTCCGTAATGTCCCGTCCTCTATTGGGTCATTTGTATGGGCTTCTCAAACCTGAGTTACTTGAGGTCTCACTACCTCTAAACCCACGCCCACTACTCTCAGGACATCTTGAAAGGTCCCTAACTCCAGCTATAGCTATTCTGTTATTTAAGGGGCCCTTTCTCTGTCTGGTCTCATAATTTCTAGACGGCTGCCACCTTCTGCTACTCAGATGATGCTGTCTATCTACTCGCAGTCTAGCGAGATTTAACTGTTCTACCTCTCGCAGGTAGGTCACTCGGTACTCCAACAGCATGCGCATATATTCCAGGCTTTCTTCTGTTCCTACAACGGAGAATGATACCATGCCGTCTTCGTCTGGTATCCAGTCCTGACGATCACGTGGACTGCTTACTTTCACCACACCAGACTTCTTGACCATCATCTGCATGGCTCGACCATTTCTCCCAACGAGCTTCCTCACCAGAACATGAGGCACCCGGATGACCTCTTCACGCATACTGTGAGCTTTCCTCATCAACTCCAGTTGTCTAACGGCTTGTTCCGTCTTCAACCGGACAAACCGCTTTGTGCAAATACATCGCCAGTGCATGTCACTTATGATAGCCACCCTCTTCACTGTGACTTCGGTCGTGGACAGGACCACCAGCTGTTTAGCTTCTGAGGTCAAGTACACCTTACAGGCTCCCACGGCCTTCTTAAACTCCTCATGCACGGACTCACGGGTACATTCTTCCCTCAAATCCTCAGGTACATCTACGAGGCACTTGTACCGAGACGTTTCAGTCTCACCAGTAGTTTCCAGATGATCAACCAGCTCAGGTTTCAGGGACAACTGACCTCCAGCTTCTTCACCCTGTATGCTTCTCCTGAGCTGACTCACAGCTACAAATTCACGAATTTTCGTCTTGACCACTTCCATCTCATATTTATCTGTGGTTAACACTCTCTTAGCTCTCCTCAGATCCACCTTCTCATGGTATAAGGGAGTGAGTGCAACGTGTTCGCCCTTTTCCTTCTCCAAGAAGGCCTCGTTCACTGAGTGATACTTTGTCAGGCGACTTTTGAGCCCGGAAACTTCTTCCTCTAGCTCCGCCACTCGCCTCTCAGCAGCCCGTCTCTGAAGCTCTTCCTGCTTCAACTGCTCTTCCAGCAGCAGAGTTCTCTCAGACCTCTCCGTCTCCAATGCGCCCACTCGGCTCTCAATAGCCAGTCTCTCACACTTGTCTTGCGTCCACTGGGTTTGTAGCAACTCCTTGAGCTGATTGAACTCGGCTCCGACATCCACCGAACCCTCCAAGCCCACATCACTCGAGGAGGTATCTGCTTCATACCTCCCATCACCAGCGGGCAACTCCTGGCCCTGGTCTGTGGCTTTTCCGATGGACTCCTCCATCCTCTCTTGCTCAGCTTCCATCTTGCTGACTGTTTCCTTAAGGTACGTCTCCGCCTTCTGGAGAGTATCACAGGACATCTGTAGCTCCTTCACCTGAGCTTCCAGATCTAGGGTCTTTCTCCGGAGACCATCATTCTCCTCACAGGTGTCTTGCAGAGTGGTCTCAACCACTTGGCGCTCTTGCTCTGCACCCGCCTTATCCTCTTCTAGTTTTTCCTTCACCTTGAGGAGATCATCATAATCTCTCTTACTCTGTTGCAGTTCCCTACTGCATTCACCACACTCCTTCTTGGAGTCACACAGCTCCTGGTTGAGCTGTTTGCGCAGTCGTTCTAGGATTTGTTCACGTCCAGAAACACCATCCTGCCGCGCCTCCTTCTCAAGCTTCAACTGCAAAACCTCTTCCTTGATTTTGTGGCGGTCCTCCTTAATTGCGTAGAACATTTCCTTCCAATGGTTAATTTCCGCGTTGCTTCCCTCCACGTCTCGATGCCAGTTCCTCATAACCTGGTATATTTTCTGCTGTTTAGACTCCAGGTTCAGCTGGTCTGAGGACACGATCTCCAGGTTTTCCCTTATCTGCTGCACGTCACTCTGACACTGTTGTCTGATAGGCTCCAGTTCTTGGTCATGACTGGCCACCTTCTCTTTCAGGGCTGTCAGATCCTGATCAGTCAGTCTCAGTACCGTACCGGAGGTTGCTACTGGCAACGTCACCTCCTCTTCTACCTCTAAAGGAGGACCCACACTTGAAGCAAAGGCACACAGTACTACATTCTCTTTATTTTCATTTTCAGCGAGGACTACCAGAGCAACCTTTTTGTGGCCCTTGCGCCGTCGACGACGAGAGGGGGACTCTCTCCCCTCGTCTAGCCCCTCCTGACTGAACTCACTTTTTACTTTCATAGTGTCACAGTCAGCTACGGGGTCTGTGTCACTCCCCATGGTGTTGTGGACTAACAGGTCACCTTCCACTTTGACGTCACCCCCTTCTACTGGAGTTACCCCGTTATCAACGGTCACATTGTCATTTTTAGGAGGTACCAACCCACAACCAGTAACAATTTTCAGTTTTCTACACTCCACACTCTTGTGAAAATCCGCCCCTTTTTTAGACTCCGCCCCTTTTTAACACAAAAAATCAGCAGTAGTCTTAGGACTCAGTTCACAACATCTCTTACCACCTCCCCGGACACTCTGGGACAACAATGGCGTCCCCGGAGAGTCCATAGAATGGTCCACTGCCGCCATTCCATATGGTGCCCACAGCTCCTGCGGTTCCTGCACCATGTCCAGTAAAAGTTTCCCAAATACCTGCTCCAGTCCCAACCGGCCCTTCAACCGCTCAATAGCTCTAGACAGATCTGCTGCTTTGCTCATAGCCATCGCGGTACGCTGTTCACACTAGAACTTCACCGCTCTCCCGGAAAAAATATTCGTGGCCCTGCCGAGCCACCGCAAACCAGGTTTGAGTGCGACAATAATCTTCGCAACCCCGCCAAGTTGCAGCCAGATGCTTTTAATTTCGTGAGCCCCGCCGAGCCACAGCAAACCAGGTTTGAGTGCGACGCCAATCTTCGCAACCCCGCCGAGTTGCAGCAAACAACCGAATTTGAGTGCGACGACAATCTTCGCAACCCCGCCGAGTTGCAGCAAGAGGCTTTATCCACACTCGTCGTCCTGTGCCGTTGCCCCTAGCAACCGGGTTGTTGTTGCCGCTAGCAACCGGGCTGCCGTTGTCCTCATTCTCGAACCATATGTAAGGCAGCGCTAGTCATCATAATGGGGAATACTCGCTTTGCTGCGACAATCAATGCACACGTGCAATGTCTTTCCGTTTTTAAACAATGCTCAGCAGTTTATTACTTCATAAACCACAGTTCACACAGTTCATCTTAGTCCGCCACCGGCATGTTTACACACTTAACATTCGGGAGTCTCTCAAGTAGCAGACAGGCAGACAGGCCCAAGTGGCCCAAGTAACAGCCTTCAGCAAGGTAATAAAATAGCAATGTCCATATTAGTGTCCAGGGTATTACCTTTGCCGGGTTTAGCTGTCTCAGTCCATTACTCCGCCACCACTGTGGCTTTGCGGCTTCCCAGGTAGGGGTCTCCAGCCATCGTTCCCTCAAAGGCCACTGACATCCACCCAAGATCCAGGCTCTGCCTTTCAGGATTCTTCCTCAAGCCTCTGCCTTCCAAGGCCACTAGCATCCACACAGGATCCAGTCTTTGCCTTTCAAGCTGCCAGGCTTCACTCGGCCTCACTAGTCCTCTCACAAACGGTGTCCCACACACACGGAGCACAGGCCTCATGCCTCACACCGAACACACCTGTCCCCCATCGAGCAGGGTTTATATATGCATCCCGTGCACACACACACACATACCTGACAGGACCTTAACTGTGTGCATAAGGACCTGTGTGATGTCACGGTCATGTGACCAGTCAGTTAAAGGGGAAGGTACATGGTCAGGTAAAACACATCCTGGACCATTTACAGTAATGCTAGCAAGCTGCTGCATTACAGTATATATATATATATATATATATATATATATATATATATATATATATATATATATAGATATATAGATATATATATATATATATATATATATATATATAGATAGATATATATATATAAAAACACACACTGCACGGTCCCATTTCTCCTGTCCCGTATGTGTACACGGCACAGTCCCACTTCTCCTGTCCCGTATGTGTACACGGCAAGATCCCACTTCTCCTGTCCCTTATGTGTACACGGCACTGTCCCACTTCTCCTGTCCCGTATGTGTACACGGCACGGTCCCACTTCTCCTGTCCCGTATATATACACTGCATGGCACCACTTCTCCTGTCCCGTATATATACACTGCACGGCACCACTTCTCCTGTCCCGTATATATATACACTGCACGGCACCACTCTTACTGTCCTGTATACTGTATATACACTGCTCAGTACCACTCCTCCTGTCCTGTATATAAACACTGCACAGCACCACTTCTACTGTCCTGTATATATACACTGCACAGTACCACTCCTCCTGTCCTGTATATATACACTGCACAGCACCACTTCTACTGTCCTGTATATATACACTGCACAGTACCACTCCTCCTGTCCTGTATATATACACTGCACAGCACCACTTCTACTGTCCTGTATATATACACTGCACAGTACCACTCCTCCTGTCCTGTATATATACACTGCACAGTGTAGCATCAGCGTCTCTGCCCCCTGACAGGTAGAGACGCCGTTCCCCTTACCGCCGCGCTCCTGGCCCGGCGTCTTCCGGCTCTCCTGCTGCTACCGGAGCGCGTAGCTCCCCGGGCACTGTGCTAAGGAAGCGCACGTGCACGCTCCCTCCCTCTTAAGGGGGCCACGCGCGACGTCCTAAGGAGTCCCCGGCAGACTTCTCATATAAAAGGCACCTCCTCCAAAATGGAGGTGCCCGTGCAAGGTTGTAGCTCTGTGTTCTAACTCTGCTTCAGCCCTCAGGTCCCGCTGCTAGTCTGATTTCCAGTCCGCCAGCCTGACTACCAGTCCAGTCCGCCAGCCTGACTACCAGTCCAGTCCGCCAGCCTGACTACCAGTCCAGTCCGCCAGCCAAGTACACGCTCCAGCCCGACGGTCTGCCTACGGTCCAACCCCGCCAGTCTGTCTATGGGCCAGGCTTGCCTGCCTACCCTTAGAACGTACCAGTTACCTGCTGTGCCTATCAGCCAGCCTACCTGGAGGCTCCGGCCAGTTACCCGTGGTGTCTGCCAGTCCGTCTACCTGGATCACCCGTCAGCCTGCATGCCATGCTCATCTGCTGTACCGATCAGTCCCTGCCTCCTGACCCGTGGGAGTCACCTGCTCTCATACAAGGACTGGCCCAGAGTAGCAACTGGTCCCTCAGCTCGGTCCTTCCCTGGTCACGGAGTCGATTGAGCCGCCGTACGACCTTGGTCAGTCCGAGTTGATACCTAGTTACCCCACTCGGGTCTCTCCTTGCACCGCAGCACAGAGGTTCCACCACCCGGATCCGTAACAGTTTGCACGGGACATGGAACCCGGTGGACCCCAGGCTCCTTCGCTTGCTGACCTGTATCAGGAGGTTTCTTGTCAGAGATCCCAACAGGAAACCATCCTGACCTACCTGCGGTCTGTCAACTCTCGCCTGGACACGCTGTCTGTCCCACCTGTGTCCGCCTCGAGTCAAGCGACACCCGCTCCGGTGGCGCCTCTGCCTACCAGTGCCACGGTATCCAGCTCTGGACCCCGGCTCTCTGCTCCTCCTCGTTTTGGGGGTGACCCCGTCTTATGTCGGGGCTTTCTGAACCAGTGCACGCTGCACTTTGAACTACTGGCATATCAGTTTCCCTCCGACCGGGCCAAGGTGGCGTTCATCATGTCTCACCTCACCGGGGAAGCATTGGCATGGCTAAACCCTGTATGGGAGAGAGGGGATCCCCTGGTGTCCGATCTTCCGGCTTTCCTAACTGCCTTCCGGAAGGTCTTCGATGAGCCCGGATGAAGGATTTCTACTGCCTCCTCATTGCTCAGTCTCCGCCAAGGGAGTCTCACCGTGGGCCAGTACGCCATACCGTTCCGTACCCTCGCTTCTGAGCTTGCCTGGAACAACGAGGCCCTAGTGTCCACCTTCTGGGATGGTCTTTCCGGACGGATCAAGGACAAGCTAGCCGGCTGGGAAATTCCTACCACCCTGGATGACCTGGTGTCACTAGCTACCAGGATTGACATCCATTTCCTGGAACGAGCTAAGGAGACTACCCGGGAGAGAAGATTTTCTCGTCTTGCTCCTGTTTTCCAGAACCTGCCTCCCAACCAGCAACTCCCCTGGCACTCTCGCCCGAACCCATGCAGATCGACCATTCCAAGATGGTCAAGTCTCGCCAAGAAACACGCCGAGCCGAGGAGAGCTGTTTCTACTGTGGTAGTAAGGAGCATCTGATCCGTTCCTGTCCAGTGAAGCCGGGAAACTCCAGTGTCTAAGACCGCTCGGAGAGGTCGTCCTAGGCAAGAGTAAATCCTCTCCGTTCTTAACTTTATCTTTCTATTTCCTGTGGAGAGAACCGCTTCTTTGAAACCACCCACCTGGATTCCGGAGCCGCTGGGAATCTCATTTCTCAGTCCCTTGTAGAGAAGTATCAGATTCCTACCAAACCTCTGGCTGAACCATTGGCAGTCGTTTCCATGGATGGAAGACTCCTTCCGGTGACCATCTTGCTCGTCACAGAGCCTGTAACCCTTCAGGTGGGAATGCTGCACTCGGAGAGGATCTCCTTCCATGTGCTATCCGGACTCTCTAACTCCCTTTTGCTAGGTCTACCCTGGCTACAGAGACATGAACCCGTTCTGAATTAGCAATCCGGTGAGGTGCTCCGTTGGGGGCAGGAGTGCCATGAGACCTGTCTGGTTCTGGTTCGCCCGGCTCGATCTCCGTCTACTCCGGCTAATTTACCTGGTCTACCGGCACCTTACTGGTCCTATGCAAATGTCTTCAACAAGAAGGAAGCAGAGATACTGCCACCTCATAGGCCATATGATTGCCCTATCGACCTGGTACCCGGTGCCACTCCTCCCTGTGGGCATATCTACCCCTTGTCGCTGGCCCAAACCCAGGCCATGTCGGAGTACATTGAAGAAAATCTGGCTAGGGAATTCATCCAGATATCTACCTCCCCGGCTGGAGCTGGATTCTTTTTCGCAAAAAATAAAGACGGTTCACTACGCCCCTGTATCGATTATAGGGGACTCAACCAGATTACTATCAAAAATAAATACCCCCTGCCGCTCATCTCAGAGCTGTTCGACCGCCTTAAAGGGGCAAAGATCTTCACCAAGCTCGATCTTCGTGGGGCGTAAAACTTGGTCCGGATCCGCAAAGGAGACGAGTGGAAGACGGCATTCAATACCCGGGACGGCCACTATGAATACCGTGTGATGCCCTTCGGCCTCTGTAATGCTCCAGCCATCTTCCAAGAACTAGTTAACGACATCTTCCTTGACCTCTTATATTCATGCGTGGTGGTGTACCTGGACGACATCTTGGTCTTCTCTCTGGAGCTACCCACACACCGGAGGGATGTTCGTCAGGTTCTGCTTAGGCTCAGGCAGAATCACCTACACGCAAAATTTGAGAAATGCTTCTTCGAGCAGATCTCTCCTCCGTTCCTGGGCTATATTATCTCTAAGACTGGTCTACAGATGGACCCCGAGAAGGTCTCTGCCGTCTTAAAGTGGCCCCGTCCGGAGGGGTTGAAGGCGATTCAGCGATTCCTGGGCTTCGCTAACTATTACCGCCTCTTCATCCCACATTTCTCTTCCCGGACTGCAACCATCTCTGCGCTCACCCGTGAGGGAGCAAATCCTAAGGAATGGACGTCCGAAGCGGAGGAGGCCTTCCTCTCCTTAAAACAAGCCTTCTCTTCTGCCCCGGTGCTGCACTGTCCGGATTGCAACAAACAGTTCTTTCTGGAGGTTGATGCTTCCTCTTCTGGAGCCGGGGCGGTGCTCACCCAGAAATCTCCGTCCGGGAGAATGGTAACCTGCGGCTTCTTCTCCAAGCTTTTCTCCTCGTCTAAGCACAACTATTCCATAGGAGACAGAGAACTGCTAGCCATCAAATTGGTGCTGGAGGAGTGGCGTTACCTGCTAGAAGGGGCTCTGCACCCTTGTGTTCATCTACACTGATCACAAAAACCTGGCATATCTACAAGATGCCCAAAGACTCAATCCGCGTCAGGCCCGGTGGTCTTTGTTCTTCGCCCGTTTCAACTTTACCCTACATTACCGCCCTGCGGACAAGAATGTTAAATGCGACGCTTTTTCCCGATCCTTCCTGTCTTCTGATCAAGAGAAGGAGCCTATGCATATCATCGATCCCTCCAAAGTGATGAATGTGGCTCCCTTGGACCTGTCTTGTCTCCCACCCGGTAAGACATTTGTAGCGGTTCTGGATCGTAAGAAGATTCTTCACTGGGGTCATTCATCTAAGCTAGCCGGCCATGCTGGCCAGAGGAAGACCTTCCTGCCGGTTGTACTGTCATTTGGGTGGTCACTGACCGCTTTTCTAAAATGGCCCACTTTATCCCTCTGCTTGGTCTCCCGTCTGCATCTGTGCTGGTTAAGGACTTCATCCATCACATCTTTCGTCTCCGCGGCCTACCCCTCCACATTGTGTCTGATCGAGGGGTCCAGTTCACTTCGCGCTTCTGGAGAGCTACGTGTAAGCTGCTGGATGTCTCCCTGGATTTCTCCTCTGCTTATCATCCTCAGTGCAATGGCCAAGTGGAACATATCAACCAGATCCTTACTAGCTTCCTCCGGCACTTCGTCAACGCGCACCATACCGATTGGGTAGGGCTCCTACCATGGGCCGAGTTCTCCTATAACAACCATGAGAGCGAATCTTCTTCCAAGTCCTCGTTCTTTGTGGTCTACGGTCAACATCCCCGGATTCCGTTTCCCGTCTCCGCTTCAGTGGACAATCCTGCCGCGGAGTCTCTGGTCAGCGAATTTTCCACCATTTGGGAGGACACTAGATCCGGACTACTTCAATCCTCCGAGCGGATGAAGAGATATGCCGACAAGAGACGTCTGGACCCACCTCAATTCAGTCCGGGAAACCAGGTTTGGCTCTCCTCCAAACATGTTTGTCTCAAAATACCCTCCTATAAGTTGGGTCCACGGTTCATCAGTCCATTTGAAGTCCTCAAGCAAATCAATCCAGTGGCCTACAAGTTAAAACTCCCGGCCACCTTATGGATTCCCAACTGCTTCCACGTATCTCTCCTCAAACCGGTTGTTCTTAATTTTTTTTCCGACGATCCAGGTACCTCCCCAGCTCCGGTCTCCGCTGAGGACGTCTATGAGGCAGAGAACATTCTGGCCACCAAGAGGGAAAATCTTTTTTTTGGTGGATTGGAAGGGGTTTGGCCCAGAGGAGAGAACTTGGGAACCCAGGGAGAACATCCACGCCCCACTTCTTCTTAAAATTTTTTTTTCAGGCCTAAAGAATAGGGGGCGTAAAGGGGGGGTACTGTAGCATCGGCGTCTCTGCCCCCTGACAGGCAGAGACGCCGTCCCCCTTACCGCCGCGCTCCTGGCCTGGTGTCTTCCGGCTCTCCTGCTGCTGCCGGCGCCCGCAGCTTCCCGGGCACTGTGCTTAGGGTGCGCGCGCTTCCTCCCTCTTAGGGGGGCCGCGCACGCCATCCTAAGGAGTCCCCGGCCAATGGCCGGAGGACTTCTCATATAAAAGGCACCTCCAAAATGGAGGTGCCCGTGCAAGGTTGTAGCTGTGTTCTAACTCTGCTTCAGCCCTCAGGTCCCGCTGCCAGACTGACGACCAGTCCAGTCCGCCAGACTGACGACCAGTCCAGTCCGCCAGACTGACGACCAGTCCAGTCCGCCAGACTGACGACCAGTCCAGTCCGCCAGACTGACGACCAGTCCAGTCCGCCAGACTGACGACCAGTCCAGTCCGCCAGACTGACGACCAGTCCAGTCCGCCAGACTGACGACCAGTCCAGTCCGCCAGACTGACGACCAGTCCAGTCCGCCAGACTGACGACCAGTCCAGTCCGCCAGACTGACGACCAGTCCAGTCCGCCAGACTGACGACCAGTCCAGTCCGCCAGACTGACGACCAGTCCGCCAGACTGACGACCAGTCCAGTCCGCCAGACTGACGACCAGTCCAGTCCGCCAGCCATATACACACTCCAGCCCGATGGTCTGCCTACGGTCCAACCCCGCCAGTCTGTCTATGAGCCAGGCTTGCTTGCCTACCCGGAAAACGTACCAGTTACATGCCGTGCCTATCAGCCAGCCTACCTGGAGGCTCCTGCCAGTTACCCGTGGTGTCTGCCAGTCCGTCTACCTGGATCACCCGTCAGCCTGCCTGCAATGCTCATCTGCTGAACCGGTCAGTCCCTGTCTCCTGACCCGTGGGAGTCACCTGCTCTCATACATGGACTGGCCCAGAGTAGCACCTGGTGCCTCTGCTCGATCCTTCCCGGGTTCACGGAGTTGATTGAGCCGCCGTGCAACCTTCGTCAGTCCGAGTTGATACCTAGTTACGCCTCTCTGGTCCCTCCTTGCATCGCAGCACAGAGGTTCCACCACCCGGATCCGTAACACACAGTACACGTACACGCTTTCTTTTCTTCATCTTGTCCAGACTCCATGATGACTTTTTTCATCCACACCTCGTCTCTGCAGACTTCCATCTTCTTCACATGATACCCTTAAAAATAACAGTGTCATTATAATGCTCCTGAATAAAAATATCTGCCCTACGCTAAGCCCCTGAATAAATAATTGCCCTTCACTATATTTCCTGCACAAAATATGACCCACACTCTTATGGTACATGCTCTCCACACTGCCCTCTCCTTTCCACATTGGGCCCCCTCTTAACACTGTCCTCTCACAGGATGCACACCTATAGGGCACAGTCTCTATACTGTGCCCCCTCATCACACTCCCCCCTCCTTGGCATACTGTCCCTTCCTAGCTGTGACCTTGCACTGTCCCCCATGCTACCCCAGCACTACTAAGTCTCTATTCTGTGCCCACTCACTTTTCTCCCCCTCAGTCTTTATATCGTCTCCTCTCACATCCCCCCATCTAACCATACCGTCTACTCATTTACCCCCTCAATCTCCATACTGCCTCCTCACACTATCCACCTCCTCCAATTCCTCATACTGTGTCCGCACCCATCCCATCACCCTGGCTCCCCATACTGTGTCCGCACCGATCTCTCCCCTTGCTCCTCATACTGTGCCTTGAAATTTGGCCTGCTCCACATATTGTGTCTGCACCTGTCCCTTCCTTGCTCCCCAAATTTGTGTACTCAAATCTTCCCTACTCCCCGTTACATTAAACCTCCCCCCAACCATACACTAAATCTCCAATGACTTCAGCTCTACGGGAGCACTTACCACCAATGCACACCTCTCCAGCTCTGGCAAGTGACATGACAATCAGAGCTTAAATTGTACTCGCATCTAATAGACCTTCACCTTCTCTGAGCCGACTGTCAGTTGGACAGCTGGCTCAGAGAACAGCCAACTCCCAGTCTGGGAGGCGGCAAAATGCAGCCGCCGGGAAAGTTTCCTTGGATCGCTGCATTAGGTGGCCTGACAGCACCCCCCTGTTGGCTGCACCTGGGGCAGGTGCCCCGTCTGTCCCCCCTTTAGATGCGGCTCTGCAACTGCCATATAGAAAGTGCCGCTCCGAGGAGAAAATTAACTTTATTCCTACCAGGAGCCGCCGGCATGCAGTCATACAGTCATGCCCACACAGCTACAGTAACTACGTCCTGGCACTTTGACTGACAGCCGGCTCATCAGTGCATCAGTACAGAGCAGGCAGGCAGTCAGTGCTGAGGCACGCTTACTGTGCTGACAGTGGTGACTGAATGCACGCCTGCACAGCCCTATGACTGAAAACTGGTTCATTTTCTCCCAGATGCTGCATATTCAGTACTTTGTGCTCGTCACGTCTTTTTGCTGCAAAAAAACGCAACATTTTACTGCACAAGCAAAGTGAATGAGATTTGTGAAGCCTCATGCACATAGGACTTATTTTATCCTTGCAGATTTGTTGCAGTTTCAAATCTGCAGCATGTCAATCTTTTCAGCATCTCTGTATCGTTTTTCAGCCATTCTAATGGTGGGGGAAAAAAACATCAAATACACGCTTTTTTTATGCAGCATTTTTCTTGCTAAAAAGCATGGTTTTGGTGCAGAAACAAATATGCCTGGCAGCCAAACTTCTACCCCCCCCCCCAAAGGCAGTGCCTGGCAGATGCCCCGTTTGTGGACTGATCCGAGCAATAACTTAGTTTTGAAATATGATGGACACCTAGACAGAAAGTTGACAAAGCTCCTTATAGTCAGTGGGGATGGTTGGGCTCTGCGATGCGTTACAAGACATATCCGGCCCCAGCTACTTTCCATTGTTCTGCTCCTATAATGGACAGGACAACAAAAAGGTTTAGCAGTAGTGTGAACACAACCCTCATGGGGTTGTCCATCACTTTCTAAACTTTTCTTGAGCCCTTATTGACATGCGCCATTCTGAGCTCTGTGTATGCCATGAGTACACGTTGTGGAGGGATTTTCTACAGTGATCTCACTGAATGGCGACACTAGTGGGTTAGAGAGATAAGCAGATCGCTGCGTGAAGCCCTGGTCCACTATCCAGGTCAGTGCCCTATGGCCGTGGACATTAGCTGCAGGGGTTTCCTGACCTTCGGGTCCTGGGCTCATCTTAGGATTTGCTGTGCTGATGTATCGTCACCTCTGCGCCAGGCACCGCACAGATGATGCCACAACGAGGAACCCAGAAGATATGGAAATTCACGCAGCTCTGACCGGGGCCGTGGTGGTAAAAAGCGATCAACTCATCTCTAGTGGTAATACACCTCAGAGTCATTATACACTCAGCTGCTTCTTACAAAATTATATTACACATGAACTACTGTACAGAAGTGACCATGTTCCCAGAGGAGCAACTGAAGAGTCCCACGCACTGTGCCCAGAGGAGTGACTGACGAGCTCCCCCCGTGCTGCAACCAGAGAAGCTGGTGAGGAGTCCCACGCACTGTGCCCAGAGGAGCTGGTGAGGAGTCCCACGCACTGTGCCCAGAGGAGCTGGTGAGGAGTCCCACGCACTGTGCCCAGAGGAGCTGGTGAGGAGTCCCACGCACTGTGCCCAGAGAAGCTGGTGAGGAGTCCCACGCACTGTGCCCAGAGAAGCTGGTGAGGAGTCCCACGCACTGTGCCCAGAGGAGCTGGTGAGGAGTCCCACGCACTGTGCCCAGAGAAGCTGGTGAGGAGTCCCACGCACTGTGCCCAGAGGAGCTGGTGAGGAGTCCCACGCACTGTGCCCTGAGTAGCTGGTGAGGAGTCCCACGCACTGTGCCCAGAGGAGCTGGTGAGGAGTCCCACGCACTGTGCCCTGAGTAGCTGGTGAGGAGTCCCACGCACTGTGCCCAGAGGAGCCGGTGAGGAGTCCCACGCACTGTGCCCAGAGGAGCTGGTGAGGAGTCCCACGCACTGTGCCCAGAGGAGCCGGTGAGGAGTCCCACGCACTGTGCCCAGAGGAGCTGGTGAGGAGTCCCACGCACTGTGCCCTGAGGAGCTGGTGAGTAGTCCCACGCACTGTGCCCTGAGGAGCTGGTGAGGAGTCCCACGCACTGTGCCCAGAGGAGCTGGTGAGGAGTCCCACGCACTGTGCCCTGAGTAGCTGGTGAGGAGTCCCACGCACTGTGCCCTGAGTAGCTGGTGAGGAGTCCCACGCACTGTGCCCAGAGGAGCCGGTGAGGAGTCCCGTGCACTGTGCCCAGAGGAGCTGGTGAGGAGTCCCACGCACTGTGCCCAGAGGAGCTGGTGAGGAGTCCCACGCACTGTGCCCAGAGGAGCTGGTGAGGAGTCTTCCACATTGTGCAGATATAACAGAAGTACGTACCTGAGCACAAGCCCAAAACATCTCAGAACATGGTGTTCACCGTGCAGCAGAGGAGGCACAGATGGTAGAGGGGCTGATTGATGATGGTGGATAGGACCCGGTTTCTGAGTAGTCTCAACAATCCCCTGACCTCGTCCTGCTCGCACCACAGAGAAGAACACAGACAACAGAGGCCTCAGTGCACAGCAACGCAGGAGCCGCCATCTTTACAGCTTCCGATCTGAGCTGCGCTAAGGGGGAGGGGCTACTTATAGCCTCATTGCCCATAGTAACCAATCACAGTGCAGCTTTCAGAGCAGTGTAAGCTCAATTCTGATTGGTTGCTGTGGTCTTCTGATTATGGTGTGAGGTTATATAAGGAGCCGCTGAGAGGAATCTCATTCAGGGTTGGAGTGTGAGTTACTGCGGCTCCTGTCAGCGGCTCCAGGTAATGGCCGGTGCCTGAGCGTCTCTACTGCAGTCTGTCCTCTGCTCCAGAGGTTCCAGCATTGACACAAAGTGACCTGAGGGGCCAAAACCGCTGGGGGCCCATGTTATAGCGGGTACATAGTGTCCTGATAGGATGGCGCTGCTTTACTGCAGAGTATCTGCTCCATGAGGCAGAAATCACACTGGGGCCCCATAAAGAAACACGGCTATTATAAATGTCTCACTGGGGATGGGGCCCCTGGTCCAGCTGTGACATTGGTGGGGGCCCTCTGGTACAGATGTGACATTGGGGCCCCAGAGCTCTAGAATAAGATTAGTTTTCTCCATTTTTCCAGATTGGGTCTCTGAATCTCTACAGACATGTGGTAAATATGGCGTCTTTTCTGCAATACTAAGGAAATCCTGAAAACATGACCTATTGGTGGCCTTGAGGACTGGAGTTGGGGATCTCTGCCCTAAACCACAAGTTCCAGGTGATATCTAGAAGGAATCTCCAGTGGCCGGAGTGGAGGCCGGACGTCTCCTCCTCCTGAGCCGCCATTATACTGGCTGATTTCTTCGGCTCCATACGTGATGGCCCCTGGGAGCCCCCACAGTCCTGTTCTGTGTCCTGTTCACCCATAGTGACTGGGTCCTGCTCACACAGCTGAGGGCTCGTTACATTGTGTCAGATGGTGGAGGACGAGACACTGCAGATTGTGTAGTGACCGTAGCAATATCTAATCATAGATGAGGAGACGCCGCATGTTGTGTAGTGACTGGAGTGATTCCTTATTATAGGACTATGTTCACATGCAGCATTTTTATATGCAAATTAAAAGCCACAAAAGCGATGACCTTTCAGGAATCTCAGGCACAGGCTGGTTTATTTGCTTTTTTCCTGACTGGATTTAAGATCTGGAGCGTTTTTATATCTATAGCGTTGGCTCTTTCAGCGTTTTTTCACAAATAGAAGACAAAGAAAAAAACAAAAAAGTAACTTGTTTTGCAGCGTTTTTATTGAAGAAAACAAACTTTATTAAACATGTTCCGTAGACAAAGTGCACATGTAATCCGCACCCCAGAATGTGTGAAATCCCTGCCACATGGGCATATTGAACGCAGAGAGACCGGGGAGCCCAATAGGGCGTACAGGCCACATGCCAATAGAGGGTGGGCAGTGAAGAGTTAAAGGATCTGAACTGGGATAAGTGTGGGGGATTGTGATTGGAGGGGAGGATTAGGAGGGGATTAAAGGCCGTCCAGGGGTCAGATACCTCCTCTTGCTTCCTGGGATGCAGCTGCCCACCCACCTGCACGAATTAATAAAAGGTATATTTAGTGCGCAGCGGTGGGGGAGGGGTCTAGTTCATGGCTGCTTGTTGGTAATGTCCGTTTTGGTGGGTTATAGTGGCTTCTGTTACAGGTCTAGGTAGGTCCTGCGAGGGGTAGGGGTATTCATTCCGGGATACCTCATCCCTGGGCTGGGGGGTTGCGGCCAGGGGTATCCGTTGTTGCTTCTGGACCAGACTTATCGGGTATAGATTTGTATTGTTTCCATGGTTACTGTTTATATTGTTTATAACATTCTCAGCGCCATTGTTGTGGCTACTTCAGACTGTGCACTGTTTGGCCATTTAACCCATGTTGCATGCAGGCGTGTGGTTCTTTTAGGCTATGTTCACACATCATGGATTTTTTCAGCGTTTTTGTTTATGCAAATTTTCAGCTGCGTTTTACAGAACCAGCGAAGTCTGAGATTCCAGAAATCTTCTGCACACATCGTGGTTTGTTTTTTATTCAGGATTTTGTGCTTTGCATGTTTTTTTTGCAAAATAAAGCACGTCACTACTTTCAGTGTTTTTTCATCCATTGGAAGTAATGGGGGGGTGAGAAAAATGCTGAAAAAAGGCACCAAAAATGCAGGTGTCTGGGTTTTTGTGTTTTTTTTATTCACTGAAATTTATGTACATGCATATAAGAGACAAAAGGACAGTGGGAAAAAAACACACAAATAATCCTGAACAAACCTCCTGGCAAGAGATTGGGTTTTGCTGCAGAAAACAAATGCTGAAAAAACCATGATGTGTGAACATAGCCTTAAAGATAAGAAAAAGGTAAGAAAGTGGGTTTGCAAAAAATGGGGCAACAAACAAAATCCCTTCTCGAATTGTCAAGTGTTTCCACTGCCAAGAGAGCACATTTTGGCTGCAAAAATAAAGCATCAAAAACGCTGTGTGTGAACATGGCCTAGATGAGGAGACCCTGCAGATTGTGTAGTGACTAGAATGAATCTGATGACCTGTTCCCTTTAACCCCTTTAAAGCCTGGGGCGTATTAGTACGCCCCAGGCCATCACCCCCAGTTCAGTGAAGGCTTCGGCGGTGAGCCCGCACTGAACTGAGCACATGTCAGCTGATGGGTGACATGTCTGACACCAGCATTTAACAGCGCATCACTTACCCGCCCATCAGTGACCATTGTCACGTGATCGCGGCTCACTGATGGGTGGGCATGACAACCCGGGGTCTGCAGCAGACCCCAGTGGTTGTCATGTAATGATCGCTATGAGCACCACCTAGTGGTCGGCGCTCATAGCACAGGAGCATTTCTGCTACATAGAGGTGATCTGCTCATCACCTCTATGTAGCAGAGGCGATCGGACAGTTGCTGCTTCTAGTCTCCTATGGAGACTATAGAAGCAAGCAAAAAGTGTAAAAAAAAATAAAAAAAAAAGTTTTAAGAAATATAAAAAAAAAAAATGAAAAAATATAAAAGTTTAAATCACCCCCCCTTTCGCCCCATTCAAAATAAAATAATAAAAAAAAAAAACACATACACGCATTTGGTATCGCCGAGTTCAGAATCGCCCGATCTATCAATATAAAAAAAAGAATTAATCCGATCGGTAAACGGCATAACGAGAAAAAAATTATAAGCGCCAGAATTACGTTTTTTGGTCACCGCAGCATTGCAATAAAATGCAATAACGGGCGATCAAAACATCGGATCTACCCCAAAATGGTATCAATAAAAATGTCAGCTCGGCGCGCAAAAAATAAACACTCACCCAGCCCCAGATCCCAAAAATGGAGACGCTACGGGTCTCGGAAAATAACGCCATATTTTTTTTTTTTTTTTTTTTTAGCAAACTTTGGATATTTTTTTCACCACTTAAATAAAAAAGAACCTATACATGTTTGGTGTCTACGAACTCGTAATGACCTGGAGAATAATAATGGCAGGTCAGTTTTAGCATTCGGTGAACGTGGTAAAAAAAAAAACTGGTATTTCACTTTTATGCAATTTCACCACACTTGGAATTTTTTTCCTGTACACGATATGGTAAAACCAGTAATGTCCTTCAAAATTACAACTCGCCCCGCAAAAAATAGGCCCTCACACGGCCATATTGACCAAAAATTAAAAACGCTATGGCTCTGGGAACAAGGGGAGCAAAAAACGAAACTGCAAAAAAACGGAAAATCCCAGGGTCCTTAAGGGGTTAACACTTCCAGTGCCTCTCGTTTAACCAAATGTTTAGGTAAATTATTCCCCTCCTCCCCACACTCCAAAAAAAAAAAAAATTTCCTGGGGTTGGTATCTTTATCATTTTTTTTTTTTAATAGGTGCAGTTCCTTCTTTCTTTTCGGACTTGTTTTCCACCCCTGACCGGAGCAATTTATTAAAGATGAGGAGATGCCGTATTTTGTGAGTGACCGAAGTGACGCCTTATTATAGATGAGCATACGCTGCTGATTGTGTAGTGACTGGAGTGATGCCTTATTATAGATGAGCATACGCTGCTGATTGTGTAGTGACCGGAGTGATGTCTTATTATAGATGAGGATATGCTGCTGATTGTGTAGTGACCGGAGCAAAGTCTTTATTGTAAAGCAGAAGAAGCTGCAGATTATGTAGTGACTAGAGTAATGTCTTGCTATACCGACGGATATGCTGCAGATTGTGTAGTGAAGTGGCACATTGTACGGGGTATAGAGCGCCTCCTTCAGGGAGGGTCTTGTGAATTTGTGTTTTATATCTTGTTTGGTTTTTGTTTTTAAATCTAGAAAGAAGATGAGGCGTCTCCTGGTGCCAGAGCTGTGGAAATATTCACACCCCGCGTTATTACCTCATTGGCCCGGTTACTGCAGCCGCCGGCTCTTACGGTGGAGAGCTTAGGAGGCGCAGATCTGGGCGTGATGCTTCTGATCTTCGCAGTTGTTACAATTCGTGCTCTGTCCACAAGAACATTAACGAACCAAAACCAGCAAAAAATCATCACACGTCTGAGCCGTCTGATTGGAGGAGACTCTGCAGTATGAGGGTAGGTGCAGTCTGCATCACTGTGGACGGGGGCTTCATATACAGATACTTCATCAGCAATGGGGGGTTACCCCAACTTCTAATCTCCCTCCTCCCATTATCAGGTGACACTGATATTCCTGAGCCCACAATATTCCTGACCTGCTCGCTGCCTTACCCAAAGAGAAGCCCATGAGCCCGGACCCCTGCTATTTCCTGTAGACTACTACTCCCCCGCACTAAGGATCTACCTGGGGGGGATCTATAAAGGTAAAATGATGGGATTCTTCAGGATCAGCCTTGGTTTGTCCGATGAGCATCTGTTGTCCTCTCTGCTGCTGGAGGGAAATGGAAGCAATTACTCAAATATCCTCCATGTTCTTCTGTTCCTGGTGGGCTAGGGCTCATGTATTCACCTGGAAAGCCTATGGAAAAGCTTCTTGTGAGGAATCTCCTGGACCCTGGTGGACTGGAGCCATTGAATTGGGTCCACGTTGTGATGTAATGTGTGGTCCCTGGTGTCTTGTGGTCGTTCTCCCAGCTGTCCTCACGCTGACAGTGATGGCTTCGGTCTTATAGCCGTCCTGCTCCTTCCTCCACTGATGGAAATCGCCCAATGATGTGCAGATCACTAAGGATCATCAGACCATGGAGGACAGGAGGGAGCGGCTGCCTATGACAGCAGCCCCATTCTCCATAGTTGCTGATGTTCTTGTGCCCCTCGCTCCCTTGACTAACATGGCGGCCATGTCTGCGGTGTTATTTACATCTTGTGTCCATCACTCACTTGTTCTTCCTCCTCCAGAACCAGAATATTGATCTCCTAAGAAATACATGAAACAGAGGATGTGACGCCCCCGATAATGGGCAGGATCCGCAGCGCTCTATGGGGACACTTGGGGTATGTGCACGTTAGTCAAAAATGACAATATTTCCCCTGGAAGCTCCTTCAGGAAATGCTCCTTCTTTGAGTAGTTTGTTTCATGAAGCAGGTTGTAGGTTGTGTTTTTTTCCTAAAGAGTTTTCAGCTTTTTTTTTGTGCATCTGTAATTCCCCAAATATGGGGTAACCTTATTATTCTGTCTTTATTCTTTAGGCTTTTGCTCGGTGTTCTGCAAACATCTGTATTGTTTGATGCATTGATAATTGCTTTACATTGTGTTACTTTGTGTTACTTTAAGTTGTCAGATTCAGCACTTCACACACTACCAGGGTGCGGATGGTTAATACCGCCACTTAGCAATGTAGAATCCAGAATGATGGGAGGAATGAAGTTTTCTACAAGGTTCCCATCAGTCTGGAGTTCAGAGAAGGGTGGTTTGCTTTGTAGAGTAGTTGATTTCTGGAGAAGAGGCTGAGATCTGATAAGGTGTCCTCCAGAACGGTCCAATTACTACTTAAAGGTCGTTCAGTATGACGCCATTATTCTGTTACTATTGGGGAAAATGAAAAATTTGGTTTTTAAAGCAAAATTTTTGTGGAAAATTACTTTTTCATTTATTGCTTCCACTATGATTTAATTCCTGTGAAGCACCTGAAGGGTTAACAAACTCCCTAAATGTGGTCTTAAATACGTTGATGACTGACCTTTTTAAAATGGGGTCACTTCTGGGTGTTTGAGTTATAGATTGAAAAAAAAAAGTCCTGGGTCCATAAAGTTCAACCTTTCTCCAGCAATTCTACATTCTCTGCTGCTAGATTATCTATAACCCACAATGCCATCTGTGCTGAGGAGGACTTTCTATCACTACCTCTTGTGGTCGGCATTTCAGACTGACTGCTCTGACTGTAAAGAACTCTTTCCTATTTAGCTTCTGGAATAATGGCCTTTCTTCTACCTGTAGTGAGTGACCCCCAGTCCTTTGTATTGAGCACAAATGTACTTGTACTGTATAAATGAAATCTCTAAGATGTTTTTTTTTTTTCCTAAGCTAAACAAGCCCAACTTTTCCAACGTCTCATCATAGGAGAGGCCTCCATGTCTTGTAATAATCTAGTTGCCGCCTTTGAACTGACTCTAACTTCTGAATTTACTTTTTAAAATGTGGGGCCCAAAACTGGATCCCATATTGTAGATGTGGCTTCACAAGTGATCTAATAGAGGGGTAACAATATATTGGGATCATGGGATTCTCTTTTTATACACCCTAAAATCTTGCCTGCTTTTGCAGCTGCTGCTTGACATTGAGTACTGCTGCTCAGCTCACTTTTAACCAAAATACCCAAATCCTTCTCCTGTTCTATAGTCCCGAGTAGATTTCCATGCAATGTATTTGTCAATGATTCCCAGCCCGTCTCTCATGATGGTACTTGCCTGGCCTCAAACTGTATAGCAGCTGCGAGCGGACGAGGACAGGCACCTTCAGTGAAGAATGGCCGTTCACAACAGTAAAGTGTAAGTTTATATCTGTTGTGAGATTTTTACATCCCATCTTGTCTTCTTAGTCGCTGCAGAGCATGGCAGTTGTGATGAGTTTGCCATCGGCTTTTCTTGTCCATGATCAATGTTTCGTGGATTTCATTTTAGAGCAGCTTCAAAGAGGAATGTGGAAGACGACAAATGGATTATTGTAGATATTGTAGCAGATGGGACCTCATCCAATGGTGATTCTGGATGACTTTCCATTCTGTCCACATGTTCATCTTGCGTAGAGCAATATGGAGCGCCCTCGGCGTTGATGCGGGGGTGCAGGCTGAACCTGGAGACCCAGTAGTGGACTCATAGATAATCAGCTGCACTCGCATGAAGGATTTCAGTTTGATGCTGGTTTGACACAATAGTAAACCATAATGCTGGGTAAGGGGACAGAAAAGCGACACATAATGCTAGAAGCTTGACGTTTCGACCTCTCCCGGGTCTTTTTCAAATGTTTTTCTATGGGAAAAGTGAGAATGAGTTTAGTGTGCTGTACAAAATATTCAATGAGTGAATCAATAGAATACAAAGTACTGTGGTCCAGGTACAATATAAAGCACGACTATATACATCACGGAATATATACATCAAGTCATGGATGCACAAATCTTTGCAGTTAAGAGCTGGCAAAATGTAATCCAATCAAATGCAATAACATGTGGATGGGATTATTATGAATACATTATTGTAGTTGGAGGAATAGTGTTTGGAGCATAGGGGAATAGGTTAGTGGTGTAAAGAGGTTGCTGAAAAGCAGTGGAGAAAGCAGGAGTAAGGATATTGGGTGTAGTAGTTAAAGGATAGAGGGTAGTAGACTGGTTATGGTGTAAGGAGTAATATAGTAGTATTGAGGAGGGAAAGATGAGTAATAGTCAGAAATAATTGGGTGTACAGATAGAGGTAGTAGGTAGGGAAGGAAGCAAAAGTAAAGACATTGAGTGTAATAGTTATAGGATAGTGGACTGGTTAATGTATAATACTATTATTGTGTGTAGGAGAGTCCGGCCTTCCAGATTTAGGATTTTCTTGTAAACCTGGGACTCCCCACTGATTTTTAGTGTGATGAGATACCGCTCGCCTTATGGTTGGTTCTCAAGTTTCCAAGCCGGTACAATATAGTGAAGAACTTGGCACTCAAAGACACTTAAATAATCTTGTAAAATTTAATGTTGTAACAGTACAAGGGTGCAGACGTTTGTGTCTGTAAGCAATCTTCATCAGTGTACTAAAAATAAAAGCAAATATATTAACCAAAAAATTAACAAAGGAAATATTACTGTCAAAGAAGAAGTAAAAGTAGTCACGGCATATACTATGATGGGAATATCATCAAACGTTCTAATAAGGGATGGGATATAGGGAAAACGAGGTAGAAAACAAACATAGAAGGTGATGTGGGCTCCAGACTCAATGGTAACTGTGTACGTGGAGAAAAGAAAACGGAGGTAATGGTGACAATGATGGAAGACCAGTATCAAGATATTAGCAGAGTGATGTGACGCGCCCCCTGGGCCATATTCTTTAGGGGAATACCCGGAGCCGGATCAGATGGGGGTTGTAGTCTTCCGAGTGGCTGTGACCCGGTCCGTGCCCAGGGTGTCAAGCTCAGAGTATGTGGCAGTCCTACAGATGTTATAAAGTTCTTAATGTCGACTACGCCACCCGTTGTATTGCGGTCACTATGGCCGCCGCTGCAGCAGGGTCCGCTGAGGCTGATGGTGTTGGTGCAGCTTTTGGTAGTATAACCCCCAACGGGTGGGGTATAGCCTCAGGGGGTCAGGTGCAGAGGATGGGGGTTGTGGTGGTGCAGCATAGATGTTAAGTGAAGACAGAGTCGGGTTGTGCAGTTTAGGGTATTTACTCACTGCTGATGTTCCGGTCACTCCAGCTTCAAGTGACCACCCGAGCCGTGCTGCGTCCACCAGGTCCTGGATTCAGCAAACCCCCAAACAAGTCCGGAGCGTGACCCTGAGCTCTCCTTCTGTCCTTTCCTCTGGCCGTCCCCACTAGTGATCCACCTAGGTCCAGCTCCCTCGGGCCTTCTGTTGGGAGACCCTTGGCCTTGGGTTCCCTGACCCTCCACGTGGTTTGCCTTCGGGGTGGATGTGGTGGGTGGCCGTGGCAGACGCTGCCCACGGCCTCCGGTCTCTGGCTAGGGTGTGCTTTTGCCCCCACCAGTTTGGGATCCGGTACCCTATTGCCGACTCTTCACCCGGGGATCGAATTTGGGTTCTCAGAATCCTTTCTTTTTCCCTCTCTGGGTCTTTCCTTCTCTGCTCCACTCTCTCTCTGCAGGCTCATCTGGACCTCTGCTTCTTACTGACTCTGACAGACTGACCCTGATCTTTGATGGTGCCCACCTTAAATACTCCCTCTATGTGTGAGCTCAGGTGACCAGCACCCAATGAGCTCCTAGCACTACCCAGACTGCTCCCCCTATCTGCCCCTACACTACTGGGATGGTCCACCCCCCTCCCACTCCAGCCAAGGACAGACTCGGTCGTACCTGCACATTTCTAAGTGGGAGTACCGTTGGTCTGCCCTCCGGAAATGGGATGTGTGTAGTGCATGCAGCCTACCGAGCTCAGCTCCACACTCCATCCTTACCCGGGAGTGGAATATCACACCTCTGGGTTGAGGTGCAATACCCCTGTAGCAGCCGAATCCTCAGGGTGCTACAGATGCATCAGGACCTACCTGGAAGACAGCGCTAGAAGATGGGTGTAAATGTGGTATCCACCAGTAGTTCCACGTGGCGCCAAGTGCTGGACGGCGGTGGAGTTTAAAAAGGGGAGTGGGTGGGCTTGGGCAGTGAACGATCTGCCAATGGGAAGCTGTGGTGCGCAGAATTGGACATAGCGCAGGTACAGGACCTGCAGAGCAGAAGTGGCGTCACTGCTGACGCGGGAAGGTCCTGACGGTGTGCAGTATAGTCACATGCGCAGAAATGTTGTCACGTGATCGGCGTGCGTTCCAACAGCAGGATATGCATTCCATATAGGCTGGAAGATGGACAAATGGTGAGGGTAGTACAAGGTGTGTCCAGATGGAGAATAGGAGGATGGGGGATCACAAACAGGAACTATGACTCAAAGTTGAGTCTATGGAAAAAGGAGAAATTAAATTAGAACTAAAAACATGTAGAATAGTAACAATTACATGAAATGAACACAAGGCAAAGGTATTGAAATTACATAGTTACATAGTTTATAAGGCCGAAAAAAGACAAGCGTCCATCGAGTTCAGCCTATTTCTTGTGCACTGCAGCTATTCCGCAGCGTTGATCCAGGGGAAGGCAAAAACAAACCATGCGGTATAGGCCAATTTACATCATTGAGGAAAAATTCACTTCCCGACTCCAATCTGGCAGTTAGATTAAATCCCTGGATTAATTAACTATCACTAAGCATAAGATGTAATTTTATTGTTCTCAAGAAAGGCGTCCAGGCCTCTCTTGAACTCATTAAGTGAGTTGGACATCACCACTTCCTCTCCCAGAGAGTTCCAGAGTCTCACGGCTCTGACCGTAAAGAATCCCCTTCTATGCTGGTGCAGGAACCTCCTTTCCTCCAGACGCATAGTGTGCCCCCTCGTCTTTGTCACCATCCTTGGTATAAACAGGTCATGGGAGAGATCTCTGTACTGCCCCCTGATGTATTTATACATGTTTATGAGGTCTCCCCTAAGCCTTCTCTTTTCCAACGTAAATAGGCCTAATTTTGACAACCTCTCTGGGTATTCTAGTTCCTCCATTCCCTTTATTACCTTAGTCGCCCTCCTTTGTACCCTCTCTAGCTCCAATATGTCTTTCCTGAGCCCCGGAGCCCAGAACTGTGCACAATATTCTAAGTGCGGCCTTACAAGCGCTTTATACAGAGGAAGAACAATGTTCTCATCATATGCCCCTATTCCTCTTCTGATGCATGCCATGACTCAATTTGCCTTCGCAGCTGCTGCCTGACACTGGGCACTCCAATTTAATTCGCTGTTAACCAAGACGCCCAGGTCCTTCTCCATGTCAGATTTCCCCAACTGTTTCCCATTTAATATGTATGGGTGACTGCTGTTTTTCTTTCCCATGTGCATGACCTTACATTTATCGGCATTGAACCCCATTTGCCATTTTTTGGCCCAACTCCCCAATTTATCTAAATCCTCCTGTAGCTGTGCCCTATCCTAATCTGTATTAACTACTTTACAAAGTTTAGTATCTGCAAATATTGCTATTTTACTATGCAACCCTTCCACTAGATAATTAATAAATATATTAAATAATATAGGGCCCAAGACAGACCCTTGAGGCACCCCGCTAGTAACCCTGACACCCCCGGAGCTTACTCCATTGATAACCACCCTCTGCTTTCTATCACTCAGCCAGCTATTTACCCACTTGCACACATTATCCCCCAGACCAAGCATTCTCATTTTATATACCAACCTTTTGTGTGGCACGGTATCAAACGCTTTGGAGAAGTCAAGGTCTACAACATCCACTGACTCTCCCCGGTCCAGCTGTGAGCTCACCTCCTCGTAGAAGGCCATCAGGTTTGTTTGGCAGGAGCGATCCCTCATGAATCCATGTTGATATGGAGTTAGACAGTTATTATCATTAAGATATTCTACAATAGCATCTCTAAGAAATCCTTCAAACAATTTACCCACAACAGACGTTAAGCTGACTGGTCTATAGTTCCCAGGGTCACTTTTAGACCCCTTTTTGAATATTGGTACCACATTTGCTTGGCGCCAGTCTAGTGGGACAGTCCCTGTCCATAAAGAGTGCTTGAATATAAGATACAGCGGTCTGTCTATCACATTATTTAATTCTTTTAGTACCCGGGGGTGTATGTCATCTGGGCCTGGTGACTTGTCTATTTTGATATTATTTAGGCGTTTCTGAACTTCCTCCTGGTTAGGTGGGTGATATTTAGCGGAGGGTTAACTTTATCACTTTGCATTTCCTCCGATAAATTGTTTTCTTTTGTGAAAACAGTGGAGAAGAATCTATTGAGTAGGTTTGCTTTACTCTCATAGCCCTCTATGATTTTACCCAGGTTATTTTTCAATGGGCCAACTCCATCAGTTTTAATCCTTTTACTGTTTATATAGTTAAAGAACAGTTTGGGATTCGTTTTACTTTCCTTGGCAATTAGTCTCTCTGTCTCCTCTTTTGCTATTCTTATTAGTTTCTTAGATTTTGTTTTTTTCCCTATAAGATATTAGCGCTTCCTCGCTGCCTTCTTGTTTAAGTTTACCGAAAGCCCTTTTTTTGTTTTTCATTGCCCTCTTGACTTCCTTATTTAGCCACATTGGCTTCCTCCTATTCCTAGCCCTTTTATTCCCATAAGGTATGTACCTTCTACAGTGACTATGTAGGACTGTTTTGAAAATTTCCCATTTTCTATCCATGCTCCTATTACTGAATATACTATCCCAGTCTATAAGGTGAAGGGCATCTCTTAGCTGAAGTTCAGTGTTTTTGTGACTCCCTTGCTGGGCACCCTACTGAAGCACATGTGGAATTGTATAATGTTGTGGTCACTATTTCCCAGGTGCCCCCCGACCTGCACCTCAGTTATTCTGTCTGGCCTGTTAGTTAATATTAAGTCTAAAAGGGCCGTCCCTCTAGTTGGTTCCTGCACAAGTTGTGACAAATAATTGTCTTTGATAGTTGACAGAAACCTGTTTCCTTTCTGAGATCTACAGCTTTCGGTTTCCCAGTCTATATTGGGGTAGTTGAAGTCCCCCATAATAATCATCTCGTTATTTTTCGCCACTTCGTCTATTTGTCTCATTAATAGACTTTCCGTGGCTTCTGCTTTATTTGGTGGTTTATAACCGACTCCTATGATGATTTTATTATTGTTTTTTGCCCCATGTATCTCCACCCATAAGGACTCGACCTCCTCATTTCCCTCCCATACATCCTCCCGTATTGTAGGCTTTAGACACGTCTTTACATATAGACAGACTCCACCCCCTTTCCGATTTCTTCGATCCCTTCTAAAAAGACTGTAACCCTGTAAGTTAGCTGCCCAGTCATAGCTTTCATCTAACCATGTCTCGGTTATTCCCACTATGTCATAGTTACCTGTAGATATTTCTGCTTCCAGTTCATCCATCTTGTTGGTCAGGCTTCTGGCATTTGCTAGCATGCAGTTTACACAATTTTGTTTTGTTCCAATCTTCTCCCTGTGGATTGTATTAGAAATTTTCTTGCCTCCCTTCCAAGTATCTTGTCTTGGGCCTTCTTAGTCGCACTTCATATCTTTCATTAGTATGTTCTCTGGTTTCGTGTTCGTGTCCGGCGTTTTTCTTCCCATCCCCTCTTCTAATTTAATGCCCTCCTGATGAGTGTTGCGAGTCTCCTGGCGAATGTGTGTTTCCCGGGTTTGTTGAGGTGTAGTCCGTCTCTGGCAAGGAGTCCGTCATAGAGGTAATTCACACCGTGGTCCAGGAATCCAAATCCTTGTTGTCTGCACCATCGTCTCAGCCAGCTGTTCACATCAAGGATCCTGTTCCATCTCCTGACGCCATGCCCGTCTACTGGAAGGTTAGAAGAAAAAACTACCTGCGCAGCCAGTTCTTTTACTTTCTTCCCCAATGCTTCAAAGTCCTTGCAGATTGTCGGTAGGTCCTTCTTTGCTGTGTCATTGGTGCCAACATGTATCAGAAGAAATGGGTGGACATCCTTGGAACTGATGAGCTTCGGTATCCTATCGGTAACATCCTTGATCTTCGCACCTGGGAGGCAGCATACTTCTCTTGTGGCTATGTCCGGTCTGCAGATAGCTGCTTCTGTTCCTCTCAGTAGTGAGTCTCCCACCACCACCACTCTTCTTCCCTTCTTGGCTGTCCTTTTTCTTGTCCCTTCTGGGTGTTTCTGGGTGCTCTTTTCTTCTTTGCTTGCTGGTAGTGCCTCATCCTTAGGTGTGCCATCTTCGTCCTCCACAAGTCCTTGGAATCTGTTTCTCAGTTGTGTGGTTGGTGGTGTCTCCATGATCTTCTTGCTTCTTTTGGTCACTTGCCTCCACTTGTCTGCCTCTGGAGGTTCTCTGACACTTCTGTTCTGTCCAGGAAGTCTTCATTTTCCTTGATGAGTTTTAATGTCTCAATTCTTTCTTCCAGTCCCCGCACCTTTTCTTCTAAAAGAGCCAGTAGTCTACACTTCTGGCAGGTGAAGTTGGTTTCATCTTCTGGTCGATCTGTGAACATGTAGCACATGTTGCAGCTCACCATGTAGGTTGTCACATCTGACATTCAATTCTCTGAGATTGAATATAGATAAAGGGTATCATTCCTATAGTTCATGCCATTGGGGTATTTTGTATACAGTTTGATAATCCAAAATAACTCTTAGGAGGAGTTTTTTCTTCCAATCCCTCCTCTAATAGGAATATCCACTTTTTCTAACCCATAGAATGAAAAATTATTAAATTCCCCTTTGTCTCTCTACAAAATGCTTGCAAGCTCCTGGATAGGATGCGTTTTTATTTTTGATGTTGGTAACATGTTCTCCATCTTTTTCTTTAATTTACGTATTGTGCAGCCAATATATTTTATTTTACTTTCTTTGCAAAATATGCAACACACAACATAATTTGTATTGCAATTAATAAATCTTTTTATATCATTGGCTGCATCAGTTTTACTGGCACATCGTACATTTGGAACATGAACATTTAAAAAAACCTTTACAACTGAGCCAGATTTTTTTATCGCTTTTTTGTGGCATGTATAGACTTGGAAAGAGGAGCACCTATTCATCTCCCTTTTCTCGGCACACATACTAATCCATTTTCCAGGATTTTGTTTAAGTCTCGATCTTGGAATAATACAGGGACATATCTGTTTACAATATTTTTTATTTCCTGGAATTGGCAGCTATATGGGGAACTGAAGAGGTTTTATTTTGTCCATATTGTTTGATTTTTTTTATTAGTTTCTGGCCGTTATTAATACCATCATCTGTTATTTAAATGAGTATTTCTTATAAGAACTTTTTTAATGCTAAATCAATGTTTTTTTCCATTAATCTAGATGTTGCTACCTTTGCTTGTTCATTGAATAGTGTGATATCAGAGCTATTTCTATCAATTCTATATTATTCCCCATAGGGGATTGAGTTCACAGTATGGTCGGAGTGGCCGCTGTCTGCTCTAAGTGTACTGTTCCCACTGACAGGTTTTCTATAGTTGCGATATTTAACCCTTTGTTGTTTTACATCCCCCATGAGATACAAATCCAAAAAGCTAATTTTATCCTGCGGTTCAGTATAAGTAAACTTTAAACTTACATCATTAGCATTGATATAAGATAGAAAGTATGGGATTTTTCCCACTTCTCCTCCCCATATTAACAAAACATCGTCCAAATATCTAACATATAGTTCAATGTCATTTTTTAAAGGATTTTTGTCTGTGAGAATAGTGCTTTCTTCCCACCATGATACAAAAAGTATGGCTAAAGATGGGGAGAAACATGAGCCCATTGGGCAACCTTTGATTTGGAAATAATATTCTTCATTGAACATAAAAAAATTATGCTGAAGGAGATATTCAATACTCTGGATAATCATTTCTTTTGTTTCATCCGTATAGCCGCTATATTTTTGTAAATGGTGGAACACAGCAGTTAATGCCAGATTATGTGGAATAGATGAACAGATTTTCCACATCACATGACAGAAATTTAGATTTTTCAGACCATTTTACATTTTTCATATAATCAATCACTGACGTGTCTTTTAAATAACCCGGTGTTCTGGGAATTAATGGCTGTAGATAAAAATCTACCCATCGACTTAAATTTTCGTTCAAAGAAGAAATACTCGATATAATGGGGCGTAAAGGTGTAGGAAATTCTAGTTTATGGGTTTTAGGGAGCCCATGAAAATTGGTGTCATCGGATTATCAGGTATTATATTATAACTCGTTTTTTCAGTAAATGCCCCCATTTTTTTCTCCATCTTCAACCAATTTACTCAAGATTTTCCTGCATGATTCTGTAGGATTAAATTGTATCCTTTTATACGTCTCATTATCATCCAGGATATCATAAACACATTTTTCATAGTTTTTTTATCCATAAGAACAATACAGTCTGCTTTGTCGGATTTCTTAATCACCAGGTCATCTCTTTTGGATAAGCTGGTGATTAGTGTTGAGCGATACCTTCTGATATCAGGAAATATCGGATCGGATTGGATCGGGCCGATACCCAAAAAGTATCGGATATCGCCGATACCGATACCGGAAACCAATGCAAGTCAATGGGACACAAATATCGGAATGAAAATAAACCCTTTCTTTCCTTGTAGGTTAATTCTACATGAAGGAAAACAACTAACAATAATGTAGAATGTATTGGGGGAGGTGGTTGCCCAAATCGATGGGAACAGTGCTCACAGTGAAACATGAAAAGCCGGCAATTCAGCAGCGGCATACACCGGTACCCGACAACTTATAACAGAAAGAATAGAGCTTCACACATAGATTAGATAGAAACATGTCAGTCACATATATATGAAGTACAGTGACAGTGTTGGTTACTGTACTTGTCATTTAGTGTTAAAATAAAGGATTTATTTAAAAAAAAATTGGCGTGGGGTTCCCTGTAATTTTAGTCTCTAGCGGAGGTTAAGCAGACGGCTGGGGCAGATGTTTGAAGCCTGGGAAGGGGGTAATACCCACGGAGCTCCCCAGGCTACTAATATCAGCCCCCAGCTGAATACCTAGCCTTTACTAGATATTAAAATGGGGGACCCCCCCCAAAGTAATGACGTGGGGTCCCCCCTATTTTAATAGCTAGCAAAGGCTAGGCAGACAGCTGGGGGCTGATATTAATAGCACAGGAAGGGTGCCATGAATATTGGCCCCCTCCCAGGCTAGAAACACCAGCCGTCAGCTGCACCAGAAATGGCGCATCCACAGGATGCGCCAATTCTGGCGCTTAGCCTCGCTCTTCCACGCTGCCCTGGTGCGGTGGCAGGGGGTAATAGAGGTGGGGTTCATGTCAGCGCCAGCTGCCATGAAGCCCAGGTTAGTAATGATGGGCGTCTATAAGACACCCCCATTACTAACCTACAAAGTGTTAAAAAGAAAACACACACTACACCCAGAAAAAAATAATTTATTTGAAATAAAACACACACCATTTTATTTAATTCTTAGTTTACTAAAAAAAAAATAGTTACCTATCCACGTTCCTGCGCTGATCTCCCATGCACAGCTGTCACATCTGGAGATGGTGACAGCTGTGCATGGCTGCTGTAAGCTCACGCTGCCGGGAACACGTCCGCTCCCGGCAGCGGGAGCCACTGACTGAGGTCACCGGAGTGCATTCAGTCAGCGCAGCTCCGGAGACCTCCTTTACGGCACTGCTGTACCGTGGGAATTTCTCACGGTACAGCAGGGCCGTAAAGGAGCTAACCGGAGCAGCGCTGCCTGAACTCCGGCGAACCCGCTTATGCAATGACGGGGCTGCTTTACGGCCCCATCATTCTAGCGGCGGCAGCGGTTCAGAGCGGTCACATTCTATGTGGCTGCTCTAAACTGGAGATCTTCGTGGGACACTCGTGGACTACTACGGAGGGGTAAGGATAAGGTTGTGGTTTATTTTACATTTTATTACAGGAGATCGATGGCTTTGGGGAATTAGGTGTCTAGGTGAGTATAGGTGTATTTTTTTACTTTATTTTAGGTGGCGATCGGCGGGGACTGCTAATGTATAAACTAATTTATTGTAGGTAACCACTGGCCACCAATGACATGTATTTAAAATTTATTGGGGACCAAAAAAAACATGTATAGGGGCAAAAATAGCACATGGGGCAGTTTAAATAGCAGGATTAGGCTGATGGGAACTACTGCTCCCATCGAGCTGATCCTGCTGGCACGAGTGGACAGGGGACAGACATAGGCCGATGGGAGTAGTAGAGTCACATCGGCCTATGTCTGCCTGCACGCACACACCCGCAGACACCGCGCACGCACACACCCACACACACCCGCAGACATCGCACAGACATCCCGCACACACCCGCAGACATCGCACAGACACCACGAACAGTCTAATCATGACGGGCTGATGGTCTGGTAGGTGAGGCTGACCTGTGCGGCCGTGGGAAAGTTCATGTGAGTTCATGCAATACAGTCAAGCATGAACTCACATGAACCCTCTGAGGGCACCGCGGCTACTTCAAATGAACAGCTGATTGGCATCACCTGATACCTCAGCTGTTCATTTGAAATAACCGGCGGGAAAGCGAAGCACAGAATGGGAAAGCCGCGGTGAAGTATTTTCACTGACTGCTTCCCCGCCCGGGTCCTTCGCTCCCCGCTCCTTGGTGCTGTGCTCCCAGCCCGGTCCTAACTTACGATCAGGATGGGGGGAGCGGAGGATCGGGGTGGGAGGATGCGGGGAAGCAGTATGGGGCTGTGTGATTGTTTAAAAGCCGGCGGCTTTTTACCGCCCGCCGGCTTTTAAACAATCAGGAGAATTCTTTCAAGCTGGCATGGCATTCTGATGACAGGCTGGATCTCAGCTGAGCGCTGCCATCCAGCTTGTCATCCTTCAGAGACACTGCAGAGCGCAGGCATTATGGGAACTTCCGATTCCGGTATTCGATATTGTAAAAGTATCGGAATTCCGATACCGTGAATATCGGCCGATACCCGATATTTCAGTATTGGAATGCTCAACACTACTGGTGATTGCTTTTTTTCTCATCTATGGTTAGATTATTTTTTTTTATTTGATACATTGTTTAATTTTTTGAGAAAGTTCTATCAAATCTCTTTCAATTAAAGACTGAAAAGTTGAAATGCATTCAGCCTTAGAATCTTTTGGATAGAAAGATGGATTCAAAATGTGAAAATCCTTAGTATCAACCTGTATTAGATCGACTTCACCTAATTCACCTTTAAAATCCTCCAAAGTAAGCCGTGCACATTGTTCATCAAACATAAATTGTGCAAGGGTTTCACAATTATCCTCCTCCTTATATAATTCCCCAGGGACATTGAGATAATTATAAATATGCTTTTTTACTGTCAATAATCTGGCTAGTTTATTTACATCTAGAATCGTTTGAAATAAATCAAAATCCTGATTCGGAACAAAATTAGTCCCTTTACTTAAGATACTGATCTCATGTTCAGAGAGAATTGTAGGGGTAAGCACGATGACACTAGACCATAGGTTGTCTACTTTTTCTTGCCCCTCGTATTGAAACTTTGGGGATCTGGATTTCCTCCTCCTCCGTCGCTTCTCCTGTCGTTTTTTGAAGCAGGATTACCACAATCTCCTCCTGTTCCATCTTCTGAGCTCTCTGCATAGATATCTGAAAAACCTTCCTCACATGAAAATGTTACATTTCTGGATTGAGTTTTGTCATCTAGATTATTCTTCAGGATAGATTTTAAGTCAGTTTTATCCCTCAGTTTTTTTGGATTTTGGGAAATAGATCTTATATTCCTCTTCCAATCATAAACTTTATCATGTTTATTATCCAAACAGTCTCTTTTGGAACTTTTTTCTTTTGATGTTCAATTACTTGAAATTTAAGTTGCGATACATGATGGCCAACTGAAACAAAGTGATGTGGTAATAAGTGGTTTCTGCAACGGATGGTGGACTTGTGTTTTGAGATGCGATCCTTAATGGCTTGAGTTCAAGCAGAATCAAACTTATAACAAAATTAAAACATTGCATAATGGGCCTTATTAGACCTGGCGACTTATTGTCTGAAAAAGTGCCGTCATGTAAGGGGGTGGGAAGGTAATGCTGGGGGCCCTCTGTGAGGGGATTTGGGGTAGGGGATTAATGCTGGATGACCTCATCTTATAAAAGCCATTATCTTTCCATGAACAAAGTCATGTAGAATGTTTAAGCAAGAAAATAGCAATGTCTTTATTTTACTTTGCTAGCAGTATTTTACAGGATAAGGCAACAATACAAATAACATTCGAAACAAGAAAGCAGGACTTAACACTAATTTTCAACAGTTAAAAAAAGGATGCAAATTCATATAAAGTCCACATAAAACTTAGGCCACTTGAAGGCCTCCTTCTTGTTTTAGTCCAGAAAAACATATTAAATGTCCATAAAGAAAGTGGAAAGTTTGAAAAAAATTCTTTCCAAATCAGACAATGTGATTTTTCAGGATTTGTTTTCTCTCATAGTTGAGGTCGACTTATGATGTCAGTTACAGGCCTCTCATCTTTAAGTGGGAGAACTTGCACAATTGGTGGCTGACTAAATACTTTTTTTTCCCCACTCTATCTCTTCCTGTTATCCTTCTAGAAAAATAAATACTTATCGGTAACCGTTTAAGACACTTCTCGCCTTCTTTGCCGTCTAGAAGTTGATAGTCAAACAATGCCCCCCCGCTCTTTAAAAAAAAAACATAAAAAAAAACTGGGTGGTCTTTACAGCGGAGCCACCTTTTTCTAAGTCTTCCACAATAACAAGTCCTTGCCACTTGGTGTTTGGATATTATCTTCAATCTGAGAAAAGTCCTCTGTCTTGTTGTAGGTGGTTGCCAAGCCTTCAGAACATCTTTGACAGTGGGAGAATTGTTCACACAGTCCTACTGTTATATATAGGCTAAGATGTGTTCCTCCTGGGCATGCTCTGGAAGTGTCCCACTAAATCTGCGATCTGCATCTTTAGTTGCTCGCGTCTCCATTTGTCTTTCAAGTACCATGCTTTCGCTTGACTGACCGTCTTGCAAATAGTGAGACTTGGAACAGATGTGGCCAGGCAAATGGGGTGTTTTTTGGAGCAACTGTTTGAAGGCCTCCTTAAGTCCATAACTTCAGTTTCCTCTTCTTGTTCTTCATCTTCTTCGGTTCTCCTACTCTTCCCTTCCACTGGTTAAAATAAACATGGCTTTGACAAACTCATTGTCCACAGATTCAGTACATTTTGTTGCTGATATACCCTTTGACCTTATCTGTCATCTTGTTAAAAGCCTCTCTTGCCTCACTTCCTGTAGTCGCCAATATCTGGAACTCTTCATGTAACAGGATAAGCTAATGTGGTACCCATTCAATTGTACAAAAAATAGCAGAGGGATAAAAATTGACCTTTAATAGAAACATTTAAAATAGACCAAGTGCAATTGTGCATCCAAAAGTATAAGATGTACCGTATAGTACTAAATGGTATAATGAAAAACCAAAAAATAGGAAATATGTTGCCCAAAAAAATGGGACAATCCTATATAGATACCCCCTCACAGGTAAGCTGGTGGTAGAGTCTTATAGGGGGTAATAACGATAGAATCCACCAACAGATCATACCCTTTCTAGCATAATTCCCACCCGACAGTAAACCATATCAATTACAGCCACACTATTAATAGGCTTACATAACACATGGCCATAGGGAATAGTACAGGCTAACTTAGTACATGTAAGATCAGCCAAATATATATATATATATATATATATATATGCACAAAGACAATCAAATTACATCTGTGGTTAACTAAATCATGTAACCACATAAAAATTATACCACCATATACTCGTGGTGTCAAAAATACATCATACTATCATAGAGGAAACCTATTCAACTTATCTGATCCTCCATTGATGATGGTATGAGAAGACATATGTAGGCAGGCTCCCGACGCGTTTCCCTTTTGTCATCAGGGGAGTAAATATGCCCAGATTTATGCCCCCATTCGCTTGAATATGTTGGACGGCTGATTTATTTCCAGAAATGATCATGGTGCTTCTTATACACATACTGCACGCTAGACCCGGCGGTGCACTTCTATGTATGACGCAATATCCTGTGCGCGGTCACAAATGAGTGACAACATCCGGTCAGTGGAGCGCACATGGAGTGCACCATTCCCGCGCATGCGCACATGGTATTCAATAGGAATCCTCTTTCATACCACATGCTGGCAGGGGGCATGTTGGTAAATACACGCTCATCATGGTGACGCTCCGGATGCAGAGCTCATTACGATATATCCACATCACAGAGTGATCCAGTGAACTCAAAGCACAAAATCGATGAGATCACTCAGGATCACATACCACAGAGTAAAGTGCAGTACCAGGTCACCGTATTAAGATAGATACATATATATACGCAGGATCACTGAGGTCAAGGGATAGAATAGATAGAACAAAAAAACCTGAGGAATATAGAAAATAATCATGTGGGGGCCCCCGAGCTCGCATGGAGACGACCAGAGGATATGTAAGAACAAGGGGGGGAAAAGGGGAAAAGTATGAAGAGGACCTATCATAGCCCTAGATTAAAGCTAATATAGTGGCTGGCCCTACCTAACGCGGAGGTTGACACCCTATGAGGAATGAGATTGGTGCCCCCACTCGGCGGCTGGCCCTACTTTTCTTAGTCCCTGTAAGGCCCTCAGATTACAAAAAAGAGATGAAGGATAGTTGTTCATTGAGACCATGTGGTTGCAATGTCTTAAGCCAAAAAAATCCATTTACATTCTTTTTGTAAAATCCTTTGGTCCCAATTTCCCCCTCTTTCAGAAGGTTTTATCCTGTCCATTCCCATAAACTGGATGTATCTGACATCTCCACCGTGCATATTATTAACGTGATTAGATACCGGAGTGTCACGTTTGTTAATGTCACGAACATGTTCTCTAATTCTTTCTAAACTCAAGTTTTGTCTTGCCCACATATTCTATGCCACAGCGACACGTGGCCTTGTATATTACTCCGGTGGTGCGACAATTCATGAAATGTCGTATGGTGTATTCCTTCCCAGTCACATTTCCAAAAAAGGTCCTGCCCCTCGTCACGGACTTACAAGCACAACAGTTTCCACACCTATAGCAACCCTTGGTTTGATTGCCCAGCCATAATGGATCAGGGGTCTCCTTGAAAAAGCCATGTACCAGCCTATCCTTGAGTGACCTGCCTTTACAAAAAGTGATTTAAGGAAAAGGACCTACCGCCTCTGACATCTGCATCCATAAGCAAAATAGGCCAGTGACGTTTGAGAATCTCTCTGACCTCATTGGCCCCACTGGAGAAAGTGGTGTAAATCTAGAGATATCCACCTCTTCTTTAACAGTCTTAGGGGTCAATAGAGTCTTACAATCTTTTACCAATGAGTTATTGTAGGCTTCTGAAAGAATGTTTTTGGGATAGCCTCTCTCAATAAAAACGTTCACATAGGTCATTGGCCTGTTTTTTAAATACATTAAGGTCAGAACAATTTCTACGTATCCTCAAATATTGTCCTTTTGGGATTCCTCTTTTTAGTGGGCCATGATGACCACTCTCCCACCTCAAGAGCGAATTAGTGGCCGTAGGTTTTATATAATTGCTTGTGCTCAATTCACCATTTTCTTTTCTGAATGCAGACATCGAGAAACTGCAGTCTGTTATGATTACACTCATACGTAAATCATAGGCCGATATCATTCGTGTTAAGTTGTGTAACAAAGTCACCAAAGAGATTCAGATCCTCTCCAAATGACGAATGTCATCAATTTATCGTAGCCAGATGACGACTGTCGCTCAAAGAAATGGCAGGTTCACAGAAAACCTTTGTTTCCTCCCACCATCCCAGCAACAAATTAACATACGAGGGGGCACAAGGGCTCCCCATCGCAGTGCCCCTAAGCTGGTGGAAGTACTTTTTATCAAAGAAAAGTTTCTTGTGAGACAAAATTCAAGGGAACGTAGAACAAAGATGTAGTCTACTGAATTGATGACCTCTAGTACCTAGGTAATGGTCCACCGCTTTAAGACCCATCGCATGTGGAATGGATGTATATATTGCTTCTACATCAATGCTACATAAAATCATGTCAGATTCAAGGCAGACCCCATCCAGCTTACTCAATAGGTCTGTGGTATCGCGAACATGCGAGCTCAGGGACCGCACAAATGGTTTAAGTATATGATCAAGATAAATACACAAATTTTGCGTGAGACAATTAGTACCCGCCACTATAGGTCTACCCTTCAGGGGATTTCAACCCTTATGTATTTTGGGCAGACAATAGAAAGTAGCCATAGTCTGATACTGTGGACAAAGAAAATCCCTTTCTTTATTATCCAAAACTCCAGTGGAAACTCCCTCATCAACCAAAAGCTTCAGCTCCCTTAAAAGACCTGTTGTGGGATTAGTGGCAACAACTTCATAACTCGTACGATCTTTAAGTAGTGTCATACATAGATCTCTATAGTCAGTGGTATTCATGACCACTATGTTCCCACCTTTATCAGATTTTTTGATAGTAATCTTAGTGTCTTTTTCAAGACCACAGAGACTCTGCATTTCAAGTTTTGTGAGATTATTCCTGGAAGTAGGTTTTGTAGAGGGTAGATCCATGATATCCTTCGTAACAAGATCAAGAAAGACCTCTATAGATCCAGGATCACTAGATTGCGGAGGCATACTTCTACTTTTGTTTTTGAGGGTTGTGAAGGGACCATTCCCATCAAGATTACAGTTGCTATCTCACAGATGGTAAAGGAATCTAACATCTTGAAGTAAATCCTCTGCAATGCCCAATTCAGAACAGGTTCTCCTATTCTCCCGATTAAAATGTTTTTTCCACCTTAACTTCCTAATGAAAAGATTAAGGTCCTTAATGGTTTCAAAGTGATTCAAATCAGTAGTCGGGACAAAGGAAAGGCCTTTACTTAAAACACACTTTTCTGTGCAGTTAATGAGCCTGGAGGATAGATTGATAACCTGGGATTCGTACTGTCTAGGAGAGCTACTGTGGGGTTGGTTAAAGTGGGAGTTGGGAGGTAAATATTCTCCAAAAGAGGAGGTACCAGTCTTTAATGGCCACTGCTGGAATTTAGACGGTTGCGCAGAGGATAATTGTACTCTAAAAAACCGTCCCTTTGAGGAGATCTCCTACCACCTCCTCTATTGCTTCGATTACCCCCTCTTCCTCTCCCTTTACCCTTAGAATGTCTAGGTCGAACCTCTGAATCAGAGGTCTCAGAAGAAGAAATGTCAGTCTCAGGTGCCCTCTGAGTATGTCCTATGGATATAGAGTATGCTTTATTATCCCTGAACTCCTGAAGGTCTCTACTATACAGTCTGTTTTCGTTCTTTCAGATGAAACTGAAATTTCTCTAGACCATTTTGGAGACCTATCTCCTTGTTTTGGAATTCAGGTTCTGCTGAAAATTTTTTTGTAATTTCGATTTGTTCCTTAAGAGATTCGTTCAAATTGTGTAAATTCACTTTCCTCCACCAAAAGCTTCATAAGTCTCAAGGAACTTTCTGTTGCTTCCTTTTCCCACTTGATCAATAAATTTGGATTTTTATAATGATAGCCTGGTGACAGAGCAATCCTAAGGTGGTGTGGTACAATGCCCGACTTAATATAATTGTCCAGGCTCTGCACCTCCCACCAGGATACAATCTGATCTCTGATCCACTGGTTAAAATAAACATGGCTTTGACAAACTCATTGTCCACAGATTCAGTACATTTTGTTGCTGATATACCCTTTGACCTTGTCTGTCATCTCGTTAAAAGCCTCTCTTGCCTCACTTCCTGTAGTCGCCAACATGTGGAACTCTTCATGTAACCTTCTCACGTCCATGGAGGGATTTTCAATGGCCTTCCCTTTCAAATTAAGGGAAAAAAAATGTTCGCTGGTCCTGGGGCCTTGGCCAGAAGAGTGGGTCTGATTTTAAAATAAAAATAAAAACTCCTCCTCGTTCCTCAGCACAGCAATGTCTTGTGTTGTCTTCAAAATGGTGACCTTTTCCTCTAAATCTTCCATGTATCTGTAGTCATTCTTCTCCAGCCAGTCTTTTACAGTTAGGGTCTGAATGAAAGACTGTTTCAAAAGATACTTCAAAACCTGCAAAGCCTCCAAATGACAAAATTGGGTCTTGTCCGCATCATCAGAATAATCACCGGACTGGAACATGCTGCATATGTTAAAATGGGGCTTTGCCACCGTTGGAACATTGAGCCGCTCTTTGGGAGTGGCAGAACTGCAAGGGATCTTATGACATTTGCAGTATCTCAGTAGCAATGTCTTTCAGCACTCCCACAAGGTTTTCTGTGGCCTCTCTGGTTTCTTTGTCAAGGCTAAGTTCAGAAATGGCAAGATCCAAAAACTGTGTCATGGTACAGGTTGATTTTGATGGTTCTTGGAGCTGTCTACATACCAGAGATATGGCGAAAGAACTGCTTCACTTTGTCAATGTTTTTAACAAAATCCATCGACACGACATCCAGGTTAAAAAAAAAAAAAAAAAAAACTTTAGAAACCTGGCCATGCTGGTAACCATTAATGTAATGCTATGTTCAGAAACTTTTTTTCCTGTATCGCTGAAAGAGCCGGCAACGGGGCATCTTGGTTGGGTTTCGATTTCATGCCGGCCTGAGCCAACTTCTTCCGTAGGGGGACATTGAAGATTCTCAGCGTTTTAATCCATCATCTTTCTGTTTTAAGTGGGGATGGCATGCTAATATAATTAACTTTTCACGGTGGAAGGAAGAAAGGGGAGAATAATGGGGTGCATAAGATGCTGAAACAGTACCATTCAGAGGTAACCCCCATATGATGGTTATCCTAATACAGTTAGTGTTCCCCTTGGTTGTTTATCATGCTATAAAGAATCTGCCTATATGGCAAGTGTTCAGTCTAAACTACCTCTACAGAGGGACAACTATCTAATTTCAAATATCTGATGTACAGGGGGTATATAACATAACCCTGGAGGTATTATCAGAACATAAAGCATATGGAGGTGACTGGTTTGTTCCTCCATTTCTTTTCGAGACCAGTTGGTCATAAACATGTACCAAATTCTAGGCACAAATATGGCCACAGTCGTGCTCAGAAAAGGAGATGTACACATACGTACTAAGGAATCCTCAAAAAGCATACATTATTGTAGGGAAACATTTAGTTTGTAAAGTCTTAACAATACAAAGGTCCTAACACCCTTTATAGATGAATGAGGTAACCTTTAGTCACACCTTTTAATCCTACAGATCTTCTTATATGTAGCAGCTGAAACTGATTTGCTTATTTAGCCCAGTGGGGTGCACAGTGTTGAGATTAAAAATCCATCTAGTCTTTTTGGAGGATGGCCCTCTTTTTACTTCCTTGGCAGATGTTAACCTGTTTTGACAGTGGGGTATCTTTTGTGCTCTTCCATATTCTTACTGACCCTCCATCTAAACATTTAGTTTTCCCAATGTACTCAAGGCCACACTCACATGTGACCTTGTGTACAACACCGGTTGAGCAGTTAATGATGTCACAAAAGACATACTTGATCAGAGATATTTCCCCTGAAGGTTTTACTAATGTCAATGCGCGGACAGTCCACACACCTTTTCATGTTTTAACACTAGGACTACTGTGTTTTTTCTGCTTTTCTTATTTTTCTACAGAAAATAACAATAATTATAATAGACGTTTTTCAAACATTTTTTTTTATTCAAGTGCACACATATAAACAACAACTGAAGAACAAAAAGCAGAGAAAATGTAGGTTGAGGAGCATAAAAATGAAAATATGGCGCAGAATTCACCTTCTAAACATTTGGTGTTTTGCATTTTAGGCATTGCCTTTGATTTATGGCAGTACATTGCCCACACAAAGACTTACCACAAGTCTTACAATTTCCGACAGATCTATTTTTCTTGCACTTTTCTTTGATCTGGCAAAATTTTGTTTGAACCATCACTTCTGAGCATGTAGAAACTTGGGACGTGGAACCCTTTTCCCTATCTGTGACATAAGGACCACTCAACTCTCTCACAAGCGTTTGCAAAAATGCCTTGCGTGACATTTTTTGGTGGGTAATCTCCTTGAATATTATCCATGCATTTATACCCGCAAAGTCTAAGGCATTTTCAAATGCATGAACAGGCCATCTCCTTGTGCATGTTCGTGTGGTATATTTTCGTGCCATCTGATCCACTACATCTACTCCATATTTTGTTTCATTGTAAAACTTTACCGTTTCTGGAGTTTTTTTAGCGGAATCAGACGCAACAACAACATCTGGATGGACGGAACTCAAAATGACAACATTTTTGTTGGGCTTTCCTTGATATACTGTAAGTGTAAAATTGTCTTCATTTCTAAACACTTTAGTGTTGTACAATTCCTCTTTCATGGATTTTATTTCTTTAGGCACTTCTCGCCTTATCTTGTTCAGTGTTCCCACGATGGTTGTTCCTTTGCTTTTTAGCTGTTTAGCTAATTTTACTGAAGTAAAATAATTATCGGTTGTAACATTGCGACCTTTTTTCAAAAACGGGTCCAATAACTTCATTACCACATGGTCAGCTAAACGGTCCTCAGCACGGCGTGTGTCATCTTTGTCTAGATAAGGGAAGCCATTTGCCAGATATTTGCTCCTCTTATCAACAGCTAGCCAATATTTGTGGCCATATTTATCTGGTTTGGAAGGCATGTACTGCGTGAATGGACACCTAGTTTTGCTTGGGAAAAGTTGCTCATCCACCGTTATGTATGGGCCAGGTTTGTAACACGCAATACAATTTTCAATAAACCTGTCCCACACAGTAGAAAATAGAGCAAACTTGTCCGTTTGCAGTCTCTCCGATCGAGTAGATTTCTCATCAAATCTGAGAAACCTCATAATTTCAACAAAGCGGTCCCTAGACATTGTCGCTTTGCAAAACGGTATTCCCCAGTCATTACACCAAATACTGCTAATCGAGTGACGGTTCGTGCCAGATATTCCACGAGCATAGAATATCGCAATGAATGCATCTAGCTCCTCATCAGATAGAGTAAACTGTAAATTATTGCTTCTGCAAGCGTACAGTTCTTTGTGTCAATATATATGAATCAAAAAATAAACGCCATGCGCTCAAAGGACTATCGATAATGATATTTCTTCTGGCGTATCCTGTAGGGCCAGGTGCTTCTCGAAGAATATTTTGGCTGTCACGCCTACCAGGCAAGTGTTCTCCAATTTCAACAGGTTTCCATTGAATACCATCCGCTGAAACTAGTATTCCTTCAGATTCGCCTTCTCTGGTGTTTGTTGTTGCATTACCTTCGCCGCCATCGTTATCTGTTGTTCTTTCATTTCTGGGACGTTTTGCTGATTTTTTCTGTCCACGACCAGGAGGATGGTCACGAGGCAACATAACTGCATGAGCCCGATCCCCAGTTGATGTGCTTGGAATATCTGTAAAAAAGTTGATGAATATTTAGAATTTTTGTTTTGTAAGGGTCCGTGCACACTGGCTGGATTAGCGGCGGAATATCCGACCGGATATTCTCACCACAATCCGGCCCGTACCTGCCCGCTCAGGTACAGAGCGGAGTTTCATACCTGAAGCTCCGCTCCGAACCCCGGGCTGGAGCCGCTGTCTGGGACGGAGCCGTGCTCGTGCGTAAGCAAGCGCTGCTCTGTCCCTGACAGCAGCTCCAGCCCGGGGTTCGGAGGGGAGCTTCAGGCATGAGCGGGCAGGTACGGCCTGTATTGCGGCAAGAATATCCAGATGGCTATTCAGCCAGAATTCTGCTAGTGTGCACAGGCCCTAACTCAGTGTGTGGAAGAACAAATAAATACACATAACTACTTACCTTCTGGATTTGTTCCTTCTGAGTCTTCAGATTCACTTGATATGTTCTGAGGAATGAAATCTTCATCACTGTCAGAATCAAATACATGTTCCTGCAATTCGGATTCAGATTCATCCTCCGGTATGGATTGCAAAGTAGCCAGAATATCCTGAGGCTTTATCAAACGTCTTCTCTCCATATTCCTCACAAATTCCATAATTCTATATAGTTCCCTGCTGAAAAATAGAAATGAAATGAAAACTAAAAGAAATAATAACTGTTCTGCCACCTTCAAAAGTAGGTGGGCTGAATCAGTTGACAGACAGCTAAACTATTTCATAACAATTCATACCTGTATGAGTCTTCAGAGCTCGTATGTCTGCGTCTGTTCTCTTTGTCTCTTCAGCTGAACTGAAAGTAAAGTTACTATCCAGAATACTGTCTCCTGCTAGGACCTTAGAAAAACACCACCCTTTATTAGCATAAGATAAGAGCCTAGAGTAAACAAGCTATTTTGTTCAGCATTACACAGTAATACAAGCAGGTAAAACACAAGGAAAATGTGAAAAGTTGACATGTAAATTGAACTACATCTATATGAACATCAGGGTAAATAAGACAGAGTGAAAAAATTATGCACAAAACTTTATAGCAACATTTAGTGACAAAAGGACCTCAAAATATAGTAGGGAGTCAAAATGACTCCCTTCAGTAGTTCTTGGTAAATTTTGAAAAAAACGCGCAAATTTTTCACCAAAATTATTTATTCTCACAAAATCTTTTTTCACATCATATTTGAGGAAAAGTCACAGAGTTTCAAGCCGGAATTCTGAAAAATGTAGTCACAGAAGAGAAATAAAAAACGAAAGGAGTCAAAATGACTCCATCAGTAGTTCTAGTGTTAAACACCCCTTAATGTCGGAGCACAGTCATGTAGTTACTCTTGGTGTGACGAAGTGACTATGGACAAGTCTGTCCTTTAAGTGACTTATCACTTGTATGTGACCCTTGGAGAAGAATCACTGTTCACTAATGTCCATTTGGTGTATGAACCAATGTTTTGTGAGAATGGATCTGTCTGCTCCTTTTTAATAAATGGTGATAAACTTGGTCAGTGTCTACTTTAGGTCTACTCTTAAGGGACAGCAGCTCAGTCCTGTCTCTTGACTTGGCCTATAAAGGAAGCTTTCTATAATACTTTTTTGGGGTACTCTCTTTCTAGAAAGTGATCCCTCAGATCTTTAGCATGCACTTCAAAGGGCTTATTGGTGTAATTTCATTGTACTCTTAGAAATTCCCCCTCTTGATTGGAAGAGGATGATTACTCTCCCATCTCAATAGGGAATTCCCGGCCATAGGTTTTCTATAAGCAGATGTTGCATGTACCCGTTCCTGGTCTTTACAATAGACACATCTAGAAAGGGGAGCGTGACTTGATTGCATTCACACGTGAAATGTAAACCAATGGTGTTGTCATTCAGATTAGAGACTAACGCTCCAAAGTCAGTTGTTGTGCCTCGCCAGATTAAAAAAAAATTGTCGATCTACTGACACCGAAGGTCGACCTTTTCTGTATACCTCTCATTCAGGTCCTTAAACACAATGGTTTCCTCCCACCAGCCCAGGAGCAAATTGCCGTAGCGGTGTGCACAAGGACTACCCATTGCTGTGCCCCTAAACTGGTGGTAGTACTTATTTTTAAGGTTATCATCTAGAATTTTAAGTTTGTTCATAAACTTCAGTGGGGTTTTGTTGTAGAATAGTATACCCCTCCATATCTTGTAAAATGTCCAAGGTCTAGGACCACCCTTATCTGATGGTTTAATCACAATGTGGATAGTTCTGTTCCAGTTGCCTAATAACACCTCAACCTACAGTTGTGCCTATTTGGAACATTGAGCTTGTGTAAGGCCTTTAGGTCCTTGTTGACAGCGTTCATGAAAATGTCTGTAGCGGATGAATCATTTGAAACTGGTGGCATCTTTTGTCATTTTATTTTTAAGATTTCTAAACTGGCCCCTGGGTTTTGATGTCCTTGACCCTCACTAGCTTTCCTACAGAAAAGTGTGATCAGGTCAATGGAACATTTGTTCAATATCTGCTTGAACTTGGTGCAGTATTCTTTGTCTTTCTTGAAAAAGGTGGGATGTAGTGGTACCCTGAGTTTTCTTGGTATTCGCTGACCACCTGTATTCTGCAATCGTCTCCAAGTGGAGTTCTAAGTTTAACAGTCTTCTGGACTCTCGCTCCAAGTCACTGGATCTGTTTTCTAGCAGGAACTTGTAGGAAGTCACTAGTTTGCGACTTTAGAGATATTCGTCATATCAGTGGCAGCGTATGAGAATGTTTTGTATGATATAAACCCAATCGGGTGCCCGTATAAAGGAAACCAATGTACTAAGGAAGATATATGGCACTGTAAAGATGTGCCCAAGCAGGGTTCCAACCTGTAGTCAAGTAAATGTAGAAACTTGGCACTCAAAATTGTAGAAAAAAAAAATTATTGGCAATCCACTTGGTTATTTTCGTTTTGGGTCTTAACAATCATCAGAACTGTGAAAAATGCATAAAAAAACAATAATAAATGGTGACTATAATGTTCATATGTACAAATTAAATGCACAACTAAATTTTAATAAGTATTTATTACATCATATTAAAAACCAGACAAGAGGGAAAATGTCCACAGGTGGATAAAAAAATATATAATATATATAAAAAAATCTATAAATTTAAGTTTAGAGGCTTTCCTCCCTTTGTTTGCTCCTGAATATTGCAGAAACAGATTCGAGTCCCGTCTCCAGGGAGCTGTCTTTTCCATATAGTAAACGACTGATTTTTTTTTTTTTACATCCAGGGTATGAAACTATTTTTCTTTGTCGTTTTTTGGAGATTGGCATAAGGATGGTAGGATTATTTCCTGGTTCAAGTTTGCCTTGGATACCACTTTGGGAAGAAAAGATGGATCCAATCTGAAAACCAACATGTCGTCTAGTACTTTCAGGTAAGGATCTAGAACTGAGAGTGCTTGGATCTCCCCTACCTATTTAGCCTTGTTGACTGCTACCAGGAAAACCGCTTTCATGGAGAGATCTATTCCTGCCTGCTCCAAAGGCTCAAATGGAGGCTTACATAAGGCTCCCAACACTAGGTTTAGGTCTCATGACTATACAAGATCTCGAAGCGTAGGTTTTAGGCGAGAGATTGCTCTGGTAAGCCTTGACACCCATGGGTGGTCTGCCAAGGGATAGTCTAGGAAAGAACTCGGGGCAGAAATATGCACTTTTAATGTATTCTGCCTAAGGCCTTTATCTAATCCCTGTTGGAGAAAATCTAGTATTTTAGGGATGTTGGGATGAACTGAGTCCATGACTGATTCTCCTGAAAATAAGCAAAATTGTTTCCACACCTGGGAGTATATGGTTGATGTTATTGGCTTTCTGCTGGCTTGTAAAGTTGAGATTACGCAATCTGAAAAGCCTTTGAAAGCTAGGATGCGCCTTTCAGGATCCACGCTGTTAACTGGAGAAGATGGACATCTTGATGATGCAAGGGACCTTGAGATAGGTATGGAAGAATCAATGGGTGATCCATCGACATTTGCTGTAACAACGGAAACCAGCTCTTTTTGGGCCAATAAGGTGCTAGTAAAATTAAAGTTGCCTCCTCCTGTTTTATTTTCCTCAATACCCTCGAGAATAGTGGTATTGAAGGGAAGGCATGTACGAGATCTTTTCCCTAGGGCTGAGAGCGCGTCTACCCCTTCTGGTTTGTCGTTTGAACTGATGAAGAATCGCCGGAGCTTCCTGTTCTTTCTGGTTGCAAACAAATCTATGGAGGGCAAGCCCCTTATTTGCTTCAAGACATCTGGGTTCAGCTCCCACTCGGAGGACCAGACTTTCTCTCTGCTGAGGTAGTCCGCGATTGTGTTCTCGGATCCTTTAAGATGGACTGCTGACACCAAAAGAACATTCACTTGGGCCAATTGGAAGATTTGTGCTGCTAGAACATGCAACTGTACTCCTTTGGGGACTCCCTGCCGACGAAGGAAGGCGATAGTCGACCTGTTGTCAGAATTTTTATTTGATTTCCTCTGACTAGATCTTGGCCTTGTTGAAGAACTGCCCTTAGTGCTTTGAAGTTTGAAGACCTTTTTTGTAGTTAAGAAGGCCATGAGCCCTGAAAGTATCTGCCCTCTATATTTGCCCCCCCAGCCTCTTCAACTGGCATCTGTAGAGATCTGCACCATAGGAAGGAGGATCCACTCTACCGTCTTTCTTAAATTCAAGGGTCTTGTCCACCAAGAAAGTTTTATTTCTGGTGTCAATTTCATCTTTTTGTTTAGACCTGAAGACTTTGTCCCAGGTAGATAGGACTGCTCATTGCAGGGGTCTCGTGTGGGTCTGGGCCCATTTTACACAGGGAATACATGACGTCATTAGACCTAGAATTCGCATGGCGAACCTGACCGTCGTGAAAGTCTTTCTGGAAATTTCGGATTTTCAAACGATTTCCTGTTTTGTATGCCCTGCAGAATCCGGCGTGCACTCCACCATGGAACGCACGCCCAAGGGGCACACTTCCGGTCCTGCGTGCGCTCCACCATGGAACGCACGCCACACTTCCGGTATTGCGCTCGCTCTAGCGTGTCATCATGGTGCTCCACAGAAGTAGCGGTGTCTGTCCAGGGTGCCTGCGCAAGGCGGTCTCCGGCCCATACGATGAGCGCTCCCGGCGTACCCCGGAAGTTTGGCTGGCGGCCTCCCGGCCCCACGTCCGGAAGATGGGCCTGGAGGCTTTAACGTGCAGACCACCAGAGGGCAGCAGGATGCAGCCGAGAGCCCTCTGTAAGAGGGGTGCGGCGCTGTCGGGAGTCCTCTCCACCGACACAGCTAAGGGACCCTTCAGTGGGGTATCGGCATAGAGCCTCTTGACCGGGGGAAGGGAAGAGGTCAGTGCCCCTCCCCACCCCCCCTGATCCACTTTGGCTCTCAGGTAACTAACTCCTTCGTCTTCTCTGACAGGGTCCTGTCCTGCTAGGGATAGGAAAAAACACTGAGGGTGAGGTGGGGGCTCTTAACCTCATGTGTTTCCTGTCCCTAGAAGGTCAGAGGAACTACCTCCCGTCGTGCTGTCATGATGGACGAACTGGTAACTTTAACAAGATTTTTTTATAATAAGATGTAAAAATCAAATAGATGTATGTACGCGTGCCTGCATAGAGTTATGCATCAACAAAAAATTTTTTTACACATATAGAGATTCTTGGGGAAAAAATGTTAATGGAAAATACTAAAAAGCTATTTTTTTTTTTCAATAAATATAGAAAAATTATAATTTAGTCAAATTTAGTTAGACAATCAAAAATGTGCACAAGCCCTACATAATGCGTATTATCCAGAATTGTAAATTGCAAATATTGCATACGCATATAACATGCATCAATTATATCAATAAGTATATAAGATGGTCTACTACATAGAATACATCCATAATTCAATAATATATAAATAATCAATGATCATGACAATAATTCAATAGCTGCATTGCATAGAATTACTCCAAGATCCAATAGAGGTCCCCATTGGCGAAATATCTAAAACAAAGCAGAAAGACAATTATAATCTCATAAATGTAAAAACAAATACAGAGGTGATCAAGACTCAAACATAATTATAAAAGTATTTATAGAAACTAAATTTCATTAAGGCCTTAAGAATTATCCATTTTGTTTCTCATTTGAGCGAAATATTTTTTCCAATTGCCACCTCTCATGTCAAAATGTTTTCTATCAATACCTCTTACCTTCAATTGGGATGGGGGGTCGCATTTATGATCTTTTTTAAAAATGGCAAAGGAGGGTTTTTAATTCCGCAATGTCAGTTAATTCTCCTACCACTTTGATGTCAACAGGTGTTCTTACACTCCGTAGTACTTAATCCCACATATACACTGCTCAAAACAATAAAGGGAACACTGAAATCCCCCATCCTAGATCTGAATGAATGAAATCTTCTCATTGAATACTTTGTTCTGTATAAAGTTGAATGTGCTGACAAAAAATCACACAAAAATCATCAATGGAAATCAAATTTATTAACCAATGGAGGCCTGGATGTGGAGTCACCCCCAAAATTAAAGTGGAAAAACACACTACAGGCTGATCCAACTTTGATGTAATGTCCTTAAAACAAGTCAAAATGAGGCTCAGTATTGTGTGTGGCCTCCATGTGCCTGTATGACCTCCCTACAACGCCTGGGCATGCTCCTGATGAGGTTGCGGATTGTCTCCTGTGGGATCTCCTCCCAGAATTGGACTATAGCATCCGCCAACTCCTGGACAGTCTGTGGTGCAATGTGACATTGGTGGATGGAGCAAGACTGAACACATCTGGGACATCATATCTGATTCAGGTGTGGGTAACGGGGGACCAGTCCATAGCTTCAATACCTTCATCTTGCAGGAACTGCTGACGCACTCCAGCCGCATGAGGTCTGGCATTGTCCTGCATTAGGAGGAACCCAGGGCCAACCGCACCAGCATATGGTCTCACAAGGGGTCTGAGGATCTCATCTTGGTACCTAATGGCAGTCAGGCTACCTCTGGCGAGCACATGGAGTGCTGTGCGGCCCTCCAAAGAAATGCCACCCCACACCATTACTGATCCACTGCCAAACCGGTCATGCTGAAGGATGTTGCAGGCAGCAGATCGCTCTCCACGGCGTCTCCAGACTCTGTCACGTCTGTCACATGTGCTCAGTGTGAACCTGCTTTCATCTGTGAAGAGCACAGGGCACCAGTGGCGACTTTGCCAATCCTGGTGTTCTGTGGCAAATGCCAAGCGTCCTGCATGGTGTTGGACTGTGAGCACAACCCCCATCTGTGGACTTCAGGCCCTCATACCACCCTCATGGAGTCGGTTTCTAACGGTTTGTGCAGACACATGCACATTTGTGGCCAGCTGGAGGTCATTTTGCAGGGCTCTGGCAGTGCTCTTCCTGTTCCTCCTTGCACAAAGGCGGAGGTGGCGGTCCTGCTGCTGGGTTGTTGCCCTCCTACGGCCCCCTCCACATCTCCTGGTGTACTGGCCTGTCTCTGGGCGCTATGCTGACAGACACAGCAAACCTTCTTGCCACAGCTTGCATTGATGTGCCACCCTGGATGAGCTGCACTACCTGAGCAACTTCTGTGGGTTGTAGAGTCTGTCTCATTTTACCACAAGGGTGAAAGCACAACCAACATTCAAGTGACCAAAACATCAGCCAGAAAGCATTGGTACTGAGATGTGGTCTGTGGTCCCCAGCTGCAGAACCACTCCTTTTATTGAGTGTGTCTTGATAATTGCCAATAATTTCCATCTATTGTCTATTCCATTTGCACAGCAGCATGTGAAATTGTCAGTGTAGCTTCCTAAGTGGACAGTTTGATTTCACAGAAGTTTGATTTACTTGGAGTTATATTATATTCTGTTTAAGTGTTCCCTTTTTTTTTTTGTGTAGTTTATTGTAGAGGCAGCTTGCAACATAAATTACTCCTACTGTTTTACAGGATACATTGAGTAATTTTGTACATTTTTTTGAGTTTGAATTTGGAAAACAATTGACTTTGTCAATGTTAAAGCATGAAATGCATGACCCACATGGTCGACATCCCCTAGCAGGGCCCTTAACGTCAAATAGTTTTGTGTTTTGTGAGAGTTGCTTTTTACAAATAGATCTTTTAAGTTCCGAGAGCGTCGATACGTAATCACGGGCTTTTCTGTAATGCAGGTACCTAGGCTGTTGTCCAATTTCAAGATGTTCTAATATTTAAGGCATTCCACATTTCTGCATTCCTTGAATTGTCATAATAAATCGAACCACATCATTCTCCTTTTTTAGTTGTTTTTTTTTTTTTCTGTTGATAAAGATCAGTTCTTTTTAAAAAATTTCGCTAGTCTGTAGCCTCTGTATGACATTATCCGAATAGCAAATAGAAAATCTATCCCTCAAATTTTTAGCTTACTTTTCAAAGTTGTCATTGTTTGAGCAAATTCTACGCATCCTAAGGAATTGACCTGTGGGTATACTCCTAATCAAATTCTTAGGGTGGGAAGAGTAAGCATGTAATGGCGTGTTTGCGACTGTAGGCTTTCGATGTAAATCGGTCTGAATTAATCCAGTTTCATCAATGTTGAATAAGGCATCAAGAAAGTCCATATCCTGTCTCCCCGATTTTATATTTGTCCGATGTTCAAGTTGTTGGTATTCAATATGCTGATGAAACTGGCTAAATTGACCTCGGAACCCTGCCATAAAAAAAATATTGTCGATGTATCGACTCCACAACAACACGTGATCAGTCTGGGGCAATTAGTCTGACAAAAATTTCCCTTTCCCACAGACCCAGAAACACATTAGCATATGAGGGCGCACAGGACGCCCCCATTGCTGTGCTCTGGAGCTGTAGGAAGGACCCCATGAATAAAAAGATGTGGGTTAATGCAAAATGTAGGAGCTCAAATCAATTCAATCTCCCCATGAGTATTAGACATCTCCAAGAAAAATCTCACAGCTCTAATTCCATCTTCATGTCTGGAAGTATAGAGCGATTCAACATTGCATACAACCAACATTGTGTTCTGATTAACTTGTATACCGTCAGTGATTTTGAGGATAGCCGAGGTATCCTTTTAAGTATGAGGGCAAAGTTTCTACCAAAGGTCTCAGGACATAATTGGTTCATGCTTATTCTCAATACCTGAGACAATTGGTCCTCCTGGTGGGTTTTCTGTCTTTATGAATCTTTGGTAGAAAATAGAATATTGCAATTCTTGGCTTTTCGTTGAACAAACAGTTCATTTCCTTTGTGGTAATGGTACCCAACTCAACGGACTTGGAAAGGATAGCTTGAAGTTGTGCCTGATAACTATAAAGAGGGTTGAAGGTTCCCTTTTTATAAGTCGTAGATTCACCCAACTGACATTTTGCCTCCTTCACATACAGGTTTGTGGGCCACAGCACCAGGTTTCCCCCTTTGTCAGATGGTTTGATAGTCACATTATCAGTTTCAGTTCCTCCAGGGCTTTTCTTTCATCCCATGTAAGATTGTCATATGGTAACATTGTTGAAATGCCCTTGAACTGGGCACAATTGATTTGGGTAACCTACCTGGTTTTCTTTGTTCATCCAATAAGCTCTGTAATTTACCGCTTCTTGTTTCTCTGTGGTCAAACATATGCTGTCCTCAATAGGTTTATGATAAATTTTCTTACACCTCTTTGCCCGCAAATTAATCTGTAAGTCTTTAAGAGCAGTTAAGTAATCAAATTTACTTGCGGGTGAAAAAGTTAAACCCTGAGTATTTTATTTTACAGATTACCTTTGACGTATAATTAGAGATAATCCCCTTCATTAAATTCCAGTTTTATGTATTTCATTTGAAATCATATTTTCTTTGTCCAATACTCGTTTGCTTTTTATCCCTAGAGGTAGATGATTCATTGTCCGTAGAGATAGCCGAGGAGAAAATCTGCGTATATTTTGCGGCTGTGTGAATTTCCATTTATATACTTGATAATTTGCAAAATCTTGTTGATCCCTCTGGGAAAAACAAATTCAAAACACTAAGACAAGTAAATACCAAAGCACTGAAGCAGTCTTCCATTTATTTGTTAAATGTATCAACTTCATTTTGAGTAGAGATTGCTTGAAGATGTTCCTGTAACTTCTTAATCTCCAAATCTATCTCGCCCAACTTTGTACAGTTTTTGGTAATTAATTGTAAGAACTGAATAGAACATGGATTGCAGATGTCTTCTCATTGAGTTGTAAATGTAACATCTTCCTTACCATATAAGGGGAAAACCTGAACTTGTAACCCCCTTAGTATAAGCTTTTCTTTTTTATTATATATACAAATCAAAAAAAAAAAACAAAGCATGTCATTTTGAAGGAAGATTTACCAAACAATATGGGATACAACGAATTTACATCTGTTTATCGAGATATATCGGTTTGTTTTAAGGAGCTGTAATCCTCGGAGTAAAGAATCCAATCAAAGTCTCAAATCTGTCTACATAGTTCGGATCAGAAAAGGATATAGTAAGTATCAGTAGAGAGGTCTCAAGACTGTCCAGGAGAAAGAACAGTTGTGGTGATTAAATTTGTCGAGCTATATTTGTGGTGTAGTTGCACACAAAGGATATCATGTATTGGGCAGTGGAAGCCTTATACCACAATTCAGATTCAATTCAGATTAAAGTATTGCTCATGCAGCCACCAATCCATAGATGTAGGTGTATGTGATAAGTTGTAATTTATGGTACTAAATGAGTTGTTGGAAATAAATTGGGAAGAGGTGATGTATGTGACCTAATAAGATAATACAGGTGGAGTACAATGTCATGTGTGGGAAGCATGGAGAATACTATGCTGTGCTGCTCATGAAACCAGGTGAAAACAGTTACAGAAGTTTCCAGATTGCCGTGTGTAATCCGCTTAAGATTTGCACAAAGCAGCGCTGTGTGGCAATGCGATCTGCATCGCTATGGAAAGGTGCTTGGGTCATCTCCTGGCCACAGCCATCTTTTGTAAGCCGCGCGCCAGGAAGTAAGGTGTAACTTACTTTGAGAGGGCCTGTTAAGGCCGCGTACTCCTGTATGAGTGACGCCGTCGGTGGGTGTTATCATTGGACGTCAAAAGTATAGTGTCTTGGTGTCAATGTAACATACCGCTGGTTTCACATTGTAATTTTTTCTAGAGTGATTTATCTTCTGTTTGTGGAAGGGATGTTTGGATGACAAGGGCATGGGGTCACCCTGGCATCAATGCACATTGTGGTGTCAATCTCAAAAGTTTTTTTTTTTTTTTTTATTCTGTAACTTTCCTTTTGAAAGGCTTCTCCTTCCAATCTACAGTAGTAAAGGGGACCGTGGGGAGGGTGGCCACATGGGAGGCTGTGGGCCCTGACTTGATGGATGGACTTTTCCCACACTTCTTGATGTCATGTCCTTCCCAGGGAAAAAAGCCCTGGGCTCGGGGCTGCTGGAACTCTTAAACTCTGGATCCCACCCACTCCTGCCTCCAAGCTGGACTCAACTCTCCTCTCATTGGTCTCGCTCAGCTACAACTCTAAAAACTAAAATGGGCTACACCACTTTACTGGACGATCCCAGGGAGCTGGTTTTGGTGTCATCGGATCCAGCCGGGCCCCTGCTACGCGTGGAGACCAAACACAGTGGCCCTAGGGGCTCCTGAAAGGCTGTACTGCATATCTTCCTACCGTTGCTTGCTGGGCGGTGAAGAAGAATGGTGAGATTCTCCATTCCTTTAGGTTTCCAAAAATCTGGTTGGTTTATCACCCGGATGTATTGTTTTCCCATAACTTTATGTTAAATTATAGTTTCTCACACAAAGGACTGCATGGCTGAGCTGTAGAAGCTTCCCAGCTGCTGGCGGGGGTTTTGTCACTCACGGCCTGTCGGCCCCCTCCTTTGCAAACTGCAGTGTATTTAAGAGTTGGATTACACTGTGCATGGACATCTCTCTAAACCTGCCAAGCAGGTCACAGTGATTGACATGGGTTTGTCTTGAATATTTTTCACAATGGGTGTGAGTTATTAGGCAAATCAACATGGAGGGGTAACTCCTCTTCCTCCATGATATTTGGCTTTAAATTTATAGGCCGATTTTGGTGCAGGATCATACTTCAATTGACCACGAGGGCAGGTATCTTGCAGATGCCCAGGCTGCCCACATCAGTAACATCTGCGCTGTGTCATAGTCCTTCCCATTTGCATTCTGGGGAAGGAGGTAAGGGAACATGGAGGCTGATATTCCTGTCAAGGTACATGAGGTGGTTGTTGGGGTTGAGGACAATTTCTCCACTTGGTAGCTAGGCATGTGGCCTGCAGATGCCCAGGATGTCCACAACCATAACACCTGTGCTCTGCTCTACTACTTTCTCTCATTGTTGCATTCCAGAGTATGAGGTAGGACTAGCTGGAAGGTGATTCACATGGGTATCAACCTGAGATGGTGGTCTAGTGGGAGCGCAAAGCTTCAGGACTGAAGAACAAGGGACCACCGATGGTGGGGTGGTGGTGTTTTTTTTTGTTTAGTTTTTTTTTTTTTTCCATCGAAAAGTTGCTTTTTCCAATGATGCTTGATGGTTGGTTAAAAATATGCAGAAATAAGTATATTTTAATATGTCCTTTTGAAGAATCACATCTGGTAAACAGTCCTACATATCACAAAATGTTATAGAAACATTTAGTGGTTCATTCTTGGATTGTCCATTTAAATGGATTGCAACAGTTACATAAAATAGGTGAAATAGTTACAAAGTGATTGTCCATTTGTCCATAATTAGCTTATTAGTTGAGATGCACCCATCTTTTCCTGGGATCCTGAATGCTAGGTTGCGTCTGTGTCCAGCACGTACTTCAGGATGGACCATGTGTCTGGGCCTTGTCAGCTGTTTCCCCAGTGTCCCCATCCTATGACTGAGCGGTGTAGTGTAGAATGGAAAGAGCCCCCTCACTGTCTCTAACATGGGTTATATGGGCCCCTCATAGCACCTGTTCTGCATCTGATACTAACTTAGACTGAGTAAAAAATGCAAGAATAGCAATAGCACGAGGCTGGTACAATCTTATGCAATGTATGGGCACAGGATTCAGAATAAAAAATCAATATCCACGATTAATTAACATGGTTAGAACCTCATCAGCTAAAGCGACAGCTTGTTCTACTGTCACTGGTTTTCTCTCATGACCATTCTGATCTCAGCTGGGAATTTGACAAAGAACTGTTCTTTTAGGATGACCTGGCGGATGGTTTCCCGAGGTTGACTCCCTCTTCCTCCAGCAAGTGATGACAAGCCTGTTTTGATCCTATGGGCATACATTTTAAAAGAGGCTTCCCTATTACAGGCTAACAAGCGAAATGGAGTCCTGTAAGTGTCTGGAGTAACCGAATAATGTTCCAGGATGGTTTCTTTAATGATCTCATACGGCTCCGTGGGTCCATACCTTAATACGCTTCTGCAGCGCCACCCTTTAAAAGCCCCATCAGATGTATGACCCGCTCAGTTTCTGGAACTTCCATTAACTGACATTGATGTTCAAAGTCTTTGAGGGATTCTTCTATGTCCCCTGAAGCCTCATTAAACAGTATAAAGTCCTTGCGAGACACTTTTGGGGCTTCCCTCATGGTGGGTGTTGTGATGTCTGCCTGGGGCTTCTAGCTGCTTCCACAGTGTGCTGCCTTTCATGAGATTTACGAATGGCCTCCCATTTATCTTCTATGGTGGCTTCAACCCCAAGCAATGGCATCTCCTCTTCATACCACACAACTCACTGAGTATTTTGGGTATTTACCTCCAGGTCCCATCTTTCCTAAATTGCTCTGGGAATCCTCTTGTGCAGTGTTGAAGGCTAGTTCCTTCTAAAGCCTCCATTAGTTGATCTTTGGACAGTCCTTTGTAACTGACCCCTAATTCACGGGCCTTTTGTAGGTTTTCCACAGACCAATTCCTGTATCCAGAGGTTCTGGCTCCATTAGTTGCTGGGCTGCTGTTCTCCATTCCCTCTGCTCTGATCCCTCAACTGCCAACCAGTTTGTGACAGGGTGTGAAATGGAGCAGGCAGAGATAGCCGACCGATTAACAATGCAACAACCTTTATTGGGACTAGGAGAATATAACACCAAATGTAGCCAAGGAGAATGCAACAACAGTCTTACAAGAAGTCCTCAAATCCATCAGAGTGGCAAGACATCACAATCCCACGTGGAAACTGGTCTCCAATAGTCCATACACGGCACCAGGATCTGGCCTCCGCAACAGATCCTAGCCCTTCATAAAGCACTGCATAAACTAACTCCAAACATGTCTTATTGTTCTCCTTCTCTTGGGATCAGTCCCTAGGTTGGGCATAGATACTCAAACTCCACTCCCTCAAGCATTTACTACAGGTAACTCAAAGAATGAAGAATCCTCTAGAACTCCAGTATGCAGCTGGTCTGCAGAGTTGAGCCCCCTGCAGAGAGGAACAAAGACACACATGCCCCCACTAGATGCAGGACAGAAAATACTAATGTGGGCCTGATTTACCGTAAGGTCCGTAAAAACAGGCTGAGGGAGGTGCACTCTGTTACATCAACCTCTGCTGACGGGGAGGATATCGGCTTATTAGGGATTTCTAGGGCAATCCTGTATTTCAATCATCTAATATCTATCCCATTACCCTCCCTCACTATTTGCATTTTCCATGGAATTTGTCTTTACATATGTATATGGTTGCTTTTAAATGTATCTATTAAAACTGCACTGGGACTTGGCATTTACATGTTTCTCTGCAGGTAGATAGTAGATCCACTCGGGGTACTTTTGTTCTGTTGCAGTGAAGAATCTCCATAGTCGGTCATACAATTGATCTTCCATGGTTGTCCAAAATTGCAAAACTATAGAGTTTGGTGTTAGAGGAAGCAGCTCTGTGTCTGAGTATGATAGAAGGAGATCTGCACACTTTTCAACCAATCAGAGACCTGGTTACAAAACCAATGAAATAAGATAAAGTTAGAATTCCATTCTAAGGTTTTCGATAAGTGCTTTTAATTTAATGTGTAAACACTACTGAGAAGTCTGCTAGTCATCTTTTATCTTTGTGGAAGTCTAACATCTGATGTGTTATGTTTGTTGTAATGACTCAGATGTTAAGGCCCCGTCACACAACGAGATTGCTAGCGAGATCGTTGATACGTCACGGTTTTTGTGACGCAATAGCGATCTTGCTAGCGATCTCGTTATGTCTGACGGGTAGCAACGATCAGGCCCCTGCTGTGAGATCGCTGATCGTTACAAAGCTTCCTGGACCATTCCTGGGTCGCTGCGCTCCCGCTGGGCAGTGTGCGTCATAGTTACATAGTTTATAAGGCCGAAAAAAGACAAGAGTCCATCCAGTTCAGCCTATTTCTTGTGCACTGCAGCTGTTCCACAGCGCTGACATACGCTGTATTTGACACCTTATCAACGACCTCGTTAGCGATTCAGAACTGAGACACGTAGGCGTGCATAAATTGGACTTTTCCGCGCCCCTTGTCCCCGATTGGTGGTCGCTACAGCGTTCTCATTTTCCGCCGTGCATAAAGAAGGCAACAGAATAGTGATTCCATCCTTTGTTTCTGACCTCGTGCTGGATTGCAGATCCTAGCAGAATTCTCCGGGCTGTTGATATCCGTTCATTCGACTGAGTCCTGATTTTGCGGATCGTTGTAGCCTTCTCCGGCGGTGACTGGCCGTACATCTGGTCTTGTTCCTGACTGCGTCCTTGTTTTTTCGGATCCCACCAGCGTTCTCCGGCTGTGACTCCACTTTGAAGAAATCAGACATCTTTAGCGAGGTAGGTATTGTTTGGGGTCTCAAATGAGTTTCCATTTTTAATTCATTTATAGGACATCTACCAATTATCTGCTATCATTGCTCTTCAGGGAGGGAGGGCTTGGCTTCTGTATGTATGTATGTATGTATGTATGTATGTGTATATATATTATATATTATGCTTTTGCAGATATTTTAGGGGTTTCGTGCACGCGCACACACACAGCACGTTTTCTGACACGCTGTCCTGGCCAACCGCTTCAGAGTTTTTCTGTCACGCTCACGAACAGAATGGAACACAGTTTTCCATGATATTTTGCATGTACAGTTTAAATACTTGCGTTATTGTTTTGTTGAAAGTGTTCTCATCTTGTTGTCCCGCTTGGCCTGGGTCTGTAGCACTAGAATCTGGTTCGCCAAAGATATTAGATCTGGCGATGGCGGCAAGGTGCCCTTTCTTTTCCATGAATTTCTTTGTCGCCGAGGCACAAGGTCTTCACTTGTAGACGCCGTAGGGTCTTCATTCGCCGATGCGATAGGTTCCTCATTCGTTGACAGCACACTCTCCTCCTCCATACCACGTCCCGTAGCCGGGATGTCGTCATCTTGCCGATGGTCCTGCGGGAACACAAAATTAATGTTAAGATTTTGGTTACAACATCCAGCAGGTATGTCATGACCAGCATGGGTACACGTGCACTAAAAACAAATGTGAGGGGTGGCTCAACTATGGCATGTACATAGAAAGTATAAATGCTATTTACAGGGAAGCAAAGAAGGTACTTACATCTTCAACAGGGGAGTCAGTCCGGATATCAGGGTCTTCTTCCGGGGTCGGCCGCATCGTACACACCATTCACCGAGGTAGCTACTTGTCATGGGTGAAAGCAAGCAAGTCATAATACCATAATGTTGGCACCTAAACCTCATCTGTGCCGGTACCCGACTTCTTTGACTTCTCCACCTTGATAAGTTCTTTCTTGTATACGGTGCGTAGACCCTGGATTTTTCTCTTCACCAGCTCCTCATCCACCTTCTTGTTGGGGCAATGCCTTTTAAAGAGGGCAATCAATTGCTCGTATGCCTCCCTCTTTTTTTCTCTATTGCTGTATTCTGTAGATTTTATTTGCCAAAGGTACGGCAGGGAGCGGTACAGATCAATCATTTCCCTGTGGAATTCTTCAGTTTTAAAAGCCATCTGAAAAAAGGATAGCATACATGGAACATTTTAAAACACAGTAAAAAAAATACCGCACACTGTTTGTTGGCCCCCTTTAAAATGGCCTCCGATGCATAAGCAAATGTATACTTGTTGGGTGTGGCAGAAACCCACTAAAATAACTTACCGTGTAGACTAAGTAATATAGGTGCCTGAAGAACCGAGAAATCGATGTGGAGTTGCAGCCGAAGAACACTACTACAATCCACAAACCAGAACGCTTGTCAGGAACAAAGCCCAGATGAATGGATACAGAGTCACAGCCGGAGAACGCTACTACGATCTGAAACCAGAACGCAGTCAGGAACAAAGGGACGGGATTGCTACAACGTGGCCTTCTTTTAAACCAAGGCCGCCCAATCAGAACGCAGTAGCGTCCACCAATCGGAGATGAGGGGGCGTGGAAAAGTAATTTTATGCACGCCTTTGTGACACAGTACAGTCCCTATCAAGGTGTGGATCGTTGAAATAGCTGCTGTGTGAAAGCGTCCCAACGACCGCCGAGATCGTTAGTTAGATCGCTGGGGCTGCCGAAATCGTTGGGAAGTTCAGCATGTTTGACAGCTTCCCAGAGATCACGAAACGACTCTCCAGCGATCCCAAAACCGTGACGTAATAACGATCTCGCTAGCGATCTCATTATGTGTGACGGGGCCTTTAGACTTCCACAAAGATAAAAGATGACTAGCGCACTTCTCAGTAGTGTTTACACATTAAATTAAAACGATTATCTTAATGGATAACAGTGTAATCTCAGATGTATTGACTTGTCAATTACCAGTCGCATTGTATTGTAAGATGAATCTTAATCCATGTGATTAACAGCAGAAATACCTTTGCCACTATATGGAAGTCTGTTTTAAGTTATAAAAAAAATGGCATCTAAAATCTATCTCCTTTACAAGTGTGAATAAAATATAAGGGTATATTGTAGCCTGATGGGGTATACTTTGGCCTAGGACAGTTTATCCCCAAGGGTGTACTCTAGCCTGGGCCAAACTATACCCTGGTTTAATCTGGACAGGTGTTAATTTGGCTTGTTACACTGGATTTAACATCCTGATGAACAAAAGTCGTTTGTGATGGTTTGTTTTCATGAGAAGGATTTTGAATAATAAAATGTCTGTTTTAATGTTAATTTTCGTACAGAATTATTTAAATCTAATTGGAAATTGGTTCTCTCCGATGGACAAAAATTCAGCCCCTTGCTCAGGGGGGCACGTTCCCCTCCATTCAATAAATGACTGGAAAGGTTATTAATCTTTATTATTTGTGTACTTTCAATAAGGGGATTTTTTCTCTTTCAGATGACCACTCCTTATTTTCCTCTGGTCTTTACTTTTTCATATGGTTGACACGGACAAAATATTTGATTGCGTTGCAATGGTGTCTGATAAGAGGGAGAGGTGTAGAGTGGATAGTCTTCAGGCTGGTGGGTGAGCGGGGCTCAGTTCTAAAAAAAAAATGTGTGGTGCTACCCAGTGAAGGAGAAGGAAGAGGGTTGGGTGGCGAGGGTGATGCTAATCATGAAGTTGAGGGTTGGAGCAAATCCTTAGTTTGTGTAGACAATTGGTAGGAGTTATCATATCACTAAGGTCTAGAGGGAGATCAGCAAATTCTAATGAGATAAGGATATACGTGATGGCCTGAAGGAAGTAAAAAGGAGCGGTGGAAGACGCGGATTGCAGGGATAGTAGGAACAGTGAATGGGGGGTAAAAGGTAAGGGCATGAGACGAGGTGGTGGGAAGGGAAGTGACTGTCACAGGACATGAAACTGTGAGGTTGATGTGATGGACTGATGACTAGGGGATGGTATGGGTTTTGAAACCAGGAGTTTAACGTTGTTGGAGTGATATGTAGTTGAATTATTGTTCCACAAGGTCTGGGAGGTGCAGTTAAAAGAGCAGAAAAAAGCTTCATGGATACACCGATCACATTGTAAAATATTAAGACATCTGAAGGAGAGAGATGGGACAAACAGCAGCAACCCAACCTCCTGAAGCATAAGTCCGGTTACAAAGGGGGGTTCTCCAAAAGGGAGAATTCATCTCAACCCGGTGAAGAAACCCAATTTCCCATTCCGGTGGACGGAGGTTGGGTAGGACTTTTAGAACTAGGAATTGATAGGATTTCAGAACTAAGAACCATGTTTCCAATAATACTCTTGATAAATATAGGTGTAATCCAAGGAGGACTTTGTACCCTACTCGAGTGGGAAAGACAGATTGGACTGCTGCTGAAAAAAAGGTGAACATGGTAAACTTGATCTGTAAGAAAGGAATAACCTCTACAGTGGAGGTTTTTTGTTAAAAAAAAGAGGCTTTGTCAGCTCACCTATCGTGAAAACGTGTTCAATTGCATGTACTCCCACGGTGCTGCAGGAATTTATAAAACGGAAAAGCAAAGTCCAGCATAATAAAAGTCTTCTAAAAAGGCCGTTTATTGGTTAAGCAAATAAAAAGGAGGTGTAGTCCATAACCAAGTGCAAAGTTAAAATTAGCAAGTCCAAAGCGACGCGTTTCGATCACAGCAGATCTTATTCTTTGCAGTGTCTTGCTGCCATGTTAGAGAGAGATTCTTCATGTGACATCACATCCTGTCTATTTCAATTGTTCTTTTGATTGAACACTCATTGACACAGTTGTCAATTAAGAATAAATTGGCATAAAGTTACTCCGTGTGCTGCAATTGAGACGCCTATAGAACGTGTTCAAAAAGAGAAACTTAATGTCTAAGGATTATATATGGCCAGCGCAGGGAAAAAAAAGGAAAAAGACGAACATAAAAAAACTGAAAAAACATAGAATATTATACATGGTGCATTCACTAAATAGACCTTTTATATGCAGAATAATATCAGATCGCAGAATCAGTTCAGCTGTAATATAAACAGGGAGACACGTCACTCATAGTGGTAGATTAGGTCTGGGCGTGTGTTCATACCTAATGGCACCCGTGTTTTTATCCACCATGTCTCCCTGTTTATCAGCTTGCGTTTTAAATCACCCCCTCTGACCGGTTGTTTGGCCCGTTCAATGCCGATGACCTCCATACTAGATATATCGCCACCATGTATCTGTGTGAAATGTTTAGAGCCATCTGAGCTTTTATGTAAAGGCTTACGGCGTCCGACATATGCCGTCTGATCCTGACTTTTAAAGGACCTCCTGTACATCCCATGTACTGTATCTGACAAATATTACATGGAATTAAATAAGCCATGTTTGCTGAATTACAATTGACATGAATTTATAGTAAGTTTTTTGGAATTCTTCATTTCTTTACGACTATTACATAGTGTGTCCACATCTATAAGACCCTTTAGTGGATAACCATGATTTATCCGTGACCTTACTTTTGATATATAAACTTGGGGATAAAATGTCTCTCAAATTCGGAGCTCTTTTTGCTGTAAACTTTACAGGCTCACTAAGAATATCCTCTAGTTTTTTATCCTGGTTTAGGATGGGTAACCGTTTTTTAAATCTATTAAATACATCATGATATTGTGGACTAAAAGTAGTGGAAAAAGTCAACCCATAAAACTTAACCTTTCACTATAACTTACTATACCCGCTACTATAGGTCTGAGCGGGGTGGGGGGGCCCTTGTGTATTTTAGGTAAGGAGGGAACAATGGATGTAATGGGTGAGGACACCTTTCAATCTAATGACCATTTTGGACTGATGGCTCCTATCCTTACTCCCTCTAACAAGAGACGCTCAAGTTTTTCCTGAAAAAGACCGGATTAGTTTGTAATTTCTCATATATGTTGTCGTCATTTAACATTAAATTTTGTTTCTCATAGGGATCCGAGACTAAGACAACCACTGCTCCTCCTCTATCAGCTTTACGTATAGTCAAATTTATTATTAGATTTTATTTATTCCAAGGCTTCAAATTCTTTTTTATAGTCAATTGCTGGTACATCTAAAAGACACCATTTAAGTGTGACTAAGGCTATGTGCACACGATGCAGAAATGCTCAGGATTTTTTCCTGAGCTTTTCTGCATCTCCCTGGCAGAAAAAACGCATGCGGATTGTACATGCTTATTATACATGCGTTTTCCTGCCAGGGACATGTGGAAATGGAGCGTTATTCACTGGCATTTTCCCATGCGGGTTGACAATCGCGTTACAAGCGATTAGCATCACTTGGAAAGGGCTTGTGACAACTAGGTCACACTATATAAATCCATGCAACCGGCATAGATTTATATAGTGTGACCCCAAAGAATGTCAAAAAATAAAAAAATAAATGTATACTTACCCTCCGATGGCCCCCGGTGTCCTGCTCACACCGTTCTCCCTTGCCGGCAGCGGTGGATTGAAGGACCTGTCGACGACCACATCGCGTGACCCGTCACATGACTCTGACGTCAGCGCAGGTCCTTCAATCCACCGCGGAAGGTAAATATATATTTCTTTTTTATTTTATTCTTTCTTACAGCTTTTTTTTAAGGGTACCTGGGTGTGGATGAGACTCTCCTCTCCTCTCCACCCGGGTACCATCCGCACATTAGAACGCGCCAATTACGCAAGTACAGATGCAGTCTTGCGGAATTGGCGCGTTCTAATGCAAGTCAATGGCGGCGAAAATGCAGCACTTCTGCAAAATAATTGATAGTGCTGCGTTTTTTTCCGCAATGATAATCCGCAACGGAGATTTCCGCAGCATGTGCACAGCACATGCGGATTATCATTGGGGAACATGGCAGGCCTTCTACCATGTGTTTTTGCCGCTGTGGAAACGCTTAAAAAACGCATCGTGGTCACACAGCCTAAATCTTCAAGTAATTCCTGGAAAATATCCAGCACTGGTGGACGAGAATTACCTGGGTAAGGGTATGTGCACACGATGCAGAAAATTTCCTGACCATTTCCGCATCTCCTTGACAGAAAAACGCATGCGGATTATATGCACATTTTTGGCGCGTTTTTTTTCATGCGGTTTTTCATGCGTTTTTTTGAGGTGTTTTGGAGGCGTTTTTGAAGACAGTTAGTGGGGAAAAAAAAAAAAAAGACAATTTGATGTCATTTCCTAGTCCAACCCCTTTTCACCATTTTGGAAGTATTCAGGATACTGGCTGCTAAAGTCATCACTCACCATTGTCATTTGCTTGTGCTCTGAGCAGAACAAGCAAAGAACGATGTTGTGACAATTCATCCCTTTGTCGTCAAGTCATATAATTTTTTTTTTTTTTAATTAAAAATCAAATCGCCTAAATACAGACAGCCAAACATGGAGTGTCATAATAACTTTAACAAATTATTGTTCCCCTGAAATGTGTGCAGGTCAGGGGCCCATTTTTTTTTTTTTTTTGATAGATGAAACTTTTCACTGACACTACCCAAACAGATATACTATATATACTCTAAATTTTGCCTGAAGTAAAATGGACATTTTGTTTTAAATATTAATTTATTTTAATAAAACATATCTAAATATAGTAAAAAATGTGAAACAACTTGAAACTATAAAAATAGCCAAAAAAATGTGCTACAAACATTGTCCATAACTTTACAATGTCCCAAAACACTTCAGAGGCCAAGTTGTCAACCGTTTTGGTCCATAAAGAACGGGCAGCACCTGTAGTTCGTTTCAGTATATAAAACTAAACACCTTTTCTTACAGTCACCTACACCTGAAGCCTGGTGTAGATGACTATAAAGAAAAGGTGTTTTTTAACACATTTTAATTTTATTTATTTTTTTTAAAAATGTATCTAATGACATACAGGTGCTGGCTGCATTTTTTTATGGCCCAAAAATGTAGACTGGGTGTAATTTATTCTACGGCAACTGATGGAACTCCGGCTCGTACCCATACCCTTGGAACATATCCTGGGAGAAACTGTTGTTAGGAGATGGGCCAGGATGGTGGTAAGCCGCTTCAGGGGCTGGTGGGCAGCCGTAAGTTCCATGGGCCTCTGAAGGTTCCTGCCGATATGCTGCAACCTGCCCATAACGATAGGTTGCAGCTGCTGGTGGTGGTGGAGGCCCACTGGGATTAAAAATATTCAAAATCCCATTTATTATGGCAGGTGACGAAGGAATAGGCGAGGGCACATCAATTGCCATGGCAAGAGCGTTGACTGCTGCCATGTACACGTTCTGCCTGTCCCGTGGCATGGATCTAAGGCGGCCTGCTAGTGCTATACAAAAATGATCAAGGTGATCCTCTTTCTGGACCCTGTCCATAAGACTGAGGGTGCGAGTAGTGAGGGCTTCAAGGGCACTACTCCCAACCTCTTGGCTTTTGGACTTTTTAGTTCCTGCCCTTCTCAATGCCACGGGACGGGCAGAACCAGCCCCCATCCCAGTGGGCCTAGACGCACCAACAGCAGAGCTACCTTCAGTGCCAGAAGCAGGAGCAGCATCCGCAGCAAGCCCGGCGCAACGCAGAGGCAGGCGAACACGAAGGACCAGCACCGTGAGGATCCGGAGAAGACGGGAGAAAGTCCTCTGAATATTCTTCGCCTCCCTGCTCCGTGCTGGTCTCGTGGTGTAGTGTTGGTGTTGGAACCGTTACATTGCCTTCAGAGCTGTACAATAAAGTAAAAAAAGGCATGTTAATACAACAGTTTGAAAGAAATTTTGTTTACAAATTATTATTTTGAACTTACCACCGCAAACTCCTGCTGGTCAAAATGAAGGCCAGCTGGTCTGCATACGGAACTTTTCGACGGAGGGGTGATGACCCGCTTCGCCCGGCCTCCGCTTTCATGAAGCGGTCGGTGACCGACCGCCACCTTTTTTGAACATCTTCTACTTTTATTTAAAAAAAAAAAAAAAAATATGTATCGCATTTCAAAAATATATGTTTAATTTTCTTTATTAAAAAATGTTAAAAAAAAAAAAAAAACGTACAAATTTTTTTTTTGGACCACTCTATCTGCATCCTCCCACATCGGATAAATTTCACGCACGACAGAGGGCCATGCGTCTCGTCGTTTTTCTTTGTCCTTATATACATCACTTGACCGGTCCCATATCTCTGGGTACCTCTCCACCTACAATGTATTAACATTACAACAGTAAATTAATAAACTGAAAAGGGTGTGTGTTATATATACATATACATACATACATACATACCAGTCTGCAGCAGTTAGCTTAACCTTTACAGCCCATTCTACAGGTGGGACCCCAAAAAAAAAAAAAAAAAATAGGGTCCCCCTATAAATTGGAGCCAGCAAAGCCTAGGAGGACAGCTGCAACCTGATATTAATAGCCTAGAAAGGGGCCATGGTTATAGGCCCCCTCACAAGCTATAATATCAGCTCTCAGCCACCCCAGATTTGGCACATCCTATTTGTGCGCCAAATCTGGTGCTTAGCCTCGCTCTTCCACGCTGCCCTGGTGCGGTGGCAGGGGGTAATAGTGGTGGGGTTCATGTCAGCGCCAGCTGCCATGAAGCCCAGGTTAGTAATGATGGGCGTCTATAAGACACCCCCATTACTAACCTACAAAGTGTTAAAAAGAAAAAACACACACTAGACCCAGAAAAAAATAATTTATTTGAAATAAAACACACACCATTTTATTTGATTGTTAGTTTACTAAACAAAATTAGTTACCTATCCACGTTCCTGCGCTGATCTCCCATGCACAGCTGTCACATCTGGAGATGGTGACAGCTGCATGGCTGCTGTAAGCTCACACTGCCGGGAACACGTCCACTCCCGGCAGCGGGAGCCCCTGACTGAGGTCACCGGAGTGAATTCAGTCAGTGCAGCTCCGGTGACCTCCTTTATGGCCCTGCTATACCGTGGGAATTTCTCACGGTCAGGAGCTGCGCTGCCTGAACTCCGACAAACCCGCTTATGCAATGACGGGGCTGCTTTACAGCCCCGTCATTGTGGCGGCGGCAGCAGTTTAGAGCGGTCACATTTTATGTGGCTGCTCTAAACTGGAGATCATCGTGGGACACTCGTGGACTACAACGGAGGGGTAAGGATAAGGTTGTGGCTTATTATTTTATATTTTATTACAGGAGATCGATGGCTTCGGGGAATTAGGTGTCTAGGTGAGTATAGGTGTATTTTTTACTTTATTTTAGGTGGTGATCGGCAGGGACAGGTAATGTATGAACTAATTTATTTTAGGTAACCACTGGCCACCAATGACATGTATTTTTAAAATTTATTGGGGAAAATGGGGACTGTAAATTAATTTAAAAAAAATAGGTTGCCAAAAAAAATTAATATATGGGGGCATACAAAAAAAAGTATATGTATGTATATGTAATAACATTTTATTATTATTATATGGGGGCCGTTTAAAGGACACAGTAGGGCAATTTAAACAGCAGGATCAGGCTGATGGGAACTACTGCTCCCATCGAGCTGATCCTGCTGGCACGAGTGGACGGGGGACAGACATAGGCCGATGGGAGTAGTAGAGTCACATCAGCCTATTTCTGCCTGCACGCAGACACCCGGCAGACACCTACCACACTAATCATGAACGGGACATTCAGGTCCATCCTCTTGTACCATCCCAGGGGCTCAGCCATGATCCAGGAAGATGGGAATGGTATGGGATTCTCGTCTTCCTGGATTATGGGATGCTCATGGGATGGCTGGAACGCCCCCACATGAGGTCACTTCCCTTTTGCTGCGGTCTTGTGATCCAAAATCGCAGCAAATGCGCTTCAATTCCGTAAGTAGTTTGACATAATTGCGGATTTGAAGCGGCTCAATGTAAGTCAATGGCGGCGAAAACGCCGCGTTTCCGCAAAATTAATGGACATGCTGCGGATTTTTGATCGCAGCGTTTACGCTGCGGAAAAATCCGCACCATGGGCACAGCACATGCGGATTTCCATTGGGGAACATTGCTGCCCTTCTACCATGCATTTTTAATGCGTTTCCGCAGCTGCAAAAACGCAGAGGAAACGCATTAAAAGCTGATTAAGTGCACACAGCCTAATAGTATGGATTTTTAAAGGTCCATTCCATGTTTAAATCCTCATTCTGAACAATAGTCACCGGCCAATGTTCTTAAATTCTGTAATGAGCATTGCTCCACAAGAGTTAATATTTCCTGGGTTGGAGGGGTTCTCTCTTCTAATGTTACATCTATCGACTCATCAGAGGAATGGCACTTAAGGGTTAAGTTTCTAACAAATTTGTTCACCTCTTGTACTGTCCTGTAAACTGTCAAATTGATCAGATATACTAGCTAAAGGGTTAACCTTTTCCCACATTTATTATTCCGTGAGGATTTGTCCAGACGGATTAATCACTGTCATTCTCCTCCTTAAGGAATGCTTTCCGATGTTTCCTGCCACCCTCCTCTTCCTTCTCTGTTTTTTGGAAAATAATCTTCAGCATTTTGTCTTCCTTTGTAAAAAAAAAAAAATTTCCTTTTGATGCATTTCCATATTGCGTATTAGTTTGTGACGTTTCTGAAGCATTGTCTGAATTGGTGTCGTCCGTATATACAAAAGACGACGTATCTAAAAAAAACTGACTTATCACAATAATTCTCCTCTCAAAAAGGAACGATTGTTTCCTATAATTTCTTTTCTTCAGGATAGATTTTCAAGGAAAATCAATTCCATACCTTCCAGTATGTGGCACAGTACAGAGTGTAGGGCAAGTGCAGCATGGTCTGGTCTGTACATCTGGAACCCCGACGTGAGTTTCACCGCTATGGCTTATTCCCGGGGGCATGTTGGAAAGAACGGGCTAGCCGGGTTAAATATCCCTCTGAACCAATCGGCTGTGTGTATTATCTTGCTCACCCAATCGGAGGTGTCGTGTGACCTCATAAGCGAGGGCGGAGTAGTCGGCGCTTGATATCCTTGTACTGCCTCAGAAGGAAGTGATCTCCTTCATTTGCGATGTGAACTGCAAGTGTGAATGTGAGGTCTGAGGTCCGCAGGAGACGTATACGCACTTGCGTCAATAGGTTTATATCTACCAGGTATCTAAAAGAGGATTGAGCGGGGGGATTATGTGTAAACTAGCTTAATTTCTAATGAAATATAGCATAATAGATGGTTGATAAGCTGTAAATCTATTTGGGGAACATAAAAAGGGCACCATTCTGGTATTCAATTGTCTGAAAATGGGGGAGTGGGAGGGGAGAGAGTGGTTGGGGGGAGTAAGTATAATAAGAACAATGCCTTTTGAAGACAAGTCCCTTAGAATTGCATCCGTGATATAGTTTAAAATGTGTAGGTATTGTTTTTAGGAACATGGCACCTTCTATGGTTTTTGCCTTTTCAATATCCCATATATGTTCCCTAACAGGGATTTTTAATTCACATGTAAGGCCAAAATACTATTTGCCACAAGGGCATTCTGCCGGATGATATGTTACTCCCTTTGAAGAGCATGTTATAGGTTTCCTAATCTCAAGTTTTGGTGTTTTCACTATTTCTAAATGATTTTGCTCTAATTACGCTGATACATGCCTTGCACAGGCCGCGAGGAAAAAATCCTTCTTGATTTACGTCTGGATGTTTTTTGGGGAATTAAAGTGACTAAGGACTAATGGATAGCATTTTTTTCCCTCCAACCAACAGGAAGAGGGTGCAAGGGCTTTCTTTAGAATAGGATCAGTTTTAAGGACATGCCAGTGTTTGCGCACCATATAATGTCCTGCCAGTGGGGATTGTAAGTTATTAGTCTTACCTCATTATGATCACTTGATTTGATGCAGTGTTTGTGATTATGAAGGACTGTCTCTGGAGCGGTCTCTGGAGCGGTCTCTGGAGCGGTCTCTGGAGCGGTCTCTGGAGCGGTCTCTGGAGGGGTCTCTGGAGGTGTCTCTTGCTCTTTTATAGCCCCTTCTAATTTTCCTCCTGCTATACTCTCTTCAAATCTCCATGCTAGTCCACGGGATTGTTTTTTAAATAGTTCTTCAATGGAACAAAAATATGTTTTGGTTCTTAAAAATTGGGATACCTCAAATTGTGGCTTCTAAATGCGATGATGTGGTGTGAGAAGAGTATTGGTTGCCGTAGGCTGCTGAATATGGCTTAAGTAATAATATATCCATCTTCTGATACCTGAAATTTCTAGTCTAAGAAATCCAAACTTCTGCCGTATTGATATGTCTATTTTATGTTGAGTTCATTCTGATTCAATTTATTCATCACTTTTTTGGAATCGTCCACTCCACCTTGCCATATAAACCAAACATCGTCTATATAGCGCATCCATTCATGGATTTGCATATTTTCTGGGATGGATTTTTCCTGAAATGTCTTTCCCATGCCACAAGGAATAGGTTAGCGTATGATGGGGCAAATGATGCCCCCGTGGCAACGCCCTGTAATTAGAGGTAAATTTTGTGGTCAAAGATAAAGATGTTATGTTTCAAAATAAATTCAGTGAGTCAGGAGTAATTGGATAAGTGTTTGGTCCAAGTCTCTGGATTGTAGAAATCACGTGACCGCCTGTAGACCATCTTCATGGCGGATTGTGGTATATAATGATTCTACTTCCGCTGTGACCATTATCATATCTTTCTCTAGCTGTAAATTTGTCAGTTCTTTGTAAATCAGCAGTCGTGTCTTTGATAAGAGGAGACGGTGGACACCATTGGTTTTAAATAGTAGTCCACAATATTGGAAATCCTCTCACAAAGCCCCTATACCTGACACAATTGGGCAGCCATTAGAGTCTTAGAGATTTTGAGAATTTTAGGTATCATATAAAAGGTTTTCAGACGGGGATGGAACTCTTGAATAATGGTAACCATTTTTTTGGGGGATTACACAGTCATCACATGCTCTTTCTAGTATTTTAGCTTATCCTGGAAGGAAGATTGTGAATTTCTTGTGACTCTGTTGCCTTTAGAATAATTGTCCCCTATTCCTCATTTCTAGCAATCGTGCTTTCCTTAGATGAGCGCCTCTTGTCCATGTAGCCCGCTTGTAGCACGTTGGCAACACAACGGTCAGTGATTTTCTCCCATGAATTGTTCACCAGTCACAACCTCTTGCAGTCTGGAATTCACGTAGTTGCCACGCTGATTTCTCTCCATTGTAATTTCAATGTAGTCATTAGTTTCCATGTGTAAATGGTCCTTGAATGTCTATTGCAATATCACGAGTCTGGAGATGGGCAGTCATTCCTGCGGGAATCATTATTTAATCTATTTTTCTCTTATGAAGGAAGTTCTTCATGTCTTTAGCGCAGTGTGAACTGGATCCCAGATTAGCCGGCCTATTTGACCACCTCGTAAAACAAGCGGCAGTATTATATCGACCCATTTCCATATAACAGCTTGTGGTCACCAGGCTTTTTCGGTTTCAAGAATATAAATACCTGAAGCCCGTTCAGTCTTCTCCTTCTTGCCCTCAGTAATGATTAGAGGTGCCGCTTTAGTTCCATCCAGACGAATTCCCAAAATACAGGTAACACCTGCACTTTTATAAACCGCGGAGGGAACGTAGACTGAGGAGGCACCAGCTGATGGTCATTTGTGATCCTTGGCCCATAAACATCGCAGTTTCATCCATAACGATCATGTTGGAAAGTTGGTATTGAGAAAAGTTGATGCCATCAACAAAGGACTTGAATGCAAGCTCTCGTGTAATAACTTCAGCATCTTCCAGCTTAAACTTTGTTGTGTTTCTTAGAGACAGTTCACATGGCTGAAGGAAGCCGTCCAGCCAGTGTGGCGATGCTTTGTAATCTTCTGGTGATATTTCTAATTGTGGGGCTATTGTAAGGGCAGATTCTTGAATATCCGCCCTGGGCACAACCTTTGCTCTCCTGTCAGCAACCCATTCACAGATTCTTCCAGCTCCGGAAATAATGGATGCCGACCTGATCCACACTTCTTAGCATTTCTCTTGCCACCTGTTGATTGAGTTTATTATACCCTGCTCGCCATTTTCAGACCAGTCGGCTATCTAACATCTTCTCTATGCTGGAAGCAGTAAGATTTGTGCCCGGGGCGTCCTCCACGATTCCTTCCTTGTACTCGCTGGAATAGCTCTTCCTTTTTGAACTCGTGTTGTCTGAGGGTCAAAATGCCAGTACGATATACGGTATATTTCTTGTTCCTCTGTTTAGCGGTACATACGGTACTGTACCACAGTAAATGGTGGAGGTCTATACACCAAGAAAAGCCGAATCAGTAAAGTATCCAGGCCGTTACCGTACAGGTGTACTCTACATGTAAAAACAGATCGACGGTATAAACAAATGAGGTAAAGACCTGAATAAATGATGAAGTTCTCTCCTTGTTTTAACCTTGTGTGATATGTGATACAAGTACTAGATGATTGTATAATTCATGGCTGTACATCATGTGAATACTCCACTCGGGGTTATTGCAGTAATTTATGTTCATACCTTTCCCTATTTATTTGTCGTATGTGGTGCCATCTACTGGCTAAATATATACAGTATTTATATTTTAATTTCCATTTTTAAATATTTTATTCTCCATCTGTTTTACCCCCAAAAGAATTGCACTTACCTGACCCTAAACAATAGGCAGTAAGTGAATGGGCTCTCACATATAAAGCCGCATCGCTGTCAGGTCTCCCTGCATTCTAGAGGTTGGCTCCCCCTGCTGGCCGGAGACAGTTTAGCTTGTGCGGAGTTGGTGGGAGCAGAGTGATACTGGGACCTGATCTGTGTGAGCTGCGGTGCAATGCCACTGGAACGGCGCGAGACCTGACAGCAATACAGATCTGTGCGAGAGCCCATCCACCGTCAGCACTTGCCAGTTGTCATTATTTAGGGTATTGTGAGTGTAATTTTTTTATTTTTTGGGGTGGGGGCTGTTTATGTATTATTTAATTAATGGTCCTGCTGTATTCTTTAACTTTTTTAGCTGCCTGGAAATTTCCTCATTGAACCGCGAATAGGGATTATATTTCCAGCCTACTCCAAAAAGGCCGAAAATTCCTTCTAGGGCTTATATTCGGTTCTCCATGTAGAGACGAGCCGCCCACACTGATCCTCTGCGCCTCTGGTTATATTTGGAGACATACAGAATCTCTTCACAATCGTTTTATGGACATATTGACCCACAATGACTAAAACTGTAATTTTACGGTGATGGTTGGCCGACTAGAACGTTCATTTTTATGGGAAAACTTTAGGCTCAAATTTTACATATAAAAAAAAAAAACAGGAGAATTGTTTCTAATGAAAAACTGATTTCTTAAGAGCAAAACCACAAACCACCAATAACTAATTACAAAAGCCGGGGAAGCTTGAAGTGTTCTTGGTGGTCACTTCATGGACCTTGGTGATGATGGTTCCCAAGGTGTGCGGAGTATCCTGCGATGTCTAACACTGTTCTGTTGGTGGGGGATGTGGCAGGGGGGTTTGGAAAATGGCAAGAGGATAATTTATTTCGGGGGGAGAGGTAATTGTGGTCATGGGGTAGCAAGATTTTGGTGAGGATTAGAGAAAGATGAAACGGGGGAATTTGAATAAGATAGTGTTGGAGAGGGGAATGGATAGGAATTGGCATTAAGCAAAAGTGGGTCTATACTGGGAGGGACAACCACATCGGGAGCCACGGATCTTGAATATGATTTTGGAAGGTTCCATAGAATCGTTGGAGAACGGGATGTGGGGTCTGGAGATGAAGAAATTGCCTGAGCAGCAGGTTCTGGACTGATAGGAAGAGTCATTTGGAAAGAAATCCTTAGATCTGTAGGGATGTCCATGAATAATGAATGGGGCCAGGTCAGGTGTGTAGATGTCCTGTCTGGTGACCGCCGAGTCCTGGAGCTTCATGGCCTCAGGAAGAATCTGACTCGCATCCACTATCGAAGTGTCTTTTGTCATGAGGCTTGTGTGGATCCTTCAGCAGCTGAAATAAAAAGGAAATGAAATCAGATAATGGTTCAAATAAAATTTAAATTTCTGCAATAAAAGGTCACTACTGTATATAGGGGTCATGGAGAATAAATGATTGTGGCAATAACTTTGTATATGAGAAAGGTGGTTATAGGGGATATATGGAGGGTTGCTCCAGGGCTCATATAGTCATGTAGTAGAGATACATACAATAGGTTCAGACTTTTTGCTTTCTACATACAGTTTTTACTGTAATTAATGTCTATCTTGTGTAGGTGAAAGCCTTGAGTGAGAGGAGGTGGGGATGACTGTGGCGATAGTAGAAAATTTCTTTGGAAATCAGTTTACAAAGGTAGAAAATTTGGGATCTTTCAGATTGTTTATAAGGGACGGACTATTTATCAATCATATTAGGCATGGGAAACAGCTTTTCAGAAACTATATAGCTAAATGATGCCTTCTACAGTAACGTCAAATTCTTTAAAATGATGTAATAAAACACCTAAAATTAAGCAGATGAGATTTATGAGCTGGAAAATTGTTACTGAGGTTATAAATATTTAGTGAGACGAGAAGTCCGGCCTCCGAGGAGAAATACAGCGCTGTGTGTGTGAGGATTATGGAGGAGAACCTGACGTGTACAAATGTAATTAGGTTTTAATAATTTTTTGCACCATAGCTGAAAAGTGTCCAGAAAGTGAGATCAGGTCTAAGACCATTGTAAAATGCAGCAATTGTATTCCTCTAGTATTAGTAACATGCCATGTATGAGGCTCAAAATAAAACAATTAGTGAGCTGTTACAAATGTATCTTACCCCGCGCACCATTTTGACGATTTTCCACCATTTCTATTATCTCATAAAATTATACATTTTACAATATAAAGAAATCTCCCTTTTTATATATGAAAAACCAGCAACGTCCATTAGAAGAGAATCACCCCAGTAAATGACCACACTGGGTCCTCACCTTTTTGAAGCCGTCGTTAGAGGACAGGTTGTGTCTGACTGAGTCTTTCCATCCTTGGTATCGTCCCTTGCAGATTGGGAACAAGTTGCTGATCTTCTCGAAAATATGAAAGCAACAACAAAACAAACATTCAGTCCTGCAATTGGTCAATAACAGTGAACTCTTTTATCCTAAATTGTGAATTCTCCTTTCCTATAGTGTTAGGAATTACATTTTATGTGGAGAGTAAAGAGCCAGTAAGTTTATAAAGTCTTAAACCTGGATGTTTGCCGCTGCTATAAGATGTAATAGTATATTTACACAATGCAGGAAAATGTTGGTAGTTTTGTGTATGATTAAGCAAAAAAAATTGTTGCACAAATTATAATTTGACCACTCAGTGGGAGCGCAGCCTTAAAATATTTGTCAAACCTCAGTCAATCTCCCACTAACCTATTTCTTTATGACATCGTTCTCTTACCTGCGGCACTTTGTATCACCAGCGCAATCATGGCCAGGTAAGAGTATGGAGGTTTGGAATATCGCTGGTAATTCTTCTCTTCACCAGAGGTCTTCTCCTCCTGACCAGTCGGGTCTGGGTCATGCTTGAGTTGATGTCTCTGCCTTCACAAATGCCAATATTAGATCTGCTGTAACCCTGAGCCAGGGAAGGAGACTTGATGAGGGCTGATCACCCCACCTGCAGCTTTATGTTAATACCAGCTATGGGCTGCATCTTGTGCTGGGGGTTACCATTTCAAGTGCTATAGAAAGACCTTGATCCGTAAAGTCAACAACTGTGAGCATACACAAAGTTTCAGTCCTTGGGTGTAATACATCCTTAAAATGTGTGTTGTCATGTGGGAAGGTTACGAGAACCACCCGCTGTAATCTTTGGAGTGAACCGCTCTCTACTACCCTGAATCTTCTGGACAATAACACGATTGTCTGAATAACCGAGGAGGCTGCATTTTATTTGCACTAATAGGCCAGTTATTGAGAAACTAATAGTGAGCGTATGGTATATACACCTCCAGATTCCAACACATGGAATATGTGTATATACCCCTGTACGATCACCGCTAACTCCATGATGACCCCAGATTACTTGCTGTCACCACCAATCCATTTTTACAGGCCAATTGGACACTAATAATAAGTAGCGTATGGTTTCGGGGCACAGTTTACAGAACAAAAGCAACAGAACTATTACACTTTATATTTAATCCAAAGGGAGGCAGTGTTTTTGAAAAATATATGAAAGATTTTACAAAGGAGACAAAACAATACAGCATACAGTTACATAAAATAAAAGGGATAAAACAAAAGAGACTTACTACACCAATCGCAGAGACTATTCCGCTTAGCCGAAGGAGGTCACTTTGGCTGCTCAGTGAATGGGATTCCTGCATATGACTCACCCCGTGGGCCATGGGGCACTCGGAACCGGACTTCAGGGCAATGCTGGGAGTAGTAGTGGCGACACGGTCCCGTGGCTCAGGGTGGTCAGACCATATGCTGTGGCAGTGTATTTGTAGGTTTTGAAAGTCCGACTACGCCACCCGTGGATTGCGGTCAAGGAGGAGCGCCGCTGCAAGGCAGACCGCTTAGGCTGGTGTTGGGGATGCAGCAGGGAATAGTACAACTCACCAAGGGAGGAGTGTAGCCTCAGGGCAGTGTGATAGGATGCTGGGTGTGATGGTGCAAGCGCAGCAGTAATCACGCAGAGTCCAATAATGCAGTCCAGGGTCTTTTACTGCAGATCTTATCACAGACCCACCAGGAGTACAGGGTAGGAATGGACCTGGGTGTCTGAGGGCATTCGGGCGAGCTCCACTGGTCAGGGTGAGTGGGTAGGCCTACCGTTCCCTCTCAGACCTTGCTGACTATTTCCCCCTTTAGTGGTATGATAGCCCACGTCCCTGAGCTGGCCGTGTACTACGCCTGTATGGCTTGCGACTCGGGCCTTAGGTACCTGTAGCTTCTCTGTGCTGTACCGGTCCCTCTGTGTGGCGGAGCCTCCAGGCTTCTTAGGCCAAGGGACCTAAAATCCCTCGCAGGTAGGTGATCTGCTGCCAGGCTTGCAACCCTCACAGCCTCGGACCCCAGTGTCCGGTTGAGTAGTTCTCTCTTTGCCAGGACCGGCTCTCATCGCCTCTGTCCCTGGCTTGGTGTTCCTCCTATGCCTCCTGGACTCCTCAGCTGCGGCTGACCTGTCCCTCTCCTCTGGGAACCCTTCTGGACCCTTCAGAAGTGGGTCCTGGTCTCCCTAACCCTGCCCTCAGTACCAGCTTTTATAGGGGCAGCCTGCTCCCCCTACTGGCCTGGGACAGGAGGTGCTGCATGCTAATGGTCCATGACCAGAGAACCTCCCTCCTGCTCTCAGACACAGCCTTACAAGTTTGTGGCATCCAGGCCTGGGGTGACACATTCCCCCCTAGTAAAGTTTAGTACTCCGGGACTAATAAGAAACACAAATACAGGGTATAAATTATAACCTAAACACAACAGAGAAGAAAGCAACAAACACCACATATTGAGTTCTTTAGGTCACAGTGTGGTCTGTGACCGGGTGTCCGTTTCACCCAGTAAGGCGAAGTCTTAAACGGTGCGGGGACCTGTCCAAAGCAAACCCCAAGCGTTGGCCCTGGGCGTGGCTGCAAGGCGAAGCTACCTACGTTGGACCACACGGGGCCATGCCGGACACGTTTTTCTTCCGTGGTCGTCTTCGCAAAAGGCACCAAGTGAAACTATTTACAACGTAGTTCCGGTTATACAAAGTTCATAACCTGTCAGTCCATATATCTAGAAAAACTGGAGAAAACACTATTAGTTACAGGTAACAAACATATTAAATATATACATGGTACATTTAGATCTGGCACTTATATCCTCCAGCGAACTGGTGTTTGACCCCCTAGTGCTCCTGGCTGACCTCCTTAACCCACTGTCTGGTGGTGGACCAACCTGGCTTTCCCCACTATCATTGAGGGTACAGCTTCTAGCTAGGTTCATAGGCAGGGCAGGCAGCTGTCCGCAGGTTCTTTGGCTTACCGCAGGCATGGCAGGCTCACTGTCAGCAGAGGGTTGACTCTGCTGGGCTGCTGGCATGGGTTCTTCTGCCTCTGGGGCTGCTTGCTCTTCTTGCTCTTCCTGCCCTCCTGTAGGCTCCTGCTGTGTAGGCTGAAGGAAGTGTAGGACGGGTACCACTATTGCGCCATTTATCGGAGTCCAGGTCTGGGGGAACTCTCCGAGAACTGTGCTGATCATCTCTTCCTTGTCCTCCGCGGGTTCAAGGTCATCTTGATCTTCACTTGGACTCTGTAGTTGCTCGGGGCACCTTTTTAGGTGGTCTGTGGAAACAGTACTAGTGGTTTCTCCTCCATCCTTGGTGATCACACATACCTTCGGGTCGTCGTGGTCGGACTGCAGTACTGTGTACGGGTCTCTTTCCCACTGGTCATCCAGCTTGTGTAGCCTTCTCTTCCGCTTCAGGACCTACTCTCCAGGTTCCAGGGGACCAGCAGGGGCGTGTTGGTTGAAGAGCCTCTCTTGCTTTTCTCTCGCTTGAGCCAGACTCCTCTCCACACTCTCCTGTACCTTCTTGTACTGTAGCCGCCGTTCCATATCCCAGTCTGCATCTGGGGAGGTGTCCTCGGGTGTCAGGACTCCCATCTCCAGGTCTATCGGCAGCTTACCTGGTCTTGCTCGCATCAGGTAAGCCGGGGTGCAATTTGTAGCATTCACCGGGATATGGTTGTACAAATCAATCAGGTCTGGAAGCTTCTCCGGCCACAGGCTGCATTCTTCCAGGGGTAACGTCTTGAGGAGATCAATGACGATATTGTTCATTTTCTCACACAGCCCGTTGGTTTGCGGGTGGTAAGGCATTGTCCGAATCTTCCTACAGCCGTAGAGGTTGCAGAACTCCTGGAATACTTCAGCCTCAAACGCTGGACCTTGATCTGTCAAGACCTGTTCCGGATATCCATGTGGACGGCAGAAGTGTTGCTGGAAGGCTATGGCCGCGGTTTGGGCTGTCAGGTCTTTAACAGGAACCACTACCAGAAACTGGGAGTAATGGTCCACAATTGTCAGGGCATAGATGTAGCCTGACCGGCTTGTAGCCAATTTCACGTGGTCCAGAGCTACCAGCTCAAGAGGCTGCCTGGTGACGATGGGCCTCAGGGGTGTCTGCTGGCTGGTACGGTCCTTCCTTCTGAGGTGACATGGGCCGCAGTCCCTGCTCCACTTCTCTATGGCCCTTCTCATGCTGACCCAGTAGAACCGCTCTCTCAGTAGGAACTCCAGTTTCTTCCACCCGAAGTGCCCCGCTCTGTCATGGTAGGCCTCCAGGACCATTGCTGCATCTCGCCTTGGGACCACTATCTGCCAGGTCAGCTCGTGCGTCCGGTAGTTGACAAGCCTTCTGCACAGCTTACCCTCGTAGAGGAATAGCCTGCTTTTCTCCTTCCATATCTGCTTGGCTTCCTCTGGAGCGTCCGGGCCAGGGCTAGCGTCTTCCTGGGTTAACATGTCTTTCACCAGGCGTATTGCAGGGTCGCTATCTTGCGTTTCAGCCCAGCCGTGGTGGGGTAAGGGGTTGAACATGACGGTGGTTAAGTCTTTCTCTTACCGGGTGAGAATGCTGAGTGGCCCCATACTGGTGGAACGCAGGGAACTCTATTTCCTCCAGCTCTTCTGAGTTGTCTTCTCCTTCAGGTAGGTGGGGCATTCTTGATAGGGCGTTGGCGTTGGTTCTGCTTGCCCGGTATTTGATCGTGAAGTCGTAATTGGATAGCCGGGCCATCCACCGCTGTTCTAGGGCACCTAGTCTTGCATTGTCCAGTTGTGTCAACGGGTTGTTGTCCGTGTACACGGTGAACTTTGCGGAGGCCAGGTAATGCTTAAACCGCTCTGTGACGGCCCATACCACTCCCAAGAATTCTAGCTTGAAGGAGCTGTAGTTTCCGGGTTTCTTTCAGTGGGCCTCAGCTTCCGGCTGGCATACGCGATCACCCTTTCTCTGCCCTGTTGGTTCTGTGACAGTACGGCTCCCAGCCCCACATTACTGGCATCTGTGTGGAGGATAAAAGGCTGGCCATAATCTGGGTAAGCCAGGATCTCATCCCCCGTGAGGGCCATCTTCAACTGGCGGAAGGACTCCTCTTCCGGCTTGTCCCACTTGAAGGGTGGCTTGTGACTTCTGGATTTAGATTGCCCTACCAGGAGGTCCTGCATAGGGGCTGCCATCTTAGTGAACCCGGGGATGAACCTTCAGTAGTAGCCTACCAACCTGAGGAATTGCCTCACTTCCTTGATGTTAGAGGGGCTTGGCCAGCTCTTGATGGCTGTAACTTTGTCGGGGGCTACTCCCTCTGCATTCACCACATGTCCTAGGTATTGGACCTTCGGTTTTAACAGGTGGCACTTTGAAGGCTTCACTTTCAGGCCATAGCCTGCCAGGGCTTCGAACACCTCGGCCAGGTGCTTTAGATGGTCCTCGTAAGTCTTCGAATAGACGATCACATCGTCCTGGTAAAGGAGGACCGTCTCTAAGTTTCAGTGCCCTAGACAACATTCCATCAGCCTCTGGAACGTCCCTGGTGCGTTGCAGAGCCCGAAGGTCATACAGTTGAACTCTCTCAATCCCTTCGGGGTGGTGAAGGCGGTCTTCTCCTTGTCAGCCTCTACCACAGGAACCTGCCAGTACCCGCTAGTAAGGTCCAAAGTAGAGAAGAAATTAGCTGATTTTAGAGCTGCTAAAGACTCCTCTATCCTAGGTAACGGGTACGCATCTTTATGGGTGATACGATTAATTTGTCTATAGTCCACACACATTCTCATGGTACCATCTTTCTTTTTTACCAAAACTAAGGGAGCTGCCCAGGGGCTACAGCTATCTCTAAAGACCCCATCTTCTTTCATTTCTCTTAGCATACCCTTTGCGTTCTGATAATGTGCAGGGGGTACAGGCCTGTGTCTCTTTTATTGGTGGGTGGCTCCCCGTGGGGATATGGTGTTCTATCCCTTTTACTCTGCCGAAGTCTAGCGGGTGCTTACTAAAGATTCTCTCGTACTCCTGTACCACCCGCTAGACTCCTTGTTTTTGGTGCAGGGGAGTGGAGTCAGCACCCACATGGGGTTTCTGGCACCAGTCCTCCTTTTGTTTCTGGGAGCCATTACCCTCCGCCTGTGGAGATGGAGGCAATGGTTCCACGACCCTAATAGCTTTGTGCTCAACAGCAAACAGTTTGGCAAGTGTAGCGTACCTGGGTAAGTGTACCTCCCTCTCCCCAATGTTGAGAATGCGAACGGGCACCCTCCCATGACGGACATCAACCACCCCCCGGGCTGTCAAAATGGTGGGCCTGCTGTCTGAGTACACGGGTTCTACCATGGCTTGGTAGTCTCTGCCTCTCAACCCGATTGCAGTCCGACACCAGATCATAATTTCACTTTTGGGAGGCATGGAAAAGGGGAATGGGTCACTCATTCTTACGCTACCGATCTCACCACCAGACAGGTCTACCTGTTGCCGTCTCATCAGGGCTCTTATCTCTTTCTGGAGGACCCTCTGTTGGCTGGAGCTCGCATTCATCGCCACCTGCTGCAAAATCATAATTACTTCCAAAAGACAGTTTTCAATCACATTTGTACCCAATGTTATTTTAGGGTGACTTTCACGATGGTCAGTGTCCACAATGATCGCTCCCTGTGCCGGCAGTTCCACCTTACCAATCTTGATGGTCATCTCTCTGAACCCCACCTGCGGCATGGGTTGGCCATTGCTGGCAATGATGCTTAAGTCATCGTCTGGATAGCGGGTTATGTCAGCGTCACTCCAGTACCGCTTGAAAAGTACGTAGGGGATGGTAGTCACTTGAGACCCGGTGTCCAGCAGTGCACTCATGGGGATACCGTCCAGCACTACGGGTAAGACCGGGCGTCCCCCCACGTACTTATCACGCCAATTAGATGGGCCTGATGACCTTATGCCTGGGAGTTGGCCCACTGCCCCAGGTCAGACCCATTTAAAGTACAGTACCTTGCTATGTGTCCCGGCTGACTGCAACGGCGGCAAATCGTCTGTCCATCCTCAGTGTAGCTGTCGGCGGGTCTCCTTCTGAACGGCGGGATCCTCTGTCGACGCCACGGGACATCCTCTGGACTGGAAGCCAGCTTGATGGGTCTTGATGGTTCCACCTGCAACGACTGTACGGTCCTGGTCAATGCAGCCACACTCTGTTAGCTCCTGGACCTGATGGTGCAGGTCTGCAGGCTGGGATGGATTTAGGGCCTGTGCATCAGCCCTCACAAGGTCTGCGGGGTAGGGCGCTGCCCCCTGGTGGTAAGTGATGGCAGGGCGCTGGGAAGCTACAGCGCCACCTGGTGCGGGTTCTCTGAGCACCCGGATGGCCCTATCCTTGAACTGCGCAAAAGTCAAATCTGGGTTCTGTAGGGCCATGAGGTGCAGCTGGGTTCTGTGGGCGCTGGACAGCAGACCTTCTATGAACTGGTCAGTCAACAGTTTATCAGTGTCCTGCACGCTACCAGGGTCAGCTTCTTTGATAGCTCACAGGGCTTCTTGCTGGTTCAAGGCATAGTCTCTCATACTATCCTGGGCCCGCTGCTTACAGCCATAGAACCGCATTTTGATTTCTGCTGAGGTACGGGTATCAAAGGTACTCCACAACCGGGTCACAATGTCCTTTTCTCCTCATCTGACCATGATTTCACTTCCCGCTGGGCTGCACCGGTTAGCTGCCCCGTCAGAATGCTCACTTTCTGCTCTTCTGTCAGGGGATAAACTTTAAATAAACTGTGCAGTCTTTCCCTAAAGTCAGTTAAGGTATGGGAGTCACCTGAGTATTGGGGCAGCCAAGCTGCTCCGGGGATGTAGGGCATAGAGAACGGCATCACTGCTGCTGCAGCCCCGCTGGTTGTAGAAGGCCCCTCCGCGTCCGTCATCTTCCTCCCCCCTAGTTAAGCGTGGCCTACCTTCCGACTATCCTCTTCTGTAGGCCGCGACTACGCTGGTGCTGCTCCGGACGAAGACCTTGCGTCGCGTCCTGGTGACGTTAGCGTCGCTCTCTCTCCTTCCAGGACCTTGTGCAGCGTCGGTGCGTAGGGCGGGGCTTCAGGTCTCGCGCGGTTTGGACATCCACGCCCCTCTTCTTCCCGCGTGGCGTCCTGAAGATGGCGTCCGATGGCGGGAAAACGGCTGAAGATGGCGGTAGACTGCTCCGGATGGCGGGAAACCTCCTTTTAAGGTACGTGTACAGTCTTTTTCAGGCACGCAATACTCGTTCGTGGCGGGTTGGTCACAATCCTGCCGACTACGCCGAAGCTGACTCACCCCCTGGGCCGTGGGGCACTCGGAACCAGACTTCAGGGCAATGCTGGGAGTAGTAGTGGCGACCCGGTCCCATGGCTCAGGGTGGTCAGACCATATGCTGTGGCAGAGTATTTGTAGGTTTTGAAAGTCCGACTACGCCACCCGTGGATTGCGGTCAAGGAGGACCGCCGCTGCAAGGCTGACCGCTGAGGCTGTTGTTGGGGATGCAGCAGGGAATAGTACAACTCCCCACGGGAGAAGTGTAGCCTCAGGGCAGTGTAATAGGATGTTGGGGGTGATGGTGCAGGCGCAGCAGTAATCACACAGAGTCCAATAATGCAGTCCAGGCTCTCGTCGCCTCTGTCCCTGGCTTGGTGTTCCTCCTATGCCTCCTGGACTCCTCAGCTGCGGCTGACCTGTCCCTCTCCTCTGGGAACCCTTCTGGATGCTTCAGAAGTGGGTCCTGGTCTCCCTAACCCTGCCCTCAGTACCAGCTTTTATAGGGGCAGCCTGCTCCCCCTACTGGCCTGGGACAGGAGGTGCTGTATGCTAATTGTCCATGACCAGAGAACCTCCCTCCTGCTCTCAGACACAGCCTTACAAGTTTGTGGCATCCAGGCCTGGGGTGACACACATACACTATATGTATCTCTCTACGTGAATCCAGATCCTAATTCGGCTTGATCTTTTATCAAATTTGAATCTTGAGGGATCTTAAAGGCCCCCTATGTTGGATGTCTCTCCCACACAGACTAGCGCTCTTTCGGCCGAGTGATTCTGTGTTTAGGAGAAAGCCACCAACAGACAAAGAAATTGGTGGTCCGAAATAGGACATGCCTGATCGACATGTCCTCTTTACAGTTAGTTGGCCTGTGTTCCTAGACACGCTAGTGTCAGTACAACCTGTCGATATCGGCGAGTGCAGTTATTAGTCCAATGTGTATGGGGAGCCAAGTCAATAGTTATTTCCTGGGTTGGAGGGGTTCTCTAGCGGAGCGTCTTCTAATGTTAAATCGTTCTTCTCATCAGAGGAATGGCACTTAAGGGTTAAGTTTCCAACAAATTTGTTCACATCTAGTAATGTCCTGTAAACTGTCAAATTGGTGGATATACAGGCTAAAGCGAGGTAGTCAGCCCATGATATCCTTGGACTGCCTCATAAGGAAGTGATCTCCTTCATGTGCGATGTTAACTGCAAGCGTGAGAGTGAGGTCTGAGGTCCGCAGGAGACGTATACGCACTTACGTCAATAGGTCTAGGTTATATCGACCAGGTATCTAAAAGAGGATTGAGCTGGAGGATTATGTGTAAACTAGCTTAATTTCTAATGAAATATAGCCTAATAGATGGTTGATAAGCTGTAAATCTATTTGGGGAACATAAAAATAGTCACAGGGCAACATTCTGGTATTCAATGGCCTGAAAATGGGGGGGGGGGAGTGGGAGGGGAGTGAGTGGTTGGGGGGGGAGTAAGTATAATAAGAACAATGCCTATTGAAATTACAATGGTGAAGGCTTCAAATATAATAAAGTGCGACGTATGCATAAAGTGCCATGAAGAAAAATTGGGTACAATATAGCAAGTGCTCCTTATACAGAACTCAATAGACAGTGTACTGTCCATTATCCTCCTGGAGGAAATAGATATCCACTTATGTGAAATATTAAACGAGTGGCGAGAGGGGGCGCAAGGGTGGCAACTACCCTCCATGGTTATATGTAAACAGATCCTGGCATAGCAGAAGTGAGTAGTCACTGTAAAGAGATGGGATATTAACCCTTTCGCAACCTTGGGTTTTGTCGTTTTTGCTTTTTCGTTTTTTGCTCCCCTTGTTCCCAGAGCCATAGCGTTTTTATTGTTTGGTCAATATGGCCATGTGAGGGCTTATTTTTTTGCAGGACGAGTTGTACTTTTCAACGCCATTACTAGTTTTACCATATCGTGTACGGGAAAATGGGAAAAAAATTCCAAGTGCGGTAAAATTGCAAAAAAAGTACAATACCACAGTTTGGTTTTTTTTTTTTGTTTTTTTTTTTACCACACTCACTGAATTCCAAAACTGACCTGCCATTCTTATTCTACAGGTCATTACGAGTTCATAGACACCAAACATGTATAGGCTCTTTTATATTTAAGTGGTGAAAAAAAATTCCAAAATTTGGTAAAAAAAATTTAAAAAATAGCGCCATTTTCCAAGACCCGTAGCGTCTCCATTTTTCGTGATCTGGGGCTGGGTGAGGGCTTATTTTTTGCGCACCGAGCTGACGTTTTTATTGATAACATTTTGCGGTAGATCCGATGTTTTGATCGCCCGTTATTGCATTTTATTATAATTTTGCGGCGACCAAAAAACGTAATTCTGGCATTTAGAATTTTTTTCTCGCTACACCGTTTACCGATCGGATTAATTCTTTTTTTATATTGATAGATCGGGCGATTCTGAACGTGGCGATACCAAATATGTGTATGTGGGGTTTATTTTTTATTTTATTTTGAATGGGGCAAAAGGGGGGTGATTTAAACTTTTTATATTTTTTTTTATTTTTTTAAAAACTTTTTTTTTTCACTTACTGCATGCTTCAATAGTCTCCATAGGAGACTAGAAGCAGCAGTTGTCTGATCGGCTCTGCTACATACAGGGGACCAGCAGGTCCCCTGTATGCAGCTGAAATGGTCCTGTGCTATGAGCGCCGACCACTAGGTGGCGCTCATAGCAACCAGATCATGACAACCACAGGTGTCTGCTGCAGACCCTCGGTTGTCATGCACACCCATTGGCGACCCGCGATCACGTGACGGGGTCGCCGGTGGGCGGGGCTTAGGACGCGGTTCCAGGAAGCGCGCATTAAATGCCGCTGTCGGAGATTGACAGCGGCATTTAACAGGTTAACAGCCGCGGGTGGATCGTCATTCCACCCGCGGCTGTTGCGGGCACATGTCAGCTGTAAGAATCAGCTGACTTGTGCTCGGTTCAGTGAGGGCTCAGCGCAGCAGCCCTCACTGAACGGGCAGTACGCAAATGTGCGTACTAAGACGTCATGGGCTCTAAAGGGGTTAAAACAATATGCAAAATAATTGCAATTAATGATTCCAGATAATGATGATGGTCATCTTGAGAGCTGATTCCTCCACAGAATCTTGTGGTGGTCTTCACTATGAGAGAGCTGGAAGAGGAATTTTTTTATAACCACCACATTATCTTGATACATAAAGCCAGAATCCAAGGATTCAAACCGATTGGGTAGAGAAACTGAAGGGAAAAATAAAATACGTGAAAAAAAGAGGATTATCGAAATAGCAGAAACCGGTAGTCCTTACTTATTGAATACCTCTGCATACTAGAAAAAGGTCCCAAATCCTGTATTTTCATTTAGTCCATGTGGAGTGTGTTCCCAGTCTATGGATCCATTTACACGCTATTTGTGCCAACATTTTGCCCCTATCACCACCTCTTGTACCCAGATCTATTTGGTCAATGCCTTTTTGAAGGCAAGAACTTTTAGAATTGCATCCGTGATATAGTTTAAAATGTTTAGGGATTGTTTTTAGGAACATAGCACCTTCTATGGTTTTTTGCCTTTTCAATATCCCATATATGTTCCCTAACGGCGATTTTTAATTCACATGTAAGGCTAAAATACAATTGCTGCAAGGGCATTCTGCCGGATCATATGTTACTACTAGTGTTGAGCGAGTATGTTCTATTAAATCTTTCGCCGAGTATGCTCGGGCCGAGCTTCGAGTATTTACAGCTGCTCGGTGATGAGGTTGAATCGCTCCCGTGTGCATGATTTGCGACTGACAGCTTTATTACATGTGAGGAATGTCTATTTCTTACACATTCCTCACATGTAATAAAGCTGTCAAACAGTTGCAAATCATGCACACGGGAGCGATTCAACCATATCAGCGAGCAGCTGTAAATACTCGAAGCTCAGCCCGAGCCTACTCGGACAGAACATACTTGCTCAGCCCTAGTTACTACCTTTGAAGAGCATGTTATAGGTTTCCTAATCTCAGGTTTTGGTGTTTTCACTATTTCTAAATTATTTTGCTCTAATTATGTTGATGCATGCTTTGCACAGGCCGCGAGGAAAAAATCCTTCTTGATTTTTTTTCTGGATATTTTTTGGGGAATTAAAGTGACTAAGGACTAATGGATCGCGGAAATTTTTGATCTCCTACAAACAACAGAGGAAGAGGGTGCAAGGGCTTTCTTCAGAATAGGATCAGTTTTAAGGACATCCCAATGTTGGCACATGATATAATGACCTGCCAGTGGGTATTGTAAGTTATTAGTCTTATCTCATTGTGATCACTTGATTTGATGTAGTGTTTGTGGTTAAGGACGGTCTCTGGAGCGGTCTCTGGAGCGGTCTCTGGAGCGGTCTCTGGAGCGGTCTCTTGCTCTTTTATAGCCCCTTCTAATTTTCCTCCTGCTATACACTCTCCAAATCTCAATGCTAGTTCACAAGAGTTTTTCAAATAGTTCTTCAATGGAACAAATACTTTTTGGCTGTTTAGGATACCTCGAATTGTGGCTTCTAAATGCGATGATGTGGTGTGAGAAGAGTATTGGTTGCCGTAGGCTTCCTGAATGTCTGAAGTAATAATATATCCATCTTCTGATACCTGAAGTTTCAAGTCCAAGAAATCCAGATTTCTGCTGTACTGAGATGTAAATTTTATGTGGAGTTCATTCTGATTCAATTTGTTCATCACTTTTTCCAAATCGTCCACTCCACCTTGCCTTATAAACCAAACATCGTCTATATAGCGCATCCATTCGTGGATTTGCATATTTTCTGGGATGGATTTTTCCTGAAATGTCATTCCCATGCCACAAGGAATAGGTTAGCGTATGATGGGGCAAATGATGCCCCCATTGCAACGCCCTGTAATTAGAGGTAAATTTTGTAGTCAAAGATAAAGATGTTATGTTTCAAAATAAATTCAATGAGTCAGGAGTAATTGGATAAGTGTTTGGTCCAAGTCATTGGATTGTAGAAATCACGCGACCGCCTGTAGACCATCTTCATGGCGGATTGTGGTATATAATGATTCTACTACCGCTGTGACCATTATCATATCTTTCTCTAGCTGTAAATTTGTCAGTTCTTTGTAAATCAGCAGTCGTGTCTTTGATAAGAGGGGATGGTGGACACCATTGGTTTTAAATAGTAGTCCACAAAACTGGAAATCCTCTCACAAAGCCCCCCTATACCTGACACAATTGGGCAGCCATGGGGGTCTTGGAGATTTTTGTGAATTTTAGGTATCCTATATAAAAGGTTTGCAGACGGGGATGGAACTCGTGAATAATGGTGAGCAGTTTTTTTGGGATTACACAGTCATCACATGCTCTTTCTAGTATTCTAGCTTATCCTGGAAGGAAGATTGTGAATTTCTTGTGACTCTGTTGCCTTTAGAATAATTGTCCCCAATTCCTCATGTCTAGCAATCGTGCTTTCCTTAGATGAGCGCCTCTTGTCCATGTAGCCCGCTTGTAGCACATTGGCAACACAACGGTCAGTGATTTTCTCCCATGAATTGTTCACCAGTCACAACCTCTTGCAGTCTGGAATTCACGTAGTTGCCACGCTGATTTCTCTCCATTCTAATTTCAATGTAGTCATTAGTTTCCATGTGTAAATGGTCCTTGAATGTCTTGTTTATTGCAATATCACGAGTCTGGAGATGGGCAGTCATTCCTGCGGGAATCATTTTGATCTATTTTTCTCTTATGAAGGAAGTTCTTCATGTCTTTAGCACAGTGTGAACTGGATCCAAGATTAGCAGGCCTATTTGACCACCTCGCAAAACAAGCGGCAACAATAGCTTGACCCATTTCCATATAACAGCTTGTGCACACCAGGCTTTTTCGGTTTCAAGAATATAAATACCTGAAGCCCGTTCAGTCTTCTCCTTCTTGCCCTCAGTAATGATTAGAGGTGCAGCTTTAGTTCCATCCAGACGAATTCCCAAAATACAGGTAACACCTGCACTTTTATAAACCGCGGAGGGAACGTAGACTGAGGAGGCACCAGCTGATGGTCATTTGTGATCCTTGGCCCATAAACATCGCAGTTTCATCCATAACGATCATGTTGGAAAGTTGGTATTGAGAAAAGTTGATGCCATCAACAAAGGACTTGAATGCAAGCTCTCGTGTAATAACTTCAGCATCTTCCAGCTTAAACTTTGTTGTGTTTCTTAGAGACAGTTCACATGGCTGAAGGAAGCCGTCCAGCCAGTGTGGCGATGCTTTGTAATCTTCTGGTGATATTTCTAATTGTGGGGCCATTGTAAGGGCAGATTCTTGAATATCCGCCCTGGGCACAACCTTTGCTCTCCTGTCAGCAACCCAGTCACAGATTCTTCCAGCTCAGGAAATAATGGATGCCGACCTGATCCACACTTCTTAGCATTTCTCTTGCCACCTGTTGATTGAGTTTATTATACCTGCTCGCCATTTTCAGACCAGTCGGCTATCTAACATCTTCTCTATGCTGGAAGCAGTAAGATTTGTGCCCGGGGCGTCCTCCACGATTCCTTCCTTGTACTCGCTGGAATAGCTCTTCCTTTTTGAACTCGTGTTGTCTGAGGGTCAAAATGCCAGTACGATATACGGTATATTTCTTGTTCCTCTGTTTAGCGGTACATACGGTACTGTACCACAGTAAATGGTGGAGGTCTATACACCAAGAAAAGCCGAATCAGTAAAGTATCCAGGCCGTTACCGTACAGGTATACTCTACATGTAAAAACAGATCATCGGTATAAACAAATGAGGTAAAGACCTGAATAAATGATGAAGTTCTCTCCTTGTTTTAACCTTGTGTGATATGTGATACAAGTACTAGATGATTGTATAATTCATGGCTGTACATCATGTGAATACTCCACTCGGGGTTATTGCAGTAATTTATGTTCATACCTTTCCCTATTTTTTTGTTGCATGTGGTGCCATCTACTGGCTAAATATATAAAGTATTTATATTTTAATTTCCATTTTTAAATTTTTTATTCTCCATCTGTTTTACCCCCAAAATAATTGCACTTACCAGACCCTAAACAATAGTCAGTAAGTGAATGGGCTCTCACATATAAAGCCGCATCGCTGTCAGGTCTCCCTGCATTCTAGAGGTTGGCTCCCCCTGCTGGCCGGAGACAGTTTCACTTGTGCGGAGTTGGAGGGAGCGGAGTGATACTGGGACCTGATCTGTGTGAGCTGTGGTGCAATGCAGCCGGCATGGTGAGGGACATGATGGCGGCACAGATCTCTGTCCGAGAGCCCATCCACCGTCAGCACTTGCCGGCTGTAATTGTTTAGGGTTTGGTGAGAGTGTGTGAGTTTTTACAGATGTAACTTACCCCATGCACCATTTTGATGATTTTTCCCAATTTCTACCATCTAATAGAATGATGCATTTTAAAATATAAAGAAATATCCCTTTTTATATATGAAAAAACAGCAAAGTCCATTAGTGTGGTCATTTACTGGGGTGATAATTCTGAGTCCTCACCTTTCTGGAGCCGTCGTTAAAGGACAGGTTGTGTCTGACTGAGTCTTTCCATCCTTGGTATCGTCCCTTGAAGATTGGGAAGAAGTCGCTGATCTTTAATAAAATATGAAAGCAACAACAACAAAAAACATTCAGTCCTGCAATTGGTCAATAACAGTGAACCCTTTATCCTAAATTCTGAATTCTCCTTTCCTATAGTGTTAGGAATGTAAATTTAATGTGGAGAGTAAAGAGCCAGTAAGTTTATAAAATCTTATACTATTACATCTTATAGCAGCGGCAAACATCCAGGTTTATTTACACAATGAAGGAAAATCTTGGTATTTTTGTGTATGATTAAGCAACAAAATTGTTGCACAAATTATAATTTGACCACTCAGTGGGAGCGCAGCCTTAAAATATTTGTCAAACCTCAGTCAATATCCCACTAACCTATTTCTTTATGACATCGTTCTCTTACCTGCGACACCTTGAGCTTCTTGTCTGCGGCACTTTGTATCACCAGCGCAATCATGGCCAGGTAAGAGTATGGAGGTTTGGGGTATCGCTGGTAATTCTTCTCTTCCCCAGAGGTCTTCTCCTCCTGACCTTTTGGGCCTGGGGCACACTGTGCACTACTCTCCTGTCCTGGACCATGGTCAATGTTGGGAGTCCACTTCTAGTATCTGCTCAATGCTGAACAGGTCGGGTGTTGGCATATTGATGGCTTCTAAGGGTTGGAGATTTGAGTTGATGTCTCAGTTGTCTTCACAGATGCCAATATTAGATCTGATGTAACCCTGTGCCAGCGAAGGAGACTTGATGAGGGCTGATAACCCCACCTCTGGCTTTATGTTGATACCAGCTACGGGCTCCATCTTGTGCTGGGAGTTATCATCACAAGTGCTATAGAAAGACCTTGATCCATAAATCAATAACCATGAGCATACATAAAGTTTGTCCTTGGGTGTAATACATCCTTAAAATGTGTTTTGTCATGTGTCAGGGATTTATTAACCACAGCCTGGGAAGGTAATGAGAACCACCCGCTCTGATCTTTGGAGTGAACAGTTCTCTACTGCTCCCTATCATCCAGACAATAACACTATTGTCTGAATAACCGAGGAGGCTGCACTCCAACAGGCCAGTTATTGGGAAACTAATAGTGAGCCTATGGTATATACACCTCTGGATTCCAACACATGGAATATGTGTATATACCCCCGTACGATCACCGCTAACTCCACGATGACCTCAGACTACTTACTGCTGCCACCACCAATCCATTTTTACAGGCCAATTGGACACCTAATAAGTAGCGTATGTTTTCGGGGTGAAGTTTTCAGAATAAAAGGAACAGAACTATTACATTTTAGATTTACTCCGAAGGGAGCCAGGGTTAATGAAAAATATATGAAAGATTGTACAAAGGGAACAAAACAATACAGCATATACAGTTACATAAAATAAAAGGGATAAAACAAAAGAGACTTACTACACCGATCGCAGAGACTATTCAGCTTAGCCGAAAGAGGTCACTTTGGCTGTTCAGTGAATGGGATTCCTGCATACACGATATGTACCTCTCTACGTGAATCCAGATCCTAATTCGGCTTGATCTTTTATCAAATTGAATCTTGAGGGATCCTAAAGGCCCCCTATGTCGGATGTCTCTCCCACACACACTATTTCGGCTGAGCGATTCTGTGTTTAGGAGAAAGCCACCAACAGACAAATCGACGGTCCGAAATAGGACATGCCTGATCGACATGTCCTCTTTACAGTCAGTTGGCCTGTGTTCCTAGACACACTAGTGTCGGTACAACCTGTCTATATCGGGAGCGAAGTCAATAAGATGCGCTTGAACTGTCATTCATACCTGCTCTAATGTTTATAATAGTAAAGTTAAATTTTCCAATTAAAAAAATATATTTAATCATTAATTTTATAAGTCTATATTTTGAATCTAAAAATGATGCAAAAAATAAATATAAAGTACTGCTCTTTAGGAAACTGTACTGCTAGGTATTAAACATGGAAAAGTGTAATAAAATGTCTTTGGGCTGTGGAGTATTGTACTTACAAGACATCACATGTAAAGCGCCATGGAATAAATGGCGCTATAATAATAAATAATAATAATAATTCCAAATTAAATGCAAAAATAATTCCGATTTCTTTTTCATTTGTAGGGAGATTTATACCCACAAAACATTTGAAGTTCTTTTCATGTAAAGTTAAAAAAAAAAAAAAAGAAAAGATTTTGCTAGTTTTACTCTTATCGAAAATTCTTGTAACATAAATTCCTATTTTAAGAAAACTTGTTTTTCCTCTTCTTTCTCCTTTTTACCGGAGGAGATTTTTTAAAATACATTTTTAGGTCTTTATAACAAATATGATGGACAAACGAGTGAATGCTCACTGATCCCTTGATCTCTGCACATGTGCATCAATTTAGATAGAAATTGCCGTGTTAGAAATTAAGGTGAAGCTACAGAGGAATTCTCATTAAAGGCCTTTTTTTGATTTGTTGGATTCCTTACAACAACGATGGATTATTGAATTCTATATTTATTATTATAGCGCCATTTATTCCATGAAGCTTTTACATGTGAAAAACGGGTATACATACAAGAACAATTGCAATAATCTTGAACAAAACGTGACGGCGACTGGTACAGGAGGAGCGAGCACCCTGCCCGCGAGGGCTCACAGTCTACAAGGGATGGGTGAGGATACAGTAGGTGAGGGTAGAGCTGGTCGTGCAGCGGTATGGTGGAGCGAGGGTTACTGTAGGCTTGTCGGAAGAGGTGGGTCTTCAGGTTCCTTTTGAAGGTTTCCACCATCGGCGAGAGTCTGATGTGTTTGGGTAGAGCGTTCCGGAGTAGGGGGGATGCACCTGAGAAATCTTGTGTGCGATTGTGGGAAGATGAGATCTTGTGATAATAGTAACAGTAAAGCTGTGATTATTTTCTGTGTAAGATCTCCCTGTCCTGCTCCGGTCGTCTTCGGCTCGGTTCGTCTTCGGTCGTCTTCTTCTCCTGTCGTCGTCGTCTTCTGCTTCGGTCGTCTTCTGCTCCGGACGCTGTGTATTTACATCAGTTACAATGTGACTGACCCAAATCTTCGTCAGCTGTGGTGAAACGTGTGTCTGGTTTCTTGGTGGGTGAGCTGATCGTCCTTATGTATTACTGATCTTTTTTGCTTTTTGTCTGTATACTAGATGCAATCCCCTATTTGTACTCACTATTCATTACTATTTAGTATTATTAATATGGTCTTTTTGAAGGGGATTCACCATCCATTTTGCTACATCACAAAAATCTGCTTGATCTAAGGACTTATATACACATGTATAGGCAACAATAGACCAGCTAGCTATCACTCTATGGTGATTTACATTTGATATACCTCTGCACACATGTAATTATGAATCCTTTTTGCTATGTGGTTTTTTGACTACCTCACCCACCCACTTTCTTTGTTCTTTGCACATTTTCCTTTATCGGTTATATGCTTACCCCTAATAAATTTAATGTTTTTATTGAAGATTGATGAATAATACAATTAAAGCAAATACTGAAAAACAGACAAAGTACAACAATGTCTTACATTTCCTTGTGCCATATGGGACCTTTAATAAATGTAATATACTTGGATCAGTTGAGATTTATTTGATAAATATTATGAAAATTGAAAACCTGATTACACAACAATCGCCTCGAAGCTTTTCATCACCAATGGACTTGTTGGATATTATTTAGTGAGGGGAATAACCTGGTAATCTGCTTGTCAGAAAATACTTAAAATAGTATGTTATGGTAGATGTCTCCTGAAGTGCTGGTTTCAATAAGTTGTGCTCCCCCCCCCCACCTCCCTTTCCATCATTCTTGCGCTTTCCGCCCTCCTTTCTTCTTTGGTTTATGTAAGAGTTTATATGAACTCATCAGGTTTCTTATACTTGTATTCTAATGTTTCAAGATGACTTATTAACAACTGTCAACTTCTGTATTGTATGTAATTGTAATGTTCTGTTTTCATATCAATGCTGTCAAAACCCAATAAAAATTATTTAAAGTAAAAAAATAATAAAATATCTTTGTGGCATTTGCTTATGTTTTTATTATATTTTTTTTCCTAAACTCCTAGTAATTTAACATTGCTTCAAAGGAAAAATATCACTGTACATACAGTACCCAAAAAGTGTAAATGGCAGAATGCGAAGGAGGTTGCAAAGCTGATCTGGCAACAGCAATCCGGGAAATTTGGAGCCAGATTGATGAAGAGTACTGTTTGTCACTCATTAAATCCATGCCTCAGAGACTGCAAGCTGTTATTAAAGCCAGAGGTGGTGCAACAAAATACTAGTGATGTATTGGAGTGTTCTTTTGTGTGTTTGTTTTTCATGATTCCATATTTTTTTCCTCAAAATTGAGTGATTCCATAATTTTTTCCCTCTGCTTGGTCTGAAAAAAATTACCCTTACTGAGTACCACATTTTTTATCTTGATTTCTTTTAGTGTTTCTTAAAGCCCCGAAGTTGCCATTTGAAATGACTTTAGTTTTGTGCCATGTCTGTGATCTGCTTTTTTTCAACAACATTAAACAACTGAATGAACATCCTCCGAGCCCGGTGATTCCATAATTTTTGCCAGGGGTTGTAGTAGTGATACTGTCAGGTTTGTATAACCGCAGAGACCAGAGCTTGGTCCAATTGCCATTAACTCTTAAAATGTCTGTCAACCTCTGACTGTGGCATTTAAGTGTAGCAAGCTTGTTGGGCATGGGTTAGACTTCCATCGGTTCCCCTGCTGGGTGCCAATGGGTTGTCTTTGTAGCCGGTGGCCTGATAAATGCCACCTTAATGCTTGACCTAGCCACTGGAGACCATGTTTTTTCCACTATATAGTCCAATACTAAATTAATTTAGGATATAGAACCAGTTGATTGCAGGTTTCAGTTCCCAAGAAAGCCAAATATTAAAAAATAAAATTCCATTCACTCTCCTTTTCCTCATTTAAATATGAATAAAAAATGAGCACATTTGGTATCGCCACATGGATAAAAGTCCAATCTCTAAAAATGTAATATTTTAATTGTACAATGAATGTAGAGAAAAAATATAGAAAATATTAAAAAAATAGCAATTAACACACATTCCTCAAAAAAAATAATCAAAAGGCCATATTAAATGTTGCCACTGAAAACTTCAGCTTGCCCTACACACAAAAAAAGCCCTTACATGGCTCCATCAATGGAAAAATAAAAGTTATTGGTCTCAAAGTTGTGACACAAACCTTTTTTTTTTTTTCAGATTTTTTTTCCACTGCTCAATAAATGTCATAAGAACAAACCTGCACAAAAATGACAGAATTTTTGGAGTTTATTTTCTCATATTTTTGTGCAGTGTATGGGAAAGTGTATGGTGTCATCAGAGAGCTTGTTTCTTGTGGGAGATGTTGACAGTAAAACAAAAATGTCATGGAGCTTAAGAGTGGAAAAAACAGCGCCAAAATGAAAGATGGCTCCAACCTTAAGAAGATAAAAACATTTCAAGAAATGTAAAATTTATTAAACTCCACATTAACCTTTTAAGGACCGAGTAATTTTATTTTTTTCTTCCGCTCGGGCTTTGTGCACACAATGAGTTTTTGATGCCATGTATTTTCGTGTCAAAAATTCAGTGTCTTACAGCAAAGTGGATGAAATTTATAGAAATCTCTCACGCACTGCGCTTCTTTACTCCACGTAAACTGACCTGTGGGGTTTCAAATCTGCAACATGTTAATGCGGCCGATCTATAAGAGAAGTTATCTGCAGATTTTTCCCATAAACTTGCATTAGATGCGAAAAATCTGCAGGTAAAAAACCCACATCCCCTTTTTAGTGCGTTTTTATTGATGCGGTCATGTATTACATGAGGTTTTGATGTGTTTCTGCTCTAAAGTTTTGTGAAAGCCAAATACCAGGAAGAATCAAAAACAAAGCAGCTTTATTTAAAACATGACATTCCAAAAAGACAAAAAGTGTCAAAGAATGCATGTAAAGATAAAACCCCACTCAGATAAAGTTAGGTCACTTGTGTATTTTCATTTTGTTTTTTTGAGTGTAGAAAACTTGCAACATCAAAAACTAAACATGAGGATGTCGCCTCAAGAGCCAGAAGTTGTGTTTTTCTGGGGACATTGCCGTATGAAGGCTTGTCTTTTGGCAGAAGGAGTTGTAGTCTTGATTAGGTTTCCTTTTACGGCTTTCATTGTGCTTTGATGGAGCTGTGTTAGGGCTCTCTTTTTTTATTACTGAGCTGATCAATTTATTGATGGCATTTTGGAGTACATGTGACTTTTTGGACTCCTTTTAGTTTGTTTGGGTGGAATTGTGGTGACAAAAAACCGCCAGTTCCGTTTAGATTTGTTTTTTTCCCCCCGTTTCAGCGCTCACCGTGACACTTCAGAGACACCAGTATATTGTGTTTGAAGCTTTCCTCCGTTCCTGTAAGAAGTAGTGTAGAGTCCTCCGTGGTTGATAGTTTTGGAGATCTATGGAAGTTATTCCATTGTTCTGTAGAGCTGGATTAGAACTAAAAATGTTACCGCTTAATGAGAATGTTTATGAATGAAGCTTTATTCCCCCAGAAGAGGAGGATATGGCTGATGGACACCAGCGGTATCGCGCACCCTGGTCATATGACTTGTTGGTACGGAGCAGCACCAGCTCCTGACATTATTATTGTCCTCTATATGCAGAGACTTCTCCACTACAGATAAAGCTTACGGGGAGGATATGTGATACCGCTGCACATACGGCGGCTAATGATACATGCTCCTTTTTATTGCCGTCCATCAGATCTAGTGCTGAAGATACCAGAGCTGTAGCGCTACCTTCTGACATTAGCAGATATAGGAGGCTCGTGGTCTCCTGCGGGGGGCCTGGATGAAGTTGGTATAATTACCCAGTTTTCTGAAATCATTTACATTGGGTTCAGTCCTTTCAGCTCCATTTACCTCATTGGAATATTTGTACATGGAGTCTGATGCTCCAACACACAGTTTTTGTTCTACAACATATTGGCTGCGCGGGACTCTAAAAAATATATATTTTTTTTGTTCTTTAATGGGAGAAAAACTTGGTTGCACAATTCTACAGGAGCTGTAGATCGAGTCTTGCATATCACACAGGTATGAAAAATTTGATTTGGGTTTATGAAAATGTTTTCAAATTCAATAACTGATTCTTATGTCCTGAATTAAAAAAAACTTCATTTTTTTTAACCCATCATGTATTGATTTTTTGCACAAAACACAAATGATATTACACAGATGTGAGATGAACAAGAAAAAGCTTTATTGTAGCCAAAAATGTACAAAATATTATATAAAAATTTTATTGAACATTCATTCTGCAACTTTAAAATTAATTCTTGCACATTTTCCTTTTCTTTTCAAAGCTTCTTTTAATACCTTCTCTCTTATAAAAGGCCTGCAGATATTTTCTGTGAAGTATCCAGCAGTAGTTCCCCCATCATGTCCACGTTCCATCTACCTTGGTACCATCGTTTCATCTCCTTGTTATCCTGATAATCTTTCTCCTTGCTGTTCGCTAACAGCACCAAGGTTTTCAGGAAATTAGTCCAAATGGGAATGTAAAAAAATGTAACGCAAGGCTTTGAAACGTCTCCGCGTGTTCTGCACGCTGGACTTGAAATTTCTAGGTAACAACAATGATCCAAAATTTTTCATGACTCCTTTAAAAGAATCCCAAGGCCTTTTCTCAACAGCTTTTGTTTGTTTCGAACAATTTGTCCTTCGAGAGTTTCCGAACATCTGGACTGCCAAATATGCCTTCCTTCAGTTGTCCTTTGAACAGTCCCTGAAACTTGGTACACAGGTACTTTGTAAAAGCTCTAGTGAAAGGAGGAGAGACTTTTAAAACTGCTTCATCAGTCCAAGCTTAATGTGGAGTGAGAACTTTAGCGGGATCAACTAAAGATGTTATTGCTGGAGCCAAGAAAGTTGGTGAACGAAGAGTCCTATCCAGGCTGTCCGATTCACACAAAAAGCATTGGTATTTTGTGTATCCTCCTTGCTGTCCAAGAGCTAGGAGAACTTTCAGATCACCACACATGGACCATCCTTGTAGTTAAGTTTCTTGAGAATAAAGTCTAAATTCTCCTAGCTTTCCTTCAAGTGCACAGAATCCCTTACAGGCACTCAAGCATACTTGCTGCCACTGTGCAGTAGCACAGCTTTCAGACTTTTTTTTTTTTTTTTTATGAATCAATAGTCTCCATTCACTCACATTGACTCAATGTTACATTTTTTCCATGAGCCCAGGAAAATCACTGCAATACACTAGAGCACCGTCTTGAGAAAATATGGAAGAAATTCCTTTTCTCTGCTTCTGTACCATGAAAAACAGGTACCAGGGGCTAGTAAGTTCTTCTCCTTTAGGCTAAAGCCTAAAAGTTCAAGAAGGTCCAAGTTCCTGACTAAATTATTTAATTCGAGATGTGAAAAAAGCTGTGGCCCTTTGGGACTACACGGTGTTCCAAATTATTATGCAAATAATATTTTCTCAGATTTTCCAAAATTACCTATATGAATTGCAGTCATTGTAATTTTCCAGTCAAACAACTATTAGAGTACAATTGAAAGGTTTTTGTACAAACTGCCTATGATAACAGGAGATTTTTAAAAAAAATAAAAAACTCAAACTGCACTCAAAATGCATGTTCCAAATTATTATGCACAGCAGAGTTTTCAACCTTTTCATTTTAATAAAGAACAAAAAAATTGTCATTTTTGAAATTATAAGCATTAGCAGGTTATTACAAACTGAAATCAAACAGTTTTCAACTCAAAACTTTATTCTAGGTGATGTTACATTTGCACATAGGACCCCTTGTTCGAAAGGAGCTTCTGAACTCTCTCGTCCATTGAATTTGTCAGGTTTTGGATGGTTTCTGCTTCAATTGTTTTGTGTGAGGACAGAATACCCTCCCAGAGCTGTTGCTTAGATGTGAACTGCCTCCCGCCGTCATAGACACTCCTTTTGATGATGCTCCAGAGGTTCTCAATGGGGTTGAGGTCAGGGGAGCATGGGTGCCACACCATAAGTTTGTCCCCTTTTATGCCCATAGCAGCCAGAGATGCAGATGTGTTATGTGCAGCATGAGACGGGGCATTATCATGCATGAAATGATCTCGATGGTCCATATGGATGGAATGGAGGATGGCTGGTTGATGGACATCCCATGCAAACACGGCTATTGCGCTAACAAGGAGGAGGTGGAGTAATGTTTTGGGCTGGAATCATGGGGAGAGAGATTGTCGGCCCTTTTAGGATCCCTGAAGGGGTAAAGATGAACTCCATAATGTATGTTGAGTTTCTCAAACAGCACTTCCTTCCATGGTTCAAGAAGAAGAACCGTGCATTCCGCAGCAAGATCATTTTCATGCATGATAATGCCCCGTCTCATGCTGCACATAACACATCTGCATCTCTGGCTGCTATGGGCATAAAAGGGGACAAACTTATGGTGTGGCACCCATGCTCCCCTGACCTCAACCCCATTGAGAACCTCTGGAGTGTCTATGACGGCGGGAGGCAGTTCACATCTAAGCAACAGCTCTGGGAGGGTATTCTGTCCTCATGCAAAATAATTGAAGCAGAAACCATCCAAAACCTGACAAATTCAATGGGCGAGAGAGTTCAGCAGCTCCTTTCGAACAAGCGGTCCTATGTGCAAATGTAACATCACCTAGAATAAAGTTTTGAGGTGAAAACTGTTTGATTTCAGTGTGTAATAACCTGCTAATGCTTATAATTTCAAAAATGACAATTTTTTTTGTTATTTATTAAAATGAAAAGGTTGAAAACTCTGCTGTGCATAATAATTTGGAACATGCATTTTGAGTGCAGTTTGAGTTTTTTATTTTTTTTAAAAATATACTGTTATCATAGGCAGTTTGTACAAAAACCTTTCAATTGTACTCTAATAGTTATGTGACTGGAAAATTACAATGACTGCAATTCATATAGGTAATTTGGGAAAATCTGAGAAAATATTATTTGCATAATAATTTGGAACACAGTGTAGTGTGAAAGTCTTTGTCAGAATCCTAGTATTCATGTTTTAAATCCAGTGTATTTTCAAGTTTCTCCAGAGATGGAGGGACAGGTATTCCTGGACTGTGAGGCACAAGGCGAATCGCTGACAGGAGGTCCGGGTATATAATTTCCTTATTTTTAAAGTTGAATCCCTTTATGTTGCACGTACAAAAGTAGCAGTCATCGCTATGATTTTGTGTTTCGGTCCCAATAGTCACGCCAAAACTATAGCTCCATCTGCCCTTTAGACCACTGTCGTAGTTCTTCCACACAAACCTAACACACTGCACGTGGAGCTCACAACTTGCCCTGATCACCTAATTTTACACCAAAGTTACCCATAATATATTTTTCTGACAAAGTCCGTAATATTCCTTCGTTGTTACTTCACTACAAAACAACCGCAAATAAGTTGTTGGGTGAATTGGAACACCCCCTTGTAGCCATTTCGATCACTTTGTTTGAAACAGAAGTTTAATCCACCACAACCACCGAATGTGGAACAGAATCGTGGTAAGCCGCGCAGCACCACACTCTCATGAACTGTCTCAAAGAAAGTCTGCCTTTGCACTGTGATTGATTGCTATGGGAAGCAGTTTTCAGTTCTTGCTGAGGTAAAATGAAAGATGCGCTATGAACACCACCACGCTGTTTGGAAGCTGGGTTAAGAAAATCTTTTTTTTTGCCCACAGCAGCCAATCGCCGTACAGCATCCATTAATTTCTAAACAATCCAATGACACAAAAATCATCCAGCAAAGGTCACACAAAGTGGTCAAAGTATGGTGCAAGAAAAAGCCTATGGAGTCAGTGTTAGTAAAAATGTCAAAATTCCATCACGTACAGTTTTTCCACAGAGTTCAGCGATCGAAAGTAGATGGCAATCACAACTCACTTTTCAAACAATTTTTACCATTTCAGACCTGTGTTATCAGTCTCCCATAGACTGCAGGAACTCATCGCTCAGATCCTTTTCCAATAGTGTAGTAGGACCCTGCAAAAGTACACAATATTTTCCTCAGCCTCTAACTTGTAACATTGAGCCTGTAGCTGAAGCACATCTCCAATACGTCTGGTGGAGTTTAATCTCCTTCCACGGTAATAAAACCGGAGGAACTTTCCGTGCCCACTGTATAGTGAAGTATTCAGCCCTGCTCATCACCTGACCAATAAAATCCCAACAGTGAAACATGGTGGTGGCAGCATCATGCTATGGGGGTGTTTTTCAGCTGCAGGGACAGGACAATTGTACTTGGCTACATTCATGTTTCCTTCAATTGCAACCAGAGAGATCCTGGATGAAAACCTCTTCCAGAGTGCTCTGGACCTCAGACTTGGCCAAAGGTTCACCTTCCAACAAGACAATGACCCTAAGCACACAGCTAAAATAGCAAAGAATTGGCTTCAGAACAACTCTGTGACCATTCTTGACTGGCCCAGCCAGAGCCCTGACCTAAACCCAATTGAGCATCTCTGGAGAGACCTGAAAATGGCTGTCCACCAACGTTCACCATCCAACCTGACGGAACTGGAGAGGATCTGCAAGGAAGAATGGCAGAGGACCCCCAAATCCAGGTGTGAAAAACTTGTTGCATCATTCCCAAGAAGACTCATGGCTGTACTAGCTCAAAGGGGGCTTCTACTCAATACTGAGCAAAGGGTCTGAATACTTATGACCATGTGATATTTCAGTTTTTCTTTTTTAATAAACTTACAAAAATTTCTACATTGCTGCTTTTTTCAGTCAAGATGGGGTGCAGAGTGTACTTTAATGAGAAAAAAATGAACTTTTTTTTACAATTTACCAAATGGCTGCAATGAAACAAAAAGTGAAAAATTTAAAGGTATCTGAATACTTTCCGTACCCACTGTACATCAGATTGTATCATACTAATCTCCATATGACTGGAGATGGTTTTGTTGTCTCAGCTCCCCAGCCCCTGTAATCAAACGTGGGCTACTGAGACAATTTATTCTTGTAATGCTCCAAATTATCCTCAGACTCTGGAAATCCTCATAATTGTTTAATAGGCTTTTATGGGTTGAAGCGTTAAATGTAGTGTCCATGCAGAAGATTACAGCACCCAACGACCATAGAACAAAAGACGTCAACACATGATATCCCTTGTCATTGCCTAAATCTTCTACGGCCTTCTTACGTGGTTGACAGGAAGGGTGACCTTTTCATAATTCATCTTTATAAGTTTCTGCATCTCACATCTTTGTTCTCTCATCGCTTTTATTTCTTTACAGTCTTGTCCTTTTCTTTCCTCTATCTTGTTCATGTAAGATGAGCTTTTGTGAGATGCGTGTCAATCCATCCGGTATAGTGGTGTATACTTGTATTCCTACCAGTGTAACACTGTACTTGTAAATAGATTTTGCTTCTTTACAATGATGTTATCTGGCCACAAGATGTTGCTGTTCCTTAAGTATTGTTGAAAGACTGTGTAATGCATATAGAATTGTCAGAGGAGGGGTTACAGTCTGACTCATGGGACACAGGAAGAGGAAGTGTAGCCATCTTGTGTTCAGTCTAGAGATGGCCTAAACAGTGAAAGACGTGCTGGGAAGGGATCCAGCAGCATCTGTGTCTGGGAGAATCCCACAGACAGCAGAGAAGTGGCAGATTGGAGCTGAACTTGCTCGTGACCAGAACCTCTCCAGATTGCAGGAGATTACTGTCAGGAACGCGGTTAAGACTTTAAAGGCCTGGACCCACAGTGAGAGGTGAAGGACGCCACTGAGGACTCAAGCCACAAGCATCATTGGTACTGCTCACCGGTTGGAGGGGCAGTGGAAGGGCAGTGAGTAACTGTGCATGCATCACATAACATTTTGGCGCCAAAATATCTAAGGATGAGGCATAGCCTGTAGTTAGGCAAATTGACTGATGCAAGATACGTTTATTTCTATTTTAAGCATCCAGGACTTATGGATCTGCTGCTACGTTGTCAGTTTGTTTAACCTCTTTAAAGCCCAGGGCGCAGATACGTATTAAGAGCCTGATACGTATTAGTACGTCTTTGCAATCGCGCCCGCACACTGGCTGTGCGGGAGCGATAGCCGCCGGGTGTCAGCTGATTGTCACAGCTGACACCCGGTGCTATGTGCAGGGAGCGGTCCCACACCACTCCTGGCACATTAACCCCCGCAATGCTGCGATCGAAGTCGATCGCAGCACTGTGGTGGCAAGGGGAGGTGATCAGAATACTCCTCTCCTGCCGGCCTCCAGCGCTGTCTGCCGCGGCTTCCCAGATGTTGCCATGACGACCCGATGTCGTCATGACAACATCCGGGTCACCAGACTTTTTTTATTCTGATCGCCTGTATAGCATAGGGCTGGAGCACTATTCCTTCGCTATACAGGCTGTCAGTGCTGCAGATGCAGAAGATACTTTGGTCATGCACTGCGCAAGACCAAAATATCTTCCGCATCTGCAGCACTGACAGCCTGTATAGCACAGGAATGGTGCTCCATCCCTATGCTATACAGGCGATCAGAATAAAAAAAGTGAAAGTCCCATTGTGGGACAAAGAATAAAAGTAAAAAAAATGTCAAAGTGAAAAAAAAAAAATTGTAAAAATATTTAAAAAAAAAAAAAGAATCCACCAAAAATAAAAATATAATGTACCGATCGATAAATATTATTATGAAAACCACCCCCCAAAAAAACAATAAAAGTACACATATTTAGTATCGCCGCGTCCGAAACGACCTGACCTATTAAACTGTCCCACTAGTTAACCCCTTTAGTGAACACGGTAAAAAAAAAAAAAAACTAAGCAAAAAACAATGCTTTATCATCATACTGCCAAACAAAAAATGGAATAAAACGTGATCAAAAAGACGAATATAAATAAAAATGGTACCGCTGAAAACGTCATCTTGTCCCATAAAAAACAAGCTGCCATACTGCTCCATCAGCTGAAAAATAAAAAAGTTATAGCTCTCACAATAAAACGATGCAAAAAAAATATTTTTTTCTATAAAATAGCTTTAATTGTGTAAAAGCGCCAAAACATAGAAAAACTATATAAATGTGGTACCGCTGTAAACGTACTGACCCCAAAATAAAGCTACCTTATAAATTTCACCACACGCTTAACAGCATAAAAAAATTAAACAAAAAACAACAATTCAGGAATTTTTTTTTTCTGCCTCCCAAAAATCGGAATAGAAAGCGATCAAAAAATGTCACATGCCTGAAAATGGCACCAATAAAAAAGTCAACTCATCCTGCAAAAATACAAGCCGTCACATGACTGTCAGCCAAAATATGGAAAAATTATAGCTCTCAAAATATGGCGATGCAAAAACTAGATTTTATAAAAAAAAAATGCGTCTTTTAGTGTGTGACAGCTGTCCATCTTAAAAACCCGATATGATTCTGGTATCGCTGTAATCGCACCGACCCGAAGAATAGTCGTCTAATCACTTTTACCGCACGAGGAATGGCATGAAAAATAAACTCTCGGGTTAGGGTTGTGCTAGGGCTAGGGTTGGGGTTGGGGTTGGGCTAGTCTTGGGGTTGGGCTAAGGTTGGGATTTTTTTCAAAAGTAAAAAAAAAAAAAGACGACGATATGGCGACTAGTGTTGAGCGCAAGTGCTCGCTACTAGAGATGAGCGGTGTTCGACTAGAACTGTTCGCCAATCTCAAATTCGAGCTGTTTTGGGCGGTGTTCGAGTTGTTCGACGAACCCGAACGATTTGCAAAAAATTCGGCTGCTCGAGGTTATGTTCAATAACTGTTCGTGCACCAAAAGCGTGTCCTGCATGTCTGGCGCTATTTAGAGCACCAATCATGCAGGGATTGTCTGCCACTCACTGTAATGCCACAGCCATGGTGGTTGTGGCATTGCAGTGATTGCCCAAATCGATGGGAACAGTGCTCACAGTGAAACATGAAAAGCCGGCAATTCAGCAGCGGCAACACCGGTACCCGACAATTTAGAACAGAAAGAATAGAGAATCACACATAGATTAGATAGATAGAAACATGTCAGTCACATATATATGAAGTACAGTGACAGTGTTAATTACTGTACTTGTCATTTAGTGTTAAAATAAAGAATTTATTATTAAAAAAATTGGCGTGGGGTTCCCCATAATTTTAGGCTCTAGCGGAGGTTAAGCAGACGGCTGGGGCAGATGTTTGAAGCCTGGGAAGGGGGTAATACCCACGGAGCTTCCCAGGCTACTAATATCAGCCCCCAGCTGAATACCTAGCCTTTACTAGCTATTAAAATGGGGGACCCCCCCCAAAAAATGACGTGGGGTCCCCCCCTATTTTAATAGCTAGCAAAGGCTAGGCAGACAGCTGAGGGCTGATATTAATAGCCCAGGAAGGGTGCCATGAATATTGGCCCCCTCCCAGGCTAGAAACACCAGCCGTCAGCCGCCCCAGAAATGGCGCATCCATAGGATGCGCCAATTCTGGCACTTAGCCTCGCTCTTCACGCTGCTCTGTAGCGGTGGCAGTGGGGTAATAGGGCTGGGGTTGATGTCAGCTTATAATGCCAGCTGACATCAAGCCCAGGTTAGTAATGGAGAGGCGTCTATAAGACACCCCCATTACTAACCCCATAGTCAAAGTTAAAAAAAAAAAAAAACACCCAGAATAAAATCCTTTAATTGAAATAAACACACAATTCTTTATTGTTCTAAATTAAACCATACTTACCATCACGCCTATTCCAGCTGAAGCCAATGTCTTCTGCAATAAAAATAAAATAATAAAGCAACATCATCCTTACCTTTCCATGGTTCCCACGACGGCTTCAGCTCTGCTACATTCACATAACAGGCTGGATCACAGCAGAAAGCTGACATCCATCTTGCCATGCCGCACACACTGAGAAGCTTGCGCTCCTTAGTGTCTCGCTGTGACGGCATAAAGATGAGCCGAGGTCATGTCCAATGAACTCAGCTCACCTCATGCACGTCCCTGACAGCGTGGGAAAATTCTCCTGCACTCAGCGCTTCAGCGTGAGAATTCTCCCACGCTGTCAGTGACGTGCATGAGGTGAGCTGAGATCATTGGACATTAACTCACCTCATGCACATCACTGACAGCGTGGGAAAATTCTCACGCTGAAGCGCTGAGTGCAGGAGAATTTTCCCACGCTGTCAGTGACGTGCATGAAGTGAGCTGAGTTCATTGGACATGAACTCACCTCATGCACGTCACTGACAGCGTGGGAGAATTCTCACACTGAAGCGATGAGTGCAGGAGAATTTTCCCACGCTGTCAGTGACGTACATGAGGTGAGCCGAGTTCATTGGACATGACCTCGGCTCATCTTTATGCCGTCACAGCCAGACACTGAGGAGCGCAAGCATGCCTGCGCTTCTCAGTGTCTGCGGGATGACAGGCTGGATGGCAGCGTTCTGCTGCGGTCCAGCCTGTCATCTCGATGTAGCAGAGCTGAAGCTGTCGTGGGAACCATGGAAAGGTAAGGATGATGTTGCTTTATTATTTTTCTTTTATGCAGGAGATCGTTGGCTTCAGCTAGAATGGGCGTGATGGTAAGTATGGTTTAATTTAGAACAATAAAGAATTGTGTGTTTATTTCAATTAAAGGACTTTTTTCTGGGCGTTGTGTTTTTTTTTTAAATACTTTACTAGAAATTCATGGTGGTCATGTCTAATATTGGCGTGACCCCATGAATTTCGGGCTTAGGGCCAGCTGATAATGCCAAGCTGGCCCTAACCCCTTTATTACCCAGTGAGCCACCGCACCAGGGCCCTGGATGAGTTGGGTACAGCACCAGAAGATGGCGCTTCTATGAACGCGCCATTTTCCGGGGTGGCTGCGGACTGCAATTTGCAGCGGGGGGGGCAGAAAGCTTGGGCCTCCCTGCGCTGCGGATTCCAGCCCCAGCTGCCTAGTTGTACCTGGCTGGACACAAAAATAGGCCGAACCCCCCCCTTTTTTTTTTTTTTTTTAATTATTTCATGAATTTCCTGAAATGATTAAAAAAAAATTGACGTGGGGCTTCACACTATATTTGTGTCCAGCCAGGTACAGCAGGCAGGAACGGGCTGCCCCCAACCATCAGCTGCCTATTTGTACCTGGTTGGACACAAAAATATAGGGAAGCCCTTTTTTTCTTTATTATTTCATGAATTTCATGAAATAATTAAAAAAAAAAAATACGTGGGGCTTCTCCCTATTTTTGTGTCCAGCCAGGTACAACTAGGCAGCTGGGGGATGGAATCTGCAGCGCAGGGAGGCCCAAGCTTTCTGGGGCCCCCCCCCCCCCGCTGCAAATTGCAGTCTGCAGCCACCCCGGAAAATGGTGCGTTCATAGAAGCGCCATCTTCTGGCGCTGTACCCAACTCATCCAGGGCCCTGGTGCGGTGGCTTACTGGGTAATAAAGGGGTTAGGGCCAGCTTTTTATTATCCGCTGGCCCTAAGCCCTAAATTCATGGGGTCACACCAATATTAGACATGACCGGCATGAATTTCTAGTAAAGTATTTAAAAAAAACACAACACCCGGAATAAAGTCCTTTAATTGAAATGAACACACAATTCTTTATTGTTGTAAATTAAACCATACTTACCATCACGCCCATTCCAGCTGAAGCCAATGTCTTCTGCAATAAAAATAAAATAATAAAGCAACATCATCCTTACCTTTCCATGGTTCCCACGACGGCTTCAGCTCTGCTACATTCACATAACAGGCTGGATCACAGCAGAAAGCTGACATCCAGCTTGCCATGCCGCACACACTGAGAAGCTTGCGCTCCTCAGTGTCAGGCTGTGACGGCATCCAGATGAGCAGAGTCTCTCACGCTCACCGCATGCGCAGGAGAATTCTCCCACGCTGTCAGTGACGTGCATGAGGTGAGCTGAGTTCATTGTCGGCTCATCTGGATGCCGTCACAGCCAGACACTGAGGAGAGCAAGCATGCTTGCGCTTCTCAGTGTCTGCGGGATGACAGGCTGGATGGCAGCTTTCTGCTGCGATCCAGCCTGTCATCTCGATGTAGCAGAGCTGAAGCTGTCCTGGAAACCATGGAAAGGTAAGGATGATGTTGCTTTATTATTTTACTTTTATTGCAGGAGATCGTTGGCTTCAGCTGGAATGGGCGTGACGGTAAGTATGGTTTAATTTAGAACATTAAAGAATTGTGTGTTTATTTCAATTAAAGGACTTTATTCTGGGTGTTGTGTTTTTTTTTAAATACTTTACTAGAAATTCATGGCGGTCATGTCTAATATTGGCGTGACCCCATGAATTTCGGGCTTAGGGCCAGCGGATAATACAAAGCTGGCCCTAACCCCTTTATTACCCAGTGAGCCACCGCACCAGGGCCCTGGATGAGTTGGATACAGCGCCAGAAGATGGCGCTTCTATGAACGCGCCATTTTATGGGGTGGCTACGGACTGCAGTTCACAGCAGGGGGGGGCCCACAAAGCTTGGGCCTCCCTGCGCTGTGGATTCCAGCCCCCAGCTGCTTAGTTGTACCTGGCTGGACACAAAAATAGAGCGAAGCCCCACATATTTTTTTTTTTTTTTTTTACTTATTTCATGAAATTAATGAAATAATAATAAAAAAAAGGGCTTCCCTATATTGTTGTGTCCGGCCAGGTACAATTAGGCATCTGGGAGTTGGGGGCAGCCCGTTCCTGGATGCTGTACCTGGCTGGCATACAAAAATATGGCAAAGCCCACGTCAAAATTTTTGGGAAAAATTAATTAAAAAATAAATAATAATTTAGGGACTGCATCTTTATTAACTCCTCAAGTGTCATTTAGTGTTAAAATAAAGGATTTATTAAAAAATAAATTGGCGTGGGATCCCCCATAATTTTAGTCTCTAGCGGAGGTTAAGCAGACTGCTGGGGCAGATGTTTGAAGCCTGGGAAGGGGGTAATACCCACGGAGCTTCCCAGGCTACTAATATCAGCCCCCAGCTGAATACCTAGCCTTTACCAGCTATTAAAATGGGGGACCCCCCCAAAGAAATGACGTGGGGTCCCCCCTATTTTAATAGCTAGCAAAGGCTAGGCAGACAGCTGGGGGCTGATATTAATAGCCCAGGAAGAGTGCCATGAATATTGGCCCCCTCCCAGGCTAGAAACACCAGCCGTCAGCCGCCCCAGAAATGGCGCATCCATAGGATGCGCCAATTCTGGCACTTAGCCTCGCTCTTCCACGCTGCCCTGGTGCGGTGGCAGGGGGAAATAGTGGTGGGGTTCATGTCAGCGCCAGCTGCCATGAAGCCCAGGTTAGTAATGATGGGCGTCTATAAGACACCCCCATTACTAACCTACAAAGTGTTAAAAAGAAAACACACACACTACACCCAGAAAAAAAATTTTTATTTGAAATAAAACACACCATTTTATTTAATTCTTAGTTTACTAAAAAAAAATAGTTACCTGTCCACGTTCCTGCGCTGATCTCCCATGCACAGCTGTCACATCTGGAGATGGTGACAGCTGTGCATGGCTGCTGTAAGCTCACGCTGCCGGGAACACGTCCGCTCCCGGCAGCGGGAGCCACTGACTGAGGTCACCGGAGTGCATTCAGGCAGCGCAGCTCCGGAGACCTCCTTTACGGCACTGCTGTACCGTGGGAATTTCTCACGGTACAGCAGGGCTGTAAAGGAGCTAACCGGAGCAGCGCTGTCTGAACTCCGGCGAACCCTTACGGCCCCGTCATTCTAGCGGCGGCAGCGGTTCAGAGCGGTCACATTCTATGTGGCTGCTCTAAACTGGAGATCATCGTGGGACACTCGTGGACTACTACGGAGGGGTAAGGATAAGGTTGTGGTTTATTATTTTATATTTTATTACAGGAGATCGATGGCTTCGGGGAATTAGGTGTCTAGGTGAGTATAGGTGTAGTTTTTTATTTTTTACTTTATTTTAGGTGGCGATCGGCGGGGACAGGTAATGTATAAACTAATTTATTTTAGGTAACCACTGGCCACCAATGACATGTATTTAAAATTTATTGGGGACACAGTAGGGCAATTTAAATAGCAGGATCAGGCTGATGGGAACTACTGCTCCCATCGAGCTGATCCTGCTGGCACGAGTGGACGGGGGACAGACATAGGCCGATGGGAGTAGTAGTGTCACATCGGCCTATGTCTGCCTGCACGCACACACCCGCAGACATAGCACAGACACCGCGCACACCCACACACACTCGCAGACATCGCACAGACACCCACAGACACCGCGCACACACTAATCATGACAGGCTGATGGTCTGGGAGGTGAGGCTGACCTGTGCGGCCGTGGGAAAGTTCATGTGAGTTCATGCAATGCAGTCAAGCATGAACTCACATGAACCCTCTGAGGGCACCGCGGCTACTTCAAATGAACAGCTGATCGGCATCACCTGATACCTCAGCTGTTCATTTGAAATAACCGGCGGGAAAGCGCAGCACAGAATGGGAAAGCCGGCTGTGAAGTCTTTTCATTGCCGGCTTCCCCGCCCGGGTCCTTCGCTCCCCGCTCCTTGGCGCTGCGCTCCCCGCCCGGTCCTAACTTACGATCAGGATGAGGGGAGCGGAGGATCAGGGTGGGAGGCTGCGGGGAAGCTGTATGGGGCTGTGTGTTTGTTTAAAAGCCGGCGGCTTTTTACCGCCCGCCGGCTATTAAACAATCAGGAGAATTCTTTCAAGCTGGGATGGCATTCTGATGACAGGCTGGATCGCAGCTGAGCGCTGCCATCCAGCTTGTCATCCTTCAGAGACACTGCAGAGCGCAGGCATTATGGGAACTTCCGATTCCGGTATTCGATATTGTAAAAGTATCGGAATTAAGTATCGGAACTCCGATACAGCGAATATCGGCCGATACCCGATATTTCAGTATCGGAATGCTCAAAACTAGTGAAGAGTCCTCCGTGGTTGATAGTTTTGGAGATCTATGGAAGTTATTCCATTGTTCTGTAGAGCCGGATTAGAACTAAAAATTTTACCGCTTAATGAGAATGTTTATGAATGAAGCTGTATTCCCCCAGCAGAGGAGGATATGGCTTATGGACACCAGCGGTATCTCGCAGCCTGGCCACATGACTTGTTGGTACGGAGCAGCACCAGCTCCTGACATTATTATTGTCCTCTATATGCAGAGACTTCTCCACTACAGATAAAGCTTACGGGGAGGATATGTGATACCGCTGCACATACGGCTGCTAATGATACATGCTCCTTTTTATTGCCGTCCATCAGATCTAGTGCTGAAGATACCAGAGCTGTAGCGCTACCTTCTGACATTAGCAGATATAGGTGGCTCGTGGTCTCCTGCAGGGAGCCTGGATGAAGTTGGTATGATTACCCAGTTTTCTGAAATCATTTACATTGGGTTCAGTCCTTTCAGCTCCATTTACCTCATTGGAATATTTGTACATGGAGTCTGATGCTCCAACACACAGTTTTTGTTCTACAACATATTGCCTGCGCGGGACTCTAAAAAATATATATTTTTTTGTTCTTTAATGGGAGAAAAACTTGGTTGCACAATTCTCCAGGAGCTGTAGATCGAGTCTTGCATATCACACAGGTATGAAAAATTTGATTTGGGTTTATGAAAGTGTTTTCAAATTCAATAACTGATTCTTATGTCCTGAATTAAAAAAAACTTCATTTTTTTTAACCCATCATGTATTGATTTTTGCACAAAACACAAATGATATTACGCAGATGTGAGATGAACAAAAAAAAATCTTTATTGTAGCCAAAAATGTACAAAATATTATATATAAAAATTTATTGAACATTCATTCTACAACTTTAAAATTAATTCTTGCACATTTTCCTTTTCTTTTCAAAGCTTCTTTTAATGCCTTCTCTCTTATAAAAGGCCTGCAGATATTTTCTGTGAAGTATCCAGCAGTAGCTCCCCCACCCCACCTCCCCATCATGTCCACGTTCCATCTACCTTGGTATCATCGTTTCATCTCCTTGTTATCCTGATAATCTTTCTCCTTGCTCTTCGCTAACAGCACCAAGGTTTTCAGGAAATTAGTCCAAATGGGAATGTAAAAAATGTAACTTCAAATTTATCAGACAACGCAAGGCTTTGAAACATTTCAGCATGTTCTCCACGATGGACTTGAAATTTCTAGGTAACTACAATGATCCAAAATGTTTCATGACTCCTTTAAAAGAATCCCAAGGCCTTTCCTCAACAGCTTTTTTTTTTGTTTCGAACAATTTGTCCTTCGTGAGTTTCCGGATCTCTGGACCGCCAAAAATGCCTTCAAAGCACAACTGAAGGAACAGTCCCTGAAACTTGGTACACAGGTACTTTGTAAAAGCTCTAGTGAAAGGAGGAAAGACTTTTAAAACTGCTTCATCAGTCCAAGCTTAATATGGAGTGAGAACTTTAGCGGGATCAACTAAAGAGGTTATTGCTGGAGCCAAGAAAGTTGGTGAACGAAGAATTCTATCCAGGCTGTCCCATTCACACAAAAAGCATTGCTATTTTGTGCATCCTCCTTGCTGCCCAAGAGCTAGGAGAACTTTCAGATCACCACATATGGACCATCCTTGTAGTTACGTTTCTTGAGAATAAAGTCTAAATTCTCCTAGCTTTCCTTCAAGTGCACAGAATCCCTTACAGGCATTCAAGCATACTTGCTGCCACTGTGCAGTAGCACAGCTTTCAGACTTTTTTTTTTGATGAATCAATAGTCTCCATTCACTCACATTGACTCAATGTTACATTTTTTTCCATGAGCCCAGGAAAATCACTGCAATACACTAGAGCACCGTCTTGAGAAAATATGGAAGAAATTCCTTTTCTCTGCTTCTGTACCATGAAAAACAGGTACCAGGGGCTAGTAAGTTCTTTTCCTTTAGGCTAAAGCCTAAAAGTTCTAGGAGGCTCCAAGTTCCTGACTAAATTATTTAATTCGAGATGTGAAAAAAGCTGTGGCTTGTTGGGACTAGTGTGAAAGTCTTTGTCAGAATCCTGCTATTCATGTTTTAAATGCAGTGTATCTTCAAGTTTCTCCAGAGATGGAGGGACAGGTATTCCTGGACTGTGAGGCACAAGGCGAATCGCTGACAGGAGGTCCGGGTATATAATTTCCTTATTTTTAAAGTTGAATCCCTTTACGTTGCACGTACAAAAGTAGCAGTCATCTCTATGATTTTGTGTTTCAGTCCAAATAGGCACGCCAAAACTATAGCTCCTTCTTCCCTTTAGACCACTGTCGTAGTTCTTCTACACGAACCTAACACACTGCACGTGGAGCTCACAACTTGCCCTGATCACCTAATTTTACACCAAAGTTACCCATAATACATTTTTCTGACAAAGTCCGTAATATTCCTTCGTTGTTACTTCACTACAAAACAAACGCAAATAAGTTGTTGGGTGAATTGGAACACCCCCTTGTAGATCACTTTGTTTGAAACAGAAGTTTAATCCACCACAACCACTAAATGTGGAAAAGAATCGTGGTAAGCAGCGCAGCACCACACTCTCATGAACTGTCTCAAAGAAAGTCTGCCTTTGCACTGTGATTGATTGCTATGGGAATCCGTTGTCAGTTCTTGATGAGGTAAAATGAAAGATATGCTATGAACACCACCACGCTGTTTGGAAGCTGGGTTAAGAAAATCTTTTTTTGCCCACAGCAGCCAATCGCCGTTCATCAATCCATTAATTTCTAAACAATCCAATAACACAAAAATCATCCAGCAAAGGTCACACAAAGTGGTCAAAGTATGGTGCAAGTAAAAGCCTATGGAGTCAGCGTTAGTAAAAATGTCAAAATTCCATCACATACAGTTTATTTCACAGAGTTCAGCGATCGAAAGTAGATGGCAACCACCACTCACTTTTCAAACAATTTTTACCCTTTCAGACCTGTGTTATCAGTCTCCCATAGATTGCAGGAACTCATTGCTCAGATCCTTTTCCAATAGTGTAGTAGGACCCTGCAAAGGTACATAATATTTTCCTCAGCCTCTAACTTGTAACATTGAGCCTGTAGCTGAAGCACATCTCCACGTCTAGTGGAGTTTTCCTCCGGTTTTATTACTGTGGAAGGAGATTACTTCACTATACAGTGGGTACGGAAAGTATTCAGCCCTGCTCATCGCCTGCCCAATACAATCCCAACAGTGAAACATGGTGGTGGCAGCATCATGCTATGGGGGTGTTTTTCAGCTGCAGGGTCAGGACGATTGGTTGCAATTGAAGGAAACATGAATGCAGCCAAGTACAGAGATATCCTGGATGAAAACCTCTTCCAGAGTGCTCTGGACCTCAGATTTGGCCGAAGGTTCTCCTTCCAACAAGACAATGACTCTAAGCACACAGCTAAAATAGCAAAGAATTGGCTTCAGAACAACTCTGTGACCATTCTTGACTGGCCCAGCCAGAGCCCTGACCTAAACCCAATTGAGCATCTCTGGAGAGACCTGAAAATGGCTGTCCACCAACGTTCACCATCCAACCTGACGGAACTGGAGAGGATCTGCAAGGAAGAATGGCAGAGGATCCCCAAATCCAGGTGTGAAAAACTTGTTGCATCATTCCCAAGAAGTCTCATGGCTGTACTAGATCAAAAGGGGCTTCTACTCAATACTGAGCAAAGGGTCTGAATACTTATGACCATGTGATATTTCAGTTTTTCTTTTTTAATAAATTTACAAAAATTTCTACATTTCTGCTTTTTTCAGTCAAGATGGGGGGGCAAAGTGTACGTTAATGAGAAAAAAATGATCTTTTTTAGAATTTACCAAATGGCTGCAATGAAACAGTGAAAAATTTAAAGGGGTCTGAATACTTTCCGTACCCACTGTACATCACGTTGTGTCATACTAATCTCCATATGACTGGAGATGGCTTTGTTGTCTCAGCTCCCCAGCCCCATCCCTGTAATCAAACGTGGGCTACTGAGACAATTTATTCTTGCACTGCTTCAAATTATCCTCAGACTCTGGAAATCATCATCATCTCTTAATAGGCTTTTATGGGTTGAAGCGTTAAATGTAGTGTCCATGCAGAAGATTACAGCACCCAACGACCATAGAACAAAAGACGTCAACACATGATATCCCTTGTCATTGCCTAAATCTTCTACGGCCTTCTTACGTGATTGACAGGAAGGGTGACCTTTTCATAATTCATCTTTATAAGTTTCTGCATCTCACATCTTTGTTCTCTCATCGCTTTTATTTCTTTACAGTCTTGTCCTTTTCTTTCCTCTATCTTGTTCATGTAAGATGAGCTTTTGTGAGATGCGTGTCAATCCATATTGGTATAGTGGTGTATACTTGTATTCCTACCAGTGTAACACTGTACTTGTAAATAGATTTTGCTTCTTTCCAATGATGTTATCTGGCCACAAGATGTTGCTGTTCCTTAAGTATTGTTGAAAGACTGTGTAATGCATATAGAATTGTCAGAGGAGGGGTTACAGTCTGACTCATGGGACACAGGAAGAGGAAATGTAGCCATCTTGTGTTTAGTCTAGAGATGGCCTAAACAGTGAAAGACGTGCTGGAAAGGGATCCAGCAGCACCTGTGTCTGGGAGAATCCCACAGACAGCAGAGAAGTGGCAGATTGGAGTTGAACTTGCCCGTGACCAGAACCTCTCCAGATTGCAGGAGATTACTGTCAGGAACGCGGTTAAGACTTTAAAGGCCTGGACCCACAGTGAGAGGTGAAGGACGCCACTGAGGACTCAAGCCACAAGCATCATTGGTACTGCTCACCGGTTGGAGGGGCAGTGGAAGGGCAGTGAGTAACTGTGCATGCATCACATAACATTTTGGCGCCAAAATATCTAAGGATGAGGCATAGCCTGTAGTTAGGCAAATTGACTGATGCAAGATACGTTTATTTCTATTTTAAGCATCCAGGACTTATGGATCTGCTGCTACGTTGTCTGTTTGTTTAACCTCTTTAAAGCCCAGGGCGCAGATACGTATTAAGAGCCTGATACATATTAGTACGTCTTTGCGATCGCGGTCCCACACCGCTCCTGGCACATTAACCCCTGCAATGCTGCGATCGAAGTCGATTGCAGCACTGTGGTGGCAAGGGGAGGTGATCAGGATACTGACCTCTCCTGCCGGCCTCCAGCGCTGTCTGCCGCGGCTTCCCAGATGTTGCCATGACGACCCGATGTCGTCATGACAACATCTGGGTCACCAGACTTTTTTTATTCTGATCGCCTGTATAGCATAGGGGTGGAGCACTATTCCTTCGCTATACAGGCTGTCAGTGCTGCAGATGCAGAAGATACTTTGGTCATGCACTGCGCATGACCAAAATATCTTCCGCATCTGCAGCACTGACAGCCTGTATAGCAGAGGAATGGTGCTCCATCCCTATGCTATACAGGTGATCAGAATAAAAAAAAGTGAAAGTCCCATCGTGGGACAAAGAATAAAAGTAAAAAAAATGTCAAAGTGAAAAAAAAAATTGTAAAAATATTTAAAAAAAAAAAAAAAAATCCACCAAAAATAAAAATATAATGTACTGATCGATAAATATTATTATGAAAACCACCCCCCAAAAAAACAATAAAAGTACACATATTTGGTATCGCCGCGTCCGGAACGACCTGACCTATTAAACTGTCCCACTAGTTAACCCCTTTAGTGAACACGGTAAAAAAAAAAAAAAGCAAAAAACAATGCTTTATCATCATACTGCCAAACAAAAAATGGAATAAAACGCGATCAAAAAGACGAATCTAAATAAAAATGGTACCGCTGAAAACATCATCTTGTCCTATAAAAAACAAGCTGCCATACAGCTCCATCAGCTGAAAAATAAAAAAGTTATAGCTCTCAGAATAAAACGATGCAAAAAAAATTTTTTTTTCTATAAAATAGCTTTTATTGTGTAAAAGCGCCAAAACATAGAAAAACTATATAAATGTGGTACCGCTGTAAACGTACTGACCCCAAAATAAAGCTACCTTATAAATTTCACCACACGTGGAACAGCATAAAGAAATTAAACCAAAAACAACAATTCAGGAATTTTTTTTCTCTGCCTCCCAAAAATCGGAATAGAAAGCGATCAAAAAATGTCACATGCCTGAAAATGGTACCAATAAAAATGTCAACTCATCCCGCAAAAAACAAGCCGTCACATGACTCTGTCGGTCAAAATATGGAAAAATTTATAGCTCTCAAAATATGGCGATGCAAAAACTAGATTTTACAAAAAAAATTTGTCTTTTTGTGTGTGACAGCTGTCAATCATAAAAAATCGATATGATTCTGGTATCACTGTAATCGCACCGACCCAAAGAATAGTCGTCTAATCACTTATACCGCACGAGGAATGGCGTAAAAAATAAATTCTCGGGTTAGGGTTGTGCTAGGGCTAGGGTTGGGGTTGGGCTAGGGTTAGGGTTAGGGTTGTGTTAGGATTTTTTACAAAAGTGAAACAAAAATAAAAAAATTAAGATATGGCGACCAGTGTTGAGCGCAAGTGCTCGCTACTTGAGTTTGCATCGGGTGCTCGGGTATGCACTGAGTATCGAGGGTGCTCGAGTGACATGCTCGAGTCTCCGCCCCATATGCTTCGCGGCCAAAAAAACCTCTTGGGGATTGCCTGCCATGCGCGAGCGATCCCCGCATGTTTTTTTTTGGGTGTCTAATAACCGTGAAACATGCGGGGCGGGGACTCGAGCATTTCACTTGAGCACCAGTGATACATGGTGCATACCTGAGTACTCGATGCAAACTCAAGTAGCGAGCACTTGCGCTCAAGACTAATGACAACTTATTCAATATGATGACAATGTTATCAAATTCTGTGTCGTACCTCTGGGTTCAAAATGTTCACTATACCCTTTGATAAAATCCTTGAGGGGTGTAGTTTCCAAAATGGTGTCACTTATGGGGGTTTCCACTATTTAGGCACATCAGGGGCTCTCCAAACACGACATGCCGTCCGCTCTCTATTCCAGCCAATTTTGCGTTCAAAAAGTCACACAGTGCTCCTTCCCTTCTGAACTATGCCGTGCCCAAACACTGTATTTTCCCCACATATGGGGTATTGGCGTACTCAGGAGAAATTGCACAAAAGTTTTTGGGGTTCATTTTCTCCTCTTACCCTTGTGAAAATAAAAAAAATCAAACCTTTTCCACAAAAATTATGTTTTAGCCCCAAATTTTTTATTTTCACGGCTCCATGTTATAAACTTTGGTAAAACACTTGGGGGTTCAGGGTCCTCACCACACATCTAGATAAGTTCCCTGAGGGGTCTAGTTTCCAAAATGGTGTCACTTGTGGGGGGTTTCCACTGTTTAGGCACATCAGGGGCTCTCCAAACGCAACATGGCGTCCACTAATTATTCAAGCAAATTTTACAATCATAAAGTCTAATGGCGCTCCTTCCCTTCTGAACCCTGCAGTGCGCCAAAACAGTGGTTTTCCCCCACATATGGGGTATCTGCGTGCTCAGGGGAAATTGCACAACAAATTTTGTGGTCCATTTTTTTCCTGTTACCCCTGTGAAAATAAAAAAAATTGGGTCTAAAGTAACATTTTTGTGAAAAAAGTTAAATGTTCATTTTATTCTTCCATATTCCAAAAATTCCTGTGAAGCACCTGAAGGGTTAATAAAGTTCTTGAATGTGGTTTTGAGCACCTTGAGGGGTGCCGTTTTTAGAATGGTGTCACTTTTTGGTATTTTCTGTCATAAAGACCCCTCAAAGTCACTTCAAATGTGATGTGGTCCCTAAAAAAAAAAAATGGTTTTGTAAATTTTGTTGGAAAAATAAGAAATTGCTGGTCAACTTTTAACCCTTATAGCTCCCTAACAAAAAAAAATAAAAAATTGGTTCCAAAATTGTGCTGATGTAAAGTAGACATGTGGGAAATGTTATTTATTAACTATTTTGTGTGACATCGCTCTGATTTAAAGGGCATGAAAATTCAAATTTTGAAAATTGCAAAATTTTCAAAATTTTCGCCAAATTTCCATTTTTTTAACAAATAAACGAAAGTGATATCTAAGAAATTTTACCACTATCATGAAGTACAATATGTCACAAAAAAACAATCTCAGAATCAGGGGGATCCGTTGAAGCGTTCCAGAGTAATTACATCATAAAGTGACAGTGGTCAGAATTGTAAAAATTGGCCTGGTCATTAACATGCAAACCACCCTGGGGGGTAAAGGGGTTAATAGCCAAAAACACAAATCACACTCAGGTGCCGACATGGCACAAAACGGACTCCGGACCAAAACTTGAACTTCATTCTGTTTCAGGAGAAAGTTTTTGCGGAGTATTGTATTATTGGACAGGTATTTAACTGTGATAGACTTCACTCAAGGCTAAACCGCCGTCATAGTAATTTTTTGGGGTATTTTCTATGCAATTGAGAATGGACTATTCCTCCAAATTCACTGAAGACATCATGGGAAGAGAGAGGGAGACGTTAAGTTTGTAAACTCTGGTGCTGTACTGCAGACTACTCTCTACGTTACACCCTGAGAAATGGATTAACTGTATGCGTGCAAGCCAGTAGTAGCGGGCTGATTTAGACAGGCACACCAAGAGGCAAACGTCTAGAGAAAAGAGGAAATCCCGATCACTTGAGTGCCACGCTGTATAGCACAGGGGTTCCAGACGTTTAGAAAACATTCATAACATTCTGCATACATTTGCCATTGTCTGGTTAAAATACGTTTTTCTTGAAAACAAACTGTGTAAGAGTCGGGTTTCTTTGTCGGTCACTCCGCCGTGTCCTGAAGAACACCACTGGTACACGACTGACATTTTTTCACATAATACGATTTCATTTTTGAAATTATAAATGTGTCTGAAAGATATTGGATGCTTGTGCTTGTCACCTCCGGCATCAAGACGTCTAGAATGGACAGACGGACACTGCATGTTATTTCATGTTGGTCTTTGCCGGCGTCGTTTACCTGTTAACCAAGATCTACGTTTTCTATAAAAGTTATTATTAAAAAAGAAAAAAAAAATCTAAATGAGTAATTTCTGCAAAAGCGTTATTTATTTTTTATTAATAAAATTCTATCATATAATCTGATACGACAGTGATAGTAGATCGTGTCTCAAAAGTGCTACATCTGCCTCCTATCGCCCAGTCGTGTATCTCGTCGTCTCAGGCTTCTGGAGTGATTCACACAGTCTCCTGAGCCACGCGGTAATCGTAGACACTTCCTCGCTCTGCAAAGCTGCGACTTTGACTCTTTATAGGCTTCTGTGTATTATCACCAGCCTTGTTGTCGCCATACCCTCCCCCTCCTGGGGTATGAAGAGTGAATATGTCCTGGGTGAAAAAAAAACAGATTGTACGTTTTATTTTTCAACCATAACAGACCAATGTTCCTGGGGTTGTGATGTCGAAGAAAAGCATCTGGTAGATTTGCTGGAGTTCCTGTTATGCCAAGTACAGACCCCAAAGCTGATACATGACATGAAGGGTTTCATTTCTAATCTCTAGTTATGGCAATGTAAAGCGCCAAGACCAAAAGGTGACTCCGGAAGATCTGCAACACGGCCCGCGCAACCTTTAGATGTCATCAGTTGGGACAGCAGCATTTAAGAGGTTGGAAATGGTGCCTGTTCTGTCACCCATCATACCCCCGCAACATGATTGTGATAACCAAGTTATCAGCATCCCACAATCGGGAAGATGCTGGAGACTTCTGTGTCTCACATGTAGACATCAGAAAGGACCCCAAAAAGGAAATGACAGATGGTATTTACTACATGGTAACTTAGGGCCACAGGCATTCATACAACACTACGGACCTAAAAATAAAAAAAAAATTATAGGTCTTGGAAGAAGAGAAAATGATAGAAAGCAAAGGGGGTCCACCTAAACATGGAGCTGGTCTTGCCTTTAGGTACCAGGCCTCTCTAACATCTGCAATAACTTTATCCCTGTACAAGATAACCAAGCAGAAAAGAGAACCAAGGAGGCTGGGAGAAGCGCATACATTTGGCGCAATATTAATGTGTAAATTCAAGTGAAGATTAATCCTTCATTCTCTCACCCCAGGTTCTAATGAAATGGAAGTTTTCCCACCCAAGTTGATGTTTTTCCCTTCACTTCGATGCAAGAAGTTGAGCCCAGGAGCACCAGGAGATCCACCTGGAATTAAAGTGATTTATACGTTGTTAAAATAAATTGCCATCTGATATATTTGTGACACATCCACAAGAACCCACGCCTTACAAAACACAGGTCCAATGACCTCTTATTTGCCGATACTGAGTCAGCTAGTAATCTGTAATGGTGTTGAGCAAATAATTTTTTTCCCCAAAAGTTGAGGGTACCAGAGATGAAACCAGCACCTGTCGGGTTCTTTAGTGACAGCCATTAATGGCATATCCTGTGACACTGACCTAGACTAACGCTGTCTGAACCACAGATGGCGCGAATCAGAGTCTGGCTGCGCAATTTTGCCTCCAGGTATTTCTTTAGCGATGGCGTTACAGAGAAAATATACACTACTCAACATTGACGCTGCAACACCAAGAAGGAAAAGTCATGTAATTTTTGAGATCACAGGATCGATGGATGTCACTGATCTGCAAATCAAGAAAAAAATGGAAACACAATTTTCAAAACATCTTGAGTTATTCAGTATGGAGTACGAGCCACGTGCAGAAATACCGACACTTCCAGCTTCAGTTACTATCACTAAGATTATTAATGGTCGTCTGACGAATGTTCTGAGCAAATCATCAAGATCTGCTGCTGGCAGCTCTTGCGTATTTACTGACCAATGACGTCCAGATGTGCTTGATGGGAGAGAAGTCTGGAGATGCTGCAGCGGTATAACGTTTAGGGCACGCAGGCGGTTCACAGTAAAATGTGGTCTGGTGTCATGTTTAAAAAAACAGCTCATGGGACTCGTTAAAGAAAAGGCTGCACCACTGGTTACATGACCACATCAATGTAAAGCCGAGCTGTTAATGTACTCCGAAGGAAGACTAGAAGAGTCCGGCTACCCCACACCGTAATCCCGGGTTTATGATCGGTGTGATATTCCCTCGTGAAAGCTCCTCATGGCATTGCCCATACGGTCTTGTCAGTTTTGAAGTAAGACGTGTAGTGATCCATTTTGTACTGCAAGTGAAAGTAGATGTCACATACCCGAGGGCAGGCATCAAACAGTCTCTACACAAACCATCAGAAGGCATTGGCAAGGCACTGAGCTACAAGCCAGATGGCCATCTACAGGCATCCATAGATCTCAAGTGACTCTGCTCAAAGGCCATCGTGGTGCAGATCAATATGGCAATGGAGTCCTCGCCTCTGCAGCGACGAGTCCCACTAGGAATAAGCGTGCTACCATGGCCCCTCGTGTCTCTGGACTTGTCTCCCAACGAGCACATTGGAGATGTCAAAGGTTGGTAATTACACAGGAGCTGCCAGCAGTGGATCTTGGTGATTTGCCCAAGTGCATTCAGCATCAAAACATTCTTCAGACGAGCATTAAAGGAGTTGTCTGGTCAAAAGTGATAAGTCTGCAGTCACTCTGTGAGACTTAGCACCTGCGCTGGGGGGGATTGATGTGAGCTGCGGGGATCCGCCGGTGTCAGACTCGGTAACTGAGAGTGTGTATATGTTATACATATACCCGGGCAGCCGGCACCGCATCGCTCCATACAGGTGTATGGAGTGAGGCCACGCGCCGTCTAGTGACTTGGACGGCCAGTAGGTGTGTCCGACTAAAAGGCGCGGCCTCGCTCAATACAAGTCTATGGAGAGCGAGGCTGCGCCCACTGGCCGGAGGTATGTATAACGTATACACACCCTCTGTTACAGAGTCTGAAACCGGCAAATCCCGCAGCGCACAGTGTCTGCACTGGGTGGATTCATAAGTCTGCAGTCGCGCAAAGTGACTGCAGACTTATACACGCACTGAGCACACCAACTCTTATATCACTGAGGTTAATAAAACGGTTATCCGGTCAAAGGTAATATCCGCACAGAAACATACCAGATACTGAATAATTTGAAATGTTTTGACATTTTTTTTTCCATTTTTTTCATGCTTTGCATATAATTAACATGTCTATTGATCCAATGATTTTTATAATTCTGTGACTTTTCCTTCTTGGTGTTAGGATTTCAGTGTTGAGGAGTGAAGTTTGAAAGCCGTCCAGGGCCCACAGGAAGAGATATGACTGGTCCGATGACGTCCCCGGCCGGCTTCACCACATCTCGCTCCAGTGGATTGATAGCTGTCTGCCGTGTATGTATTGACTCCACAGCTCTGCGTTTAGGTAGTGTGACATTAGACTGTATCATGAGGACCATCTATCGTGCCACCTTGGATGCCGTAGGGTCGGAACACCCTTCGCTCTGTGAGAACCGACAAGATGACGCGTTCTCTGAACAGCAGCTCCCGAATGACGCCGTCACCACCACAGAACTTTCCCCGACCACCAGAGTCCAGACGTAACTGGAAACGCTTCAGGACCACCGGATACCTAAGAGAGGGGCAGAGGAACAAACTGCAGGAAACATCTAGAGCCGATGTCTGAGCCCGATCCCTGCTAGATTATTACTAATCGCATGCAGGAGAATATACTAGAATGTTCATTAGATATTAATCCAAGTGGATTTCTTCCTTGAATGTTATGTGCTGCAAAGCATTATAGAAGGAAATCCTCTTCCAAGGAAATAAAAAAATCAAAAAAAAAATCAATAACTTGAGAATAAATATACCCCTCCCCCACATTGGCAGAAATGAATACTTTTTTCCCCCTGCCACCCCAAAAAAAAAGTTGGCCCCATATTTTACCAATGAAAAATTTCAACAGTATCATTAAAAAAAACAATTTGCCCTAATAAATTTGTTTTTTTTGTTCTGGCTTTCGGGATTTATCTACTACCCAAAAATTGCAGGTTTATTACACAAGATTACTAAAAAGGGTCAAATAAAACAAAACTTTAACTGTGTACAAGTGTGTAGGAATACAGTGAAACTATTTTCCCCACACAATGAACATTAAAAAAAATTTCACTCTTGCTTTTTACTTTTACCTTTGAGAGTAAATAATTAGATCTTATTACCTCAAAATGGCATCTTTGAGAAATACAACGCTCAAAATGCAAGCGCCCTACAGCTAGATCAGATAAATTACAAAGTTATGGCTAAAAAAAAATAATAAAAAAATATTTACTTCGTCTTTAACCTCTGGGCACATATTAAAAAATACATCCACATTGGGTCCGCACGTATGGGAAAAGGCTCAGGAGCTATTCCTTGTACCGTTTCTCCAGAATCTCCGGGTCTGTAATTCGCGTATTGGTCATGTGACTATGAATTCCGCTTCTGCCGTCCCAGTGTGGACCGGCCCCGGCACCGCCGGCCACCGTCTCATAGTATCCGATGTTCTGGTTACCAAATGTGATGTTGTTCATACAGCCCTGAAGAAAAGGACTCCATTATGGTGACGTGCTGCTGCTTCTTCATACATCATGGGGGATTTCAGCAGAGGGGTGAAAATATTTTGGAAAAATTTCCAATTATATTCACCCCCTCACCATATCACATCCCACCCAAAAATGCAATAAAAAGTTGTATGTACTGTAGAATGGTAAAAACCACAGCTCGGCTCACAATAAGATATAAAAAAGTTACAGGTCTCAGAAAATGGCGACACAAGACCATTTTTTTTTTTTTTTTTCATAAAGTTCAGTAAAATAAAACGTTACAAATTTAGTATCTCCATAATCATATGGACCTGGAGAATCAGGATTCCAGGTCATTCTTACAATGTAACAAACACTGTTAAAATGAAACCCAAAAAAAAACAATTGTGGAGTTGTGTTTTTTTAATGGTGTCATCCCACTTGGATTTTTTTCAGCCCATTATATTGTAGTTCTGATTCACACTATTCACTTTACAACTCGTCCCGAAAACTACGGGCCCCCATAAAACTTGGTCAACGGAAAAATAAAGAAAAGTGGTGGCACTTGGGGGGGGGGGGGGGGGAAGAAACAAAATGCGGAAAAGTGTCCGTAATGGGTTATGAGTCCTTGCCCCATAGTACAGGGTCTGCGCGCGCGGCATAATCGTGTGAATGAGCCCTGACCCATGATTTGTGTTTGCACTAACCCATCTCACCTGTGAAGCCGCACACACTTGAAAGGCCTTAAAGATGACATCAACAATCCTCTGTGACGTCAGCACGTTGCCCCCCACAACGGCAGCGTCCGGAGAGGGGTCCAGAATCGATCCTTTTGGGATAATGACTCGAATGGGCACCAGGCAACCCTAGAAGAATTCCAAAAATAAAAACAATAATGAATCTGAGCCTTCCTATCTTTACTCAAGGAAAAAAAAAGGCATAAAGATGGTTCTAATAGAGACTTTTATGTTTGTGTCTTATACATTATTTCATTCGCACGATTCATGTTGCCAAAACTACGCACAGCATGAACCAGATCCCGGCTGCACGATTGCAGTCAGGTATAATGTTCTCCGAAATTCTCCAGCATTTCAGAGAAAATATAGTTAGAAGACCCAGGCGGGGACCATAACCAGAAATCAGACTGGTCCACCGCTGCCTCCGGCGGCTTCTCCCAGCACCGCTCTAGGTGATTGACAGGTCTCTTGCATTGGGAAAAACCTCTCAATCACCTGGAGTGGAGCTGGGAACCAAACCTGGAGATGACCCTAACCGAAACCTCTAACTACTGTATATTTCCTCTGAAACGCTGGAAATATTCAGGGAAAAACGTTCCAAGCTGCAGCCAAGCTGCCAGGTCCGAGTCATCATGCCTGTGATTTAGGCAGCATGAATCACCCGACAACCCATGGACTGTGAGTGCTTCTGGGGAAAGCAGCCGTGCCCATATAATCCATTAACTTCTCTCATGTGATACATGTGGAGAGATTCCTCTGCTGACCTGGTTTAGGGGAATATCTTGGCCGACCATGCAGCGTAGACAGTAGATGAGGGCGGAGAGGGTGATGGCTCGAGGGGCATTACAGTTCCCAAAGACTTCATATCCGGAGTCAGTGAAATCAAAGACCGCGCTTCCCTACGACAAGTGGAGAAAATGTATCAGAAAACTCAGAAAATTTCTGTTTTTAATTAAAAAAAAAACAGAAAAAAAAACACAACAATCTGCACCCAAGAGACGTATAAAGGAATTACACAATATTAATCTGAACACGGAGCCATGCCGACCAAAATACTTGGGCATAAGGTAAAGTAGTGGAAAAGTTATTTGTAAAGAGTCGGAAACACAAAAATCACCAGCTCCAAAAATATGTAAAAAAAATACATGATTTATCCTTAAATTGTTGGGTGAAATGTCCTCATATTGTGCTTAAGAAATATGGAGGTTTTTGCCCTCCTCTGGATCAACTTTAGCAACTACAGAACTTACAGGTCGAACTTGATGGACGCAAGTCTTTATTCGGCTTTTCAAACTATGTATATAATCAAAGTTGTATGTAAATTAGAGATGAGCGGATCAGGCAAAATTGATGTTTTGGTGCATTTATTTCTAGACCCCAGGGCAGACTAAATGTGAAAACTAAAAAAAAATAACTCTCATACTGACGTCACCGCTCACCTCTACAACCACTCCATGCTTCTGTCCGCTCCTCCATCGCAACTCCGGCCAGTCGTTGATCTAGGCTGCGAGCGGTGAACACCAGGACCTGCTCACGGCGGACAGAGGACAGGGAGCCGCGGCTGCAGCCGAAGAGGTTTCTCTCTTTTTAACGTTTTGTTGGCCCTCTACTGTGCAGTAAGATGGCGGCCGCAGCTGGCTGCCATTTCACTGAATTCGCGCCAAGAGGATTACCAAAAATCCATATTCTCCAGAATGCAGATTTTTGCAAAATTCAAGTACAGTTCAGTCCCATACAAATAAATGTGTCCTTCTCTAGTATAAATGTATCATAAAGCCCAGGAAAGACACAATCTGTGCCCCCCGCATCACTACACGACATCACTATTACCAGTTATTTATACCAAATCCTGACACTGACAAACTACAGCAATTACCGTCCATTATAGTGCGAGACTTGTTGTTTTACCTCCTCTTTGTTAATCGTCACCTTCAGCTTGATAGGAGACCCGTCATCCATGTAATCTACAGACTCCACCTCTAGGGCTCCGGACTGCTGCTCCCACCGATGAGCAAACTCCCTCAGCATGCCCCTCACTGCCACCTCTGCGTTACCCTATATAATAGAAAAGCCATCACAGCTCCCCAAAAATCATACAAATACTGATTGTACCATAAAGAGCGAGAATGAGCAATAAAAGAGAAAGCATAATACAAGAATAGTAGATATAACTAATATAATACTGCCCCTATGTACAGGAATATAACTACTATAATACTGCCCCCTATGTACAAGAATATAACTACTATAATACTGCTCCTATGTATAAGAATATAACTACTATAATACTGACTCTATGTACAAGAATATAACTAATATAATACTGCTCCTATGTACAAGAATATAACTAATATAATACTGCCCCTATGTACAGGAATATAACTACTATAATACTGCCCCCTATGTACAAGACTATAACTACTATAATACTGCCCCCTATGTACAAGAATATAGCTACTATAATACTGCTCCTATGTATAAGAATATAACTACTATAATACTGCTCCTATGTACAAGAATATAACTACTATAATACTGCTCCTATATACAAGAATATAACTACTATAATACTGCCCCTATGTACAAGAATATAACTACTATAATACTGCCCCTATGTACAAGAATATAACTACTATAATACTGCTCCTATATACAAGAATATAACTACTATAATACTGCTCCTATGTACAAGAATATAACTACTATAATACTGCTCCTATGTACAAGAATATAACTACTATAATACTGCTCCTATGTACAAGAATATAACTACTATAATACTGCTCCCTATGTACAAGAATATACCTGCTAAAATACTGCTCCTATGTACAGGAATATAACTACTATAATACTGCCCCTATGTACAAGAATATAACTACTATAATACTGCTCCTATGGACAGGAATATAACTACTATAATACTGCTCCTATGTACAAGAATATAACTACTATAATACTGCTCCTATGGACAGGAATATAACTACTATAATGCTGCTCCTATGTACAGGAATATAACTATTATAATACTGCTCCTATGTACAAGAATATAACCACTATAATACCGCTCCTATGGACAGGAATATAACTACTATAATACTGCTCCTATGTACAAGAATATAACTACTATAATACTGCTCCTATGTACAAGAATATAACTACTATAATACTGCTCCTATGTACAAGAATATAACTACTATAATACTGCTCCTATATACAAGAATATAACTACTATAATACTGCTCCTATGGACAGGAATATAACTACTATAATACTGCTCTCTATGTACAAGAATATAACTACTATAATACTGCTCCTATGTACAAGAATATAACTACTATAATACTGCTCCTATGGACAGGAATATAACTACTATAATACTGCTCCTATGTACAAGAATATAACTACTATAATACTGCTCCTATGGACAGGAATATAACTACTATAATACTGCTCCTATGTACAAGAATATAACTACTATAATACTGCTCCTATGGACAGGAATATAACTACTATAATACTGCTCCTATGTACAAGAATATAACTACTATAATACTGCTCCTATGGACAGGAATATAACTACTATAATACTGCTCCTATGTACAAGAATATAACTACTATAATGCTGCCCCTATGTACAAGAATATAACTACTATAATGCTGCCCCTATGTAGAAGAATATAACTACTATAATACTGCCCCCTATGTACAAGAATATAACTACTATAATACTGCTCCTATGTACAGGAATATATTATTGTACATAGGAGCAGTATTATAGTAGTTATATTCTTGTATGTAGGGGCAGTATTATAGTAGTTATATTCTTCTACATAGGAGGAGTATTATAGTAGTTATATTCCTGTATATAGGAGCAGTATTATAGCGGTTATATTCTTGTACATAGGGAGCAGTATTATAGTAGTTATATTCTTGTACATAGGGGCAGTATTATAGTAGTTATATTCTTGTACATAAGGAGCAGTATTATAGTAGTTATATTCTTGTACATAGGGAGCAGTATTATAGTAGTTATATTCTTGTACATAGGAGCAGTATTATAGTAGTTATATTCTTGTACATAAGGAGCAGTATTATAGTAGTTATATTCTTGTACATAGGGGCAGTATTATAGTAGTTATATTCTTGTACATAGGAGCAGTATTATAGTAGTTATATTCTTGTACATAGGAGCAGTATTATAGTAGTTATATTCTTGTACATAGGGAGCAGTATTATAGTAGTTATATTCTTGTACATAGGGGGCAGTATTATAGTAGTTATATTCTTGTACATAGGAGCAGTATTATAGTAGTTATATTCTTGTACATAGGGGGCAGTATTATAGTAGTTATATTCTTGCACATAGGAGCAGTATTATAGTAGTTATATTCTTGTATATAGGGGGCAGTATTATAGTAGTTATATTCCTGTATATAGGAGCAGTATTATAGTAGTTATATTCTTGTACTTAGGGGGGCAGTATTATAGTAGTTATATTCTTGTATATAGGGGGCAGTATTATAGCAGTTATATTCTTGTATATAGGGGGCAGTATTATAGCAGTTATATTCTTGTACATAGGGAGCAGTATTATAGTAGTTATATTCTTGTATATAGGGGGCAGTATTATAGTAGTTATATTCTTGTATATAGGGGGCAGTATTATAGTAGTTATATTCTTGTACATAGGGGCAGTATTATAGTAGTTATATTCTTGTACATAAGGAGCAGTATTATAGTAGTTATATTCTTGTACATAGGGAGCAGTATTATAGTAGTTATATTCTTGTACATAGGGGCAGTATTATAGTAGTTATATTCTTGTACATAAGGAGCAGTATTATAGTAGTTATATTCTTGTACATAGGGGCAGTATTATAGTAGTTATATTCTTGTACATAGGGAGCAGTATTATAGTAGTTATATTCTTGTACATAGGGGCAGTATTATAGTAGTTATATTCTTGTACATAAGGAGCAGTATTATAGTAGTTATATTCTTGTACATAGGAGCAGTATTATAGTAGTTATATTCTTGTACATAGGGGGCAGTATTATAGTAGTTATATTCTTGCACATAGGAGCAGTATTATAGTAGTTATATTCTTGTACATAGGAGCAGTATTATAGTAGTTATATTCTTGTACATAGGGGGCAGTATTATAGTAGTTATATTCTTGTACATAGGAGCAGTATTATAGTAGTTATATTCTTGTACATAGGAGCAGTATTATAGTAGTTATATTCCTGTACATAGGGGGCAGTATTATAGTAGTTATATTCTTGCACATAGGAGCAGTATTATAGTAGTTATATTCTTGTATATAGGGGGCAGTATTATAGTAGTTATATTCCTGTATATAGGAGCAGTATTATAGTAGTTATATTCTTGTACATAGGGGCAGTATTATAGTAGTTATATTCTTGTACTTAGGGGGGCAGTATTATAGTAGTTATATTCTTGTATATAGGGGGCAGTATTATAGCAGTTATATTCTTGTATATAGGGGGCAGTATTATAGCAGTTATATTCTTGTACATAGGGAGCAGTATTATAGTAGTTATATTCTTGTATATAGGGGGCAGTATTATAGTAGTTATATTCTTGTATATAGGGGGCAGTATTATAGTAGTTATATTCTTGTACATAGGGGCAGTATTATAGTAGTTATATTCTTGTACATAGGGGCAGTATTATAGTAGTTATATTCTTGTACATAAGGAGCAGTATTATAGTAGTTATATTCTTGTACATAGGAGCAGTATTATAGTAGTTATATTCTTGTACATAGGGGGCAGTATTATAGTAGTTATATTCTTGCACATAGGAGCAGTATTATAGTAGTTATATTCTTGTACATAGGAGCAGTATTATAGTAGTTATATTCTTGTACATAGGGGGCAGTATTATAGTAGTTATATTCTTGTACATAGGAGCAGTATTATAGTAGTTATATTCTTGTACATAGGAGCAGTATTATAGTAGTTATATTCCTGTACATAGGGGGCAGTATTATAGTAGTTATATTCTTGCACATAGGAGCAGTATTATAGTAGTTATATTCTTGTATATAGGGGGCAGTATTATAGTAGTTATATTCCTGTATATAGGAGCAGTATTATAGTAGTTATATTCTTGTACATAGGGGCAGTATTATAGTAGTTATATTCTTGTACTTAGGGGGGCAGTATTATAGTAGTTATATTCTTGTATATAGGGGGCAGTATTATAGCAGTTATATTCTTGTATATAGGGGGCAGTATTATAGCAGTTATATTCTTGTACATAGGGAGCAGTATTATAGTAGTTATATTCTTGTATATAGGGGGCAGTATTATAGTAGTTATATTCTTGTATATAGGGGGCAGTATTATAGTAGTTATATTCTTGTACATAGGGGCAGTATTATAGTAGTTATATTCTTGTACATAGGGAGCAGTATTATAGTAGTTATATTCTTGTACATAGGGAGCAATATTATAGTAGTTATATTCTTGTACATAGGGAGCAGTATTATAGTAGTTATATTCTTGTACATAGGAGCAGTATTATAGTAGTTATATTCTTGTACATAGGAGCAGTATTATAGTAGTTATATTCTTGTACATAGGAGCAGTATTATAGTAGTTATATTCTTGTACATAGGAGCAGTATTATAGTAGTTATATTCTTGTACATAGGGAGCAGTATTATAGTAGTTATATTCTTGTATATAGGGGGCAGTATTATAGTAGTTATATTCTTGTACTTAGGAGCAGTATTATAGTAGTTATATTATTGTACATAGGAAGCAGTATTATAGTAGTTATATTATTGTACATAGAGGCAGTATTATAGTAGTTATATTATTGTACATAGAGGCAGTATTGTAGTAGTTATATTCTTGTACATAGGGGAGCAGTATTATAGTAGTTATATTCTTGTACATAGGGAGCAGTATTATAGTAGTTATATTCTTGTACTTAGGGAGCAGTATTATAGTAGTTATATTCTTGTACATAGGGGGCAGTATTATAGTAGTTATATTCTTGCACATAGGAGCAGTATTATAGTAGTTATATTCTTGTATATAGGGGGCAGTATTATAGTAGTTATATTCCTGTATATAGGAGCAGTATTATAGTAGTTATATTCTTGTACATAGGCGCAGTATTATAGTAGTTATATTCTTGTACTTAGGGGGGCAGTATTATAGTAGTTATATTCTTGTATATAGGGGCAGTATTATAGCAGTTATATTCTTGTACATAGGGAGCAGTATTATAGTAGTTATATTCTTGTATATAGGGGGCAGTATTATAGTAGTTATATTCTTGTATATAGGGGCAGTATTATAGTAGTTATATTCTTGTATATAGGGGCAGTATTATAGTAGTTATATTCTTGTACATAGGGGGCAGTATTATAGTAGTTATATTCTTGTACATAGGGGCAGTATTATAGTATTTATATTCTTGTTCATAGGGAGCAGTATTATAGTATTTATATTCTTGTACATAGGGAGCAGTATTCTAGTAGTTATATTCTTGTACATAGGGGCAGTATTATAGTAGTTATATTCTTGTACATAGGGAGCAATATTATAGTAGTTATATTCCTGTACATAGGGAGCAGTATTATAGTAGTTATATTCTTGTACATAGAAGCAGTATTATAGTAGTTATATTCTTGTACATAGGAGCAGTATTATAGTAGTTATATTCTTGTACATAGGAGCAGTATTATAGTGGTTATATTCTTGTACATATGGACAGTATTATAGTAGTTATATTCTTGTACATAGGGGGCAGTATTATAGTAGTTATATTCTTGTACATAGGAGCAGTATTATAGTGGTTATATTCTTGTACATATGGACAGTATTATAGTAGTTATATTCTTGTACATAGGGGGCAGTATTATAGTAGTTATATTCTTGTACATAGGAGCAGTATTATAGTAGTTATATTCTTGTACATAGGAGCAGTATTATAGTAGTTATATTCTTGTACATATGGAAAGTATTATAGTAGTTATATTCTTGTACATAGGGGGCAGTATTATAGTAGTTATATTCTTGTACATAGGGAGCAGTATTATAGTAGTTATATTCTTGTACATAGGGGGCAGTATTATAGTAGTTATATTCTTGTACATAGGGGCAGTATTATAGTAGTTATATTCTTGTACATAGGAGCAGTATTATAGTAGTTATATTCTTGTACATAGGAGCAGTATTATAGTAGTTATATTCTTGTACATAGGAGCAGTATTATAGTAGTTATATTCTTGTACATAGGAGCAGTATTATAGTAGTTATATTCTTGTACACAGGGGCAGTATTATACTAGTGATATATTTATAATACTGCCCATATGTACAAAATTTAAAATGATAGCTCCAGAATTGTGTTACCTAATAATTTAGTGAGCAGAGCAGATGCTTAGTGTTAAAACACTTTTATTATTGATCCATCATTATATATTTTTTTCCATAAATCATTAATGCAAATGAAAATATGTAACTTTGTAAAACCTCTCAGAAATCTGCTCCTTTTTCCTCCTGGGCTGATTTTTCACTCAATACAGGGGTAAAATTTGTATTTGGTGAAAACAGATTTTCTCATCACTAAGAGGGGTGACGGGAGTTGATGCACATAAGATTATATGGAGAGGGGACAGGTGAGGAGCTAGAGAGAGACACAGTTATTCTGCTGCAAGGTCTCCTGAAACAATAGTTACACTTTAAAGGGGTTCTCCTAGAATGTAATAAAATGGCCCCCCGTCACTTCAAACGACGGCCCGACCTGCAGTCTAAAGAAACAGTTCCCGAGACCTGTGTCTCAACTGACAGAGGAGCTGTATTGTAAGCGCACATACCACAGAGCTTCTCAAGAAGGACTGACAGGAGAATAAATAAATCATCTTCTCGGCTGACTGAACACACAGGATTTTTTTCTCCAGCTGTAGTCCTCGGTACTCAGTCAGCTGAGAAGATTTATTTATTTTCCTGTCACCTCACCGGTATGTGCACTTACATACAGCTCCTCTGTCAGTTCAGACATAGGTCTCGGGAGCTGTGTTTCTTCACGCTGTAGCCCTCCTTGATACGTGACCAGGTTGAGCTGTCGTTTGCATTGAGTGACGGGGGTCATTTTATTACATTCTTGGAGAACACCTTTAGCAATAGGTCAGATATATAATCAGTGATTGGCAGTGTCCAATGCTCAGGGCTTTGGTACTAACCTGAATGTGCGCCATGTATGCCTGCACCACTTCCAGACCGTAGATGTCAATTAGCTCATTTACCAACTGGATGCCCTTCTGATTGGCTGCTACCTGTGCTCTCAGGTCAGATAAATTATCATGAAGATTACGGGTTCCACTGCTGCCAGGTATTAGTCCTGGAGCCATCAGAGCCTCTGTGACAGCTGTCAGGACACACAGATGTAAGAAAAAAAGAAATATTTTAATGGGACTAATATACCATGGAGTAATAGGGCCAGAAAATCCCAAAAACTAACCAACAATCTTGTAATTAAAGCAAACATTCACCAATGAAAAACATTCTACAAATAACATTAGACTTAAAAAGTCACGGCACGGTGTACATACATTATATTACTTATACTGTACTGATCCTGAGTTATATCCTGTATTATACTCCAGAGCTGCACTCACTATTCTGCTGGTGCAGTCACTGTGTACATACATTACATTACTGATCCTGAGTTACATCCTGTATTATGCTCCAGAGCTGCACTCACTATTCTGCTGGTGCAGTCACTGTGTACATACATTACATTACTGATCCTGAGTTACCTCCTGTATTATACTCCAGAGCTGCACTCACTATTAGACATGAGCGTTGTTCTACTCGAACTGTTCGCCAATCTCAAATTCGAGCTGTTTTGGGCGGTGTTCGAGCCGTTCGGCGAACACGAACGATTTGAGAAAAATTCGGCTGTTCGAGGTTATGTTCGATAACTGTTCGTGCACCAAAATCATAACTGGATTTTTTCTCAGTAATGATGAAAATTAATGTTAATACGCAGTTTGAGTGTACAGCGGGGTGGGGGGAGGGGCAGGGGATGGATCTCTGCAGGAACAATGAAGATCTCCATTTTTTTTTCTCTTTCCCGCATTTACAGTGGGGAGGTGCAATCTGTCAGCCTATCAGCAGCGCACACACGGAGCGAAGTGCTTTTTTTCACACAAGCAAGGGCATGTGTGATTGGCAGTGTATGTCACATGTCCTTGCCCTATAAGACCAAGCCATTTTCCCCGTCGCCACCATTTTCTCACTGCTGCAGCTGCGTGTTAGACGGCACCGCTGTTGCTGTGTGCGCTATACCTTGTTAATTTCAAGCCAATTTTCGCACAAATATACAGATAGCTTGGGAGTAGGGAATAGTTGTGATTGCAGTCCTTTTAAGGACTAGGTTACAGCATTTCCTACGACTTTTATCAGGCAGGTCTGTGCTCTTAAATAGATAGGTTGTGGGAGTAAAGACTAATTGTAATTGGAGTCCTTTTCAGGACTAGGTTACATCAGTTCCTATCAGTTTTTGCCAGGCAGGTCTGTGCCACTGCTGTGCAAGTTTTTTTCACAGCATTTGGCTGAATCTAGCAAAGCTAATCCTTTTTGGCCTATTGCAGAGTGTGTTAGTCAGTGGAGTAGCCTATCTGTGTTGCAAGATATACCACCTGTGTATAGAATACCAATTTTTTTACTGCACCTAGTGAAGTAAAATCTTTTGGGCATAGCATCATTCTATTAGTCCATCTATACTGACCTCCATCAGGTTGCAAATTGAATATCATTTTTTTCTGCATCTAGCTCTGAAAAAATGTTTGGGCTTCTAGCAGTGTGTGGGACTTGTTCTATTAGTCCATCTATACTGACCTCCATCAGGTTGCAAATTAAAAATAATTTTTATCTGCATCTAGCTCTGAAAAAATATTTGGGCTTCTAGCTGTGTGTGGGACTTTCTCTATTAGTCCATCTATACTGACCTCCATCAGGTTGCAAATTAAAAATAATTTTTATCTGCATCTAGCTCTGAAAAAATATTTGGGCTTCTAGCAGTGTGTGGGACTTGGTCTATTAGTCCATCTATACTGACCTCCATCAGGTTGCAAATTAAAAATAATTTTTATCTGCATCTAGCTCTGAAAAAATATTTGGGCTTCTAGCAGTGTGTAGGACTTTCTCTATTAGTCCATCTATACTGATCTCCATCAGGTTGCAAATTAAAAATAATTTTTATCTGCATCTAGCTCTGAAAAAGTATTTGGGCTTCTAGCAGTGTGTGGGACTTGGTCTATTAGTCCATCTATACTGATCTCCATCAGGTTGCAAATTAAAAATAATTTTTATCTGCATCTAGCTCTGAAAAAATGTTTGGGCTTCTAGCTGTGTGTGGGACTTGTTCTATTAGTCCATCTATACTGACCTCCATCAGGTTGCAAATTAAAAATAATTTTTATCTGCATCTAGCTCTGAAAAAATATTTGGGCTTCTAGCTGTGTGTGGGACTTTCTCTATTAGTCCATCTATACTGATCTCCATCAGGTTGCAAATTAAAAATAATTTTTATCTGCATCTAGCTCTGAAAAAGTATTTGGGCTTCTAGCAGTGTGTGGGACTTGTTCTATTAGTTCATCTATACTGACCTCCATCAGGTTGCAAACTGAATATAATTTTTTTCTTCATCTAGCTCTGAAAAAATATTTGGGCTTCTAGCAGTGTGTGGGACTCATTGTATTAGGCCATCTATACCAAGCTCCACCAGCTTTGAAATTAATAATAATTTTTAGCTGCATCTAGCCCTGAAAATAATTTTTCCCAATAGTGGTAGCAATAGAAATATGGGGCGCACGCCTGGCTAACAAAAATATACGCTTCATAACACAAAACACCAGCCTAGCGCACTGCATTAATAAGATGGCATCATCGTCTCTCCCAGTGCTAGGCCTACTACGCAGGCTAGCATTCCTGTGCCTAAAACACAATGTATGGGTCCGCGCTAGCCACTATGCTGAGGGGTATAAAGCTGCTGCTAACGCTTTATAACAATTCAATTGGCAGATTTTCACAGAGCTCTTCCACAACGCCCACCCATCGGGCAACAGTTGCCCACCCTCCCTATGGGATCTAGTGGCGAATAGTTGATGCCATTAATCAGAGCGTCAGTTGCCCCGTCAACGTGGCAAGCATACGGTAAGGCATGGGAAGAGTGGACACGACTAGTAGCAGGCAGATGGGTTGACCAATGTGAACAAGCCAGATCACAAGTCACCATAGAATTTCTCCACCAGCTAATGATGAGGGGCACATCAGGAGCGTCAGAGCAGCGGTGTCTGACCGGAGTAGCATTTCACTTCCAACTACTGAATTGGGGAGATGTGACAAAGATTCATCATCAGACAATCCATAAAAGGGTGGAAAAGGGGTCAGCCAAGTCAGGAATGTAGACGTCCCGTCCCGTGTCACTAAAACTGATTTCTCACATCATATCCCTAACACCATTAACATGACACTCACAATTTGAAGCAACACTAATGTCTACTGCATTTGTGATCGCCTTCTTCGGGGCGCTATGTATAAGCGAATTAGTCCCTCAATCCAAAATTACCACCAGTGGAGGCTTATTACACCAGGACGTAGTCATAGCCAATAATGCAATACGTCTACGCATACACCAATCGAAAACGGTTCCAGCGGGCAGGGGCACTTGGGTACTTCTACAACCCACAAACGGTACACTGAGTCGGGTAACAATAGTAAAAACATATCTAACCATCAGATCACAAAGTAATTTCTTCCTATCACACATTGATGGAACGCCATTATCAAGATACCTGTTCCAAGCTATATTTAATAAATGCATAACATCGGCAGGGAACCACCCCAAAGATTACGGGACACACTCATTCCGCATAGGTGCGGCCACGGAAGCAGCAAGAGCAGGACTGTCAGAAACGGAAGTTCAGAGGATAGGGAGATGGCGATCCACGTGTTTGGCGAGATACATAAGACCGGACTTGTTATCCTAACGTGGTTTGTTTCTTTTACAGGTGACGCTAAGCCAACAGTGTGAGTGATAGGCCACTCGTATATATATTGGGCACAAAAAAGGGCGAAAGTCCGCCCAGGCGGGAGGAAATTAGAGTTTCATAACACATATTTCAACTGGAGAGGTATTAGAGGCCTGCTATGGCCACAGGTACTAATGGAGGTAATCAAGATAGGGAGAGAGGCAAGAGGTCCGGTCATCTTAGTTATACAGGCCAGGGGAAACAACCTAGGTCATCACAAGAGCGCATAACTAATGGCAATAATGAAACTAGACACTGAGCGCTTCAGAGAATTTTTCACAAAATTAGCTATAGTATGGTCAGAGATTGTGCCGATAGCGGTATGGCAAGGTGCGCGAGACATCACGGCCATCGAATGGACAAGGCGGGTAATAAATATTCGGATGGCAAAATTTAGAAGAGACAGAGGCGGTGTAGTGATACGACACAGACAACTGGAAGGAGATAAAGCAGGCCTCATACGGCCCGACGGTGTTCACTTAATAGATATTGGACTGGACATATTCCTGTCAGGACTCCAGGACGGAGTGGAACAAGCGTTAAGAGTGATGGGTGGGGGTCAGAGTCCTGCATACGAGTACGCTGGATCCTCCGTGGCCTGGAAATAGAAAGGACATGTTGGAGAGTTACACTTCTTGGCCAACTTGCCGGAGTGGGGACCCAGGGCATGCTGCAACAAGCTGAATTATTTTAGAAATAAAATGCCTTTCTAATGGAATGAGTATAAAGAGTTAATAAAGCTGTGACCGATCCTCACCCATCCAGTTGTAAGAGTTACATTATTGTATTGTCCATGAAAGGGGGGCGGTAGGGGGGCTGAGTGTCTGGGTTTGGTTGGGGGTCCCCACAGTCTGCCTAGGCTAGATTCATTTAAAAATTCTTATTAGATACACAGGCGGTGCAGCTGGCTTCGCAGCTGGGCTACTACGCCCAAAGTATTGCCTAGGCTAGATGCAGTTAAAAATTCTACGCTGACTAGCAGACACTGAAGATTTGGAGCAGACCTCTGAGTAAACAGCTCTTCAGACTCAACCATCTGTGTTACCCAAAGCCATAGTGTATGTAGTTTCTTACAGTTAAAAAGGGGGGGGGTGCGACCCAACCCACCTGGAATTGACGATGCCAACGTCACGCAAGACACAGCAAGGGGACTCCCAAAATTGTGGCACAGACACCACTTAACCCTAGAATGCATACCTGTGGCCTTGCAGGCCCGCCCAGTTAATTGTTTTCTATTTTCTGCAAGATTACTTTAGTTAGAATTTTGAAACTCTAGGTATGCTTCATGTATATAGTTGTTTGTCATTTGAGTTTGAGTTATTCCATGTTATTTGCACACGGGCCTAAAGGGCCCCAGGTATGTGAAAGTGTAGATTTTTATGGTCATGCGTTCTAGGGTTAAGTGGCATCAATTGCCCCACTGTTGCTTAAAACGGTTGGTGTAACATACCTGGCGGCGTCCTTGCATGGTGGTCCATCTCCCACTGTGCAAGAGGGCGCACTTGATCTCCTGTCCAGAATGTCTCTCTGGCTTCCCTCCATGCTGTCTGTTTGTGTCTGTTTCTGCTGCTTAAGGGCGGCGCCCGATCACTTCCTGCCTTTTGTACCTGCTGTGGGTCACACCCCTTCTGCGTCCTCAGCCTATTGCTGTCTGTCACTTGGTATATAGCTCAGCAGCTCCCTTCTATCCCGGCCTGTGCATAGTGTTTCCTTCAGTGTGTGCTTGCACTCTGAAGGTGCCAGGTCCCGTCTCTTGTCTCCTGCTTTTTGTATCAGTTCCCGTGTCTGAACTGAGTCCTGTATGTCTCCTGCTTTGCGGTATCAGCTCCCGTGTCTGAACTGAGTCCTGTATGTCTCCTGCTTTGCGGTATCAGCTCCCGTGTCTGAACTGACTCCTTTCTGTGTTCTCTTGTCTGTCCTGTCTGAACACGCTCCTAGCCTGTTCCTCTCGCCTTCTAGTGGCCGATTTCCTAGACCCGCTCCTGTGTCTGGTCTGTCCTGTCTGAACACGCTCCTTGCCTGTTCGTTCCGCCTCTCTGGGGGCCGTATTCCCAGACCCGCTCCTGTATCCCTCTGCAGTGTCGGTCTCCTCCGTACACTCAGTTCCAGTCTGAACTCTCTCCTGTCCTTTACCTGTTTTGCCTCTATGTCCGTTCCCTTCCTTTTTCTGCAGAGTCTGAACTCGTACCTAACTCCTGCTTGTTGTCTCTGCAAGTACTGTGTGAGTATCTGGCTCTGTCTTTCCCTTCCTGTCTGTTCCGTGTGAACAGAGCCCTGTCCTCCCTGCTCAGCCTTGTCTGCACTCTAGCTGTGCTTGCCTGTAACCCTCTGCCTGTATTGTTCCTGAGTCCCGGTGTGTACTGGGTCCTATCCCGCCTGTGTTCCTACCTGCTAGTGCCTCCCTGTCTGCACTCTAGCTGTGCTTGCCTTTACCCCCCTGCCTGCATATCCGCCTGCCTGCATACCAGTCGTGCCTGCCTATACCCTCCAGTCTGTGTGCCAGCCTACCAGCCTGTTCCTGTATTTCCCTGTGTGGGTCAACAGCCGTGTCCGGGGTCTGTCCTGGAGTAGCACCTGGTCCCTCTGCTCGGTTCCTCCTTGGTGCACTGGCGTCGTATGCCGTCGTGCGACCCTGGTCGGATCGGGTGAATACTTAGTCACGCCCCTCCAGGCATTCACTCTCCGGCACGGTCCAGTGGAATCACTACCAATCACACGCACACGCCGCTTAGCCCGGGCGTGTGCATAACAGCATGCTCAGGCCATGGTTCCCGTTGAGCCCCACGGCCTTCGCTCTTTGAGAAGTTTTTCCAGCGAATACATGCATTAAAATAAAATAAATAAATTTTTTTTCCCCCTTTAGCTGAGTTCCAGGCGAATTACGCACCCGTCCAGATGGATCTATCAGCCCTCGTTCCTGCGGATCCGCCACGTTACTATGGGGATCCAAGACAGTGTCGTGCATTTGTGGAGCAATGCATGCTACACTTTAAGGCCTACCCTCTCTATTTTCCTTCCGATTGGGCTAAAGTGGCCTTTATGATTGACTACCTAGCGGGTGATGCCTTGAAATGGGTCACCCCCCTATGGGAAGCATGGGATCCTGTCATCCTTGACCTGCAGGCCTTCCTGGTGGCCTTTCGTATGGTCTTCGAGGACCCTAACTCTGAAGCCCCTGCTGAAGCTTCACTTCCCAATATCCCGGAGCAGCCCCGACGGGTAATGTGTGTGGGTAGCGCAATAGTCCTCCAGCCCAATGAGACTACTGCCCACCCAGAATCCTCACAGGGTGACTACGCTTTCCGGAATACTTCTCTCAACCTCAAGAGGCAGTCCAGACGTGCTAGACTTAGAGGCAAGCCGTCACGCCAGGGTCTGTCCTCCCTGAGACCTCCTGACCCCAGCCTTGGAGTCCCTACTGAAGCTTCATCTCCCTGTATCCCGGAGAAACCCCAATGGGTAATGTGCGTGGGTAGTGCACCAGTTCTCCTGGCCGAAGAGACTTCTGCCCATCCAGACTCCACACAGGAGAACTTCCTGCACCCGGCATCAGATGCTTCTTTCTCTTTAACCGGTGTGCATGTCCAAGGATGCTCCAAAGCTGTGGTTACCTCAGAGTCTGTGCACCTCTACTACCTGGCGGAGGATCCCCTGTTGCCTCCTGAACCCTCCGGGATACCACTCGATGACAAATGGAGAGAGACTTCTCTACACCCGGTACTCAATACTTTGTCCGCTTCGTCCTGTGAGCCTGACAATGGGTACCCCAAAGTGGTAGTTACCTCCGAGTCTCTACACCCCTCCGACCAGGCGGAGGATCTCCAGTTGTCTCCTGAACCCTTCGGGGTGCTACCTGGTAGCGAAAGGACAGAGACTCTCCTATACTCTGTACCTGATACCTCGCTCGCTTCGTCCAGTGAGTCCAACTTAGTGTACTCCGAAGCAGAGGTTACTCCTGAGTCTCTACACCCCTCCGACCAGGCGGAGGACCTCCAGTTGTGTTCAGAATCCTTCGGGGTGCCACCTGGTGGTGAATGGACAGAGACTTTCCTATATCCTGGATCTGATACCTCGCTTGCTTCGTCCAGTGAGTCCGACCTAGTGTACTCTGAAGCAGAGGTTACCCGTGAGTCTCTACACCCCTCTGACCAGGCGGAGGACCGCCAGCTGTCTCCAGAACCCTTCGGGGTGCCACCTGGTGGTGAATGGACAGAGACTTTCCTATACTCGGTACCCGATACCTCGCCTGCTTCCTCCAGTGAGTCCGACCTAGTGTACTCTGAAGCAGAGGTTACCCGTGAGTCTCTACACCCCTCTGACCAGGCGGAGGACCGCCAGCTGTCTCCAGAACCCTTCGGGGTGCCACCTGGTGGTGAATGGACAGAGACTTTCCTATACTCGGTACCCGATACCTCGCCTGCTTCCTCCAGTGAGTCCGACCTAGTGTACTCTGAAGCAGTTGTTTTCTCTGAGCCTCTGCACTCTTCTGACCCGGCGGAGGACCTCCAGTTGTTTCCTGAATCCTCCGGGATACCACCAGATAACAAAGAGACAGTGACTTTTCCTCATTATGTACGTGATAACCCGTCTATTTCTTCCTGTGAGCTTGACAAGATGTACCTCGAAGCAGAGATTACCCTTAAGTCTCTGTCCCCCTCCAACCCAGTGAACGACTGGCCCTCGAATTCCCTGCGGAAGATTCTGGCAGGCCTGAAGAAGAGGGGGCGTAAGGGGGGAGGTACTGTAACATACCTGGCGGCGTCCTTGCATGGTGGTCCATCTCCCACTGTGCAAGAGGGCGCACTTGATCTCCTGTCCAGAATGTCTCTCTGGCTTCCCTCCATGCTGTCTGTTTGTGTCTGTTTCTGCTGCTTAAGGGCGGCGCCCGATCACTTCCTGCCTTTTGTACCTGCTGTGGGTCACACCCCTTCTGCGTCCTCAGCCTATTGCTGTCTGTCACTTGGTATATAGCTCAGCAGCTCCCTTCTATCCCGGCCTGTGCATAGTGTTTCCTTCAGTGTGTGCTTGCACTCTGAAGGTGCCAGGTCCCGTCTCTTGTCTCCTGCTTTTTGTATCAGTTCCCGTGTCTGAACTGAGTCCTGTATGTCTCCTGCTTTGCGGTATCAGCTCCCGTGTCTGAACTGAGTCCTGTATGTCTCCTGCTTTGCGGTATCAGCTCCCGTGTCTGAACTGACTCCTTTCTGTGTTCTCTTGTCTGTCCTGTCTGAACACGCTCCTAGCCTGTTCCTCTCGCCTTCTAGTGGCCGATTTCCTAGACCCGCTCCTGTGTCTGGTCTGTCCTGTCTGAACACGCTCCTTGCCTGTTCGTTCCGCCTCTCTGGGGGCCGTATTCCCAGACCCGCTCCTGTATCCCTCTGCAGTGTCGGTCTCCTCCGTACACTCAGTTCCAGTCTGAACTCTCTCCTGTCCTTTACCTGTTTTGCCTCTATGTCCGTTCCCTTCCTTTTTCTGCAGAGTCTGAACTCGTACCTAACTCCTGCTTGTTGTCTCTGCAAGTACTGTGTGAGTATCTGGCTCTGTCTTTCCCTTCCTGTCTGTTCCGTGTGAACAGAGCCCTGTCCTCCCTGCTCAGCCTTGTCTGCACTCTAGCTGTGCTTGCCTGTAACCCTCTGCCTGTATTGTTCCTGAGTCCCGGTGTGTACTGGGTCCTATCCCGCCTGTGTTCCTACCTGCTAGTGCCTCCCTGTCTGCACTCTAGCTGTGCTTGCCTTTACCCCCCTGCCTGCATACCCGCCTGCCTGCATACCAGTCGTGCCTGCCTATACCCTCCAGTCTGTGTGCCAGCCTACCAGCCTGTTCCTGTATTTCCCTGTGTGGGTCAACAGCCGTGTCCGGGGTCTGTCCTGGAGTAGCACCTGGTCCCTCTGCTCGGTTCCTCCTTGGTGCACTGGCGTCGTATGCCGTCGTGCGACCCTGGTCGGATCGGGTGAACTTAGTCACGCCCCTCCAGGCATTCACTCTCCGGCACGGTCCAGTGGAATCACTACCAATCACACGCACACGCCGCTTAGCCCGGGCGTGTGCATAACAGTTGGTGAGGTGATTTTACCAAATCCCCAAGCTTTTAGTCTCCCAAGGATGACACAGGGGTAGAAATGTCCTTGCGAATCCATGATTTGTTCATCTTTATGAACGTGAGTCTGTCTACATTCTCAGTGGACAGCCGCGTGCGCTTATCTGTCAGCACACCACCAGCAGCGCGGAACACACGTTCAGAGAGAACGCTGGCTGCATGGCATGACAAGATCTCCAAGGCGTGAGTGGCGAGCTCCGGCGATTATTCCAGATTGGAATACCAAAATGAGCAAGGGTCCAGTGACACAGTCATGGCTTCGATGTTCACTTGGAGATTCTCCTGTACCATCCTCTCTAGGCATTGACTATGTGTCAGACTTCTTGTCTCCTGTGGCCTTGCAAAGGATGGTCTAAAAAAGTGGTGAAACGATTCCACAAAATTGCTGTTACCAGCAGATACTGTGTTACTGTTACTGTTTGAGTGATGAAGACTCGACAGTCCCACCGTTGGCAAGTTAGAACTGTGAGATTCACTACGTGCACCACTGGTGTTTTGTGGAAAAGCACATGTAAGATTCTGCAACAGCGTCTGCAGATACTCCTGCATTCGTCAATACCTTTTTATGGCAGGAATTATTTCGGCAAATATACTTTTGTACCGGGGATCTAAGAGTGTGGCAACCCAGTAGTCGGGATTACTTCGAATTCTGACAATCCGGGGGTCATGTTGCAGGTAGTGCAGCAAGAAGGCACTCATGTGTCTTGCGCATCCAGAAGTACCAAGTCCTTGTTGTGTTGGTAGCGAGGTAAGAATCATGCTTCCTTCCTCTGCCCTCTCCCTCCAACCTCGCACAACAGAAATGTGATCAAGGTCTCCCTCATCTGAGGAGTCTTCCATGCCCATTGCCAGTTCGTCCTCCACTTCTTCCTCGGCTCCTGCACCTTCCTCAACAGTTTGGCTGCTACCATGCGCCCTGGTTAATCCCTCTCCCCCACCCTCCCATGCCTGCCGCCTTGGTGCTGCCAACCGTCTGGACCTTGGAGATGTTATCCCTTCCGCATACGACTCCTCCTCTACTTCCTCCACCTCCTCTTGTCCCACCACCTGACTCTGAATTCTGTTTAATGTGTGCTCCAGCATGTAAATCACCGGAATAGTCATGCTGATAATGGCATCGTCGTCAGCACTAAACATCTTAGTCACCAATTCAAAACTGTGCAGAAGGGTGTGTGGCGCCCCTGAGGGTTCAGTCGCCACAGAGTTACTGCATCTCACCCAGAGGTGTGGTATCTCACCCTCAGGTAAGGAAGGCGTATGGCTCGGGACCCTGACTCCTGCATCCAACACATACCCGCAGTGGGGGTAGGGCGAGATTGCTCCTAAGGGAGAGCACAGTCCCAGGTCCCTAGCTGGTTTGAGGGTCCTATGTAGTGGGTGCTTAGGGGAGCAGCTTAGGGGAGCACATGACAAGGAGAGTATAAATAGGAAGCCATCTTAGAAAGAGAAAGCCAGACAGAGGAGGAAAAGTGACAGGAGCAGAGACTAGGCATGAGCTCTGCTCCGGAGGCGGGCCTAGCCTGGGAGGCCCAGGACTGAAAGAGAGAAGAGAGGAGTGGGAGCTGGAAGGCTCCAGGAACCGAAGGGACCCTACGGCTACGGGCCGTGCAGAAGGCCACCCGTACTCCCGCTGCTACCAGGAGGTAGAGGGGTCAGGCCAGATAAGGGGAACCGGTCCCTCAACTAGCGGAGAAACAGCAAGGCTCAACTAGAAACCGGAGGCTGCTGCATTTCATGTACTGCAGGCCAAAGTCCACACCAGTCTCACTAAGAAGGTAGCCACATAGGACCCAGGGGATGGAACACACGTCACCCGCCAAGGCCCGAGGATACCGGATAGAAGTGTCACTGGGTGTGAGGTGCAGGGAGAAGGCCAGAGAAAGGACACACAGAAGGGGGTCCTGCTAAGTACTCCGGAGCTATCTGGGCGTGGACTGAGCCCCTCAATGAGTATGCACAGCACGACGGGGGAGATTGCTCTGGTACCTGTAATCTGGACTACAACAACTGTGAGTAATATCTTGAGACGGCATCACACGGACTCTGTGTTCATTACTGACTCCCTGCACTACAACCACCATCATCCACCCACACTGCCCTGAAGCTACACTCTTCCTGTGGTGAGTAATAATACCGTTGCTGCAAAACCACCAGCTTCAGAGGACTGTTCCGCAGCGACGGCCCCTTTGGCCGCACTCCACAGGTGGCGTAGTCAGACATTATAAAATCCATATATACAAATTACCCTTGGATTGACCGCCCTGGGTCACGGACTGGGTCACCGCCACAGTGACTACAACCCCCAGCGTCTACCGGCCCGGCTCAGGGTACCAAATGGCCCAGGGGGCGCGTCAACTTCATAGGTCCCTGATCTGAGACCACTCCTGCAGCGTGATTTGCCCCACCTCTGGATCTCGTTGGCCCAGGCTATACGTCAGAACGTATTGCACCAGGGCTTGTCGGTGCTGCCACAGTCGCTGCAACATGTGCAGAGTTGAATTCCACCGTGTCGGCACATCGCATTTCAGCCGGTGAACTGGCAGGCCCAACGACTTCTGTAGAGATGTAAGTCGTTGAACTGCGGGATGCGAACGGCGGACGTGAGCACACAGCGACCGTGCCCTCTGCAGAAGGCCATCTAGTCCGGGATAGTGGGCTAAAAATTGCTGAACAACCAGGTTCAACACGTGAGCCATACAAGGCACGTGTGTGACATTGCCCCGGTGAAGGGCCGCACCCAGGTTTGCAGCATTGTCGCACATGGCCTTCCCTGGTTGCAGGTCCAGTGGAGACAACCTTTAATGAAACTGGGTCTCCAGAGCTGACCACAACTCCTCAGCTGTGTGACTCACATTTCCCAGACATTTCAAAGTAAACACTGATGCCGTTGAGCCCTACTGCCAGCATAGTAAGGAGGTGTGCAGGATTCCTTCTGCGCAGTTAGAAAGCAGGTGGCATTACCAGACAGGCTTTGGGTGCAGGTGGAGGACCGAGAGGAGGTTGAGGAGGCAGAAGCAGTGGAGGAACTTCGAGATAGAGAGGATTGACGCACAACTCGTGGGGACGGTAAGACTTGGACAGCAGCCCCTTGTCCTGCTGTCACCATAGTTACCCAGTGCCCAGTCAGTGACATGTAACGCCCCTGTCCATGCCTTATCGTCCAAGTGTCTGTGGTGAAGTGCACCCTGTCACACACAGAGTTTCTCAAAGAAGCGGTGATGTTGTGTGCGACATGCTAGTGGAGCGCAGGCACACCTTTCTTTGAGAAGTAGTGCCGACTGGGCATCTGGTACTGGAGCACTGTGACGGACATAAGGTCTTGAAAATCCTCTGTGTCCTCCAGGTGGAAAGGCAGCATTTCTGTAGCCAACAGCTTGCAGATGGTGAAATTCAACCTCTTAGCTTTCTCATGGCTAGGAGGAAATGGTCTTTTACTTTTCCACATCTGAGGGACCGAGGGCTGGCTGTTGTGCTTAGACGGTGTTGAGTAGGTTGTCCCCGGCAAACTGTCGGTCTGTGAGGAAGATGCAGGCGGACATGTTAGGTTGCCTTGATCCAAAGGTGGTGCTCTCGATGTCGGAGAGCGCTCAACACTAGCAGGTGTTTCCACTTCCCAATGAACTGACGACCTGCCAATCACACTGGCTGTTGCGGGTAAAGAGGTGGCAGGTCTGCGTCCAAAAACATGTGTGACTGCTGTCCCCCCAGTCACAGAGGATGAAGAGGCTGCGGATGCACAAGATGGGGCAGACGGTTGTTGGCCCAGCCGGCTAGGCCGCATTGTAGCACAGTGAGCTTCCCACTGCAACTTATGCTTCATATCCATGTGACGGTACATGCATGAAGTACTCAAACAATGGATTTTTTGGCCTCTACCTAGCTTTTGCTGACAAATATTACAGATAACACGAGTTGGGTCATCCTTATCGATCTGAATAAATGCCCAGGCTATGCAAGGCTTAGAGCCCATGTGACCTGAAGAGCCACTACGACTTGTGGTCAGAGGCAGAGTTGTGGTTGAGGATGCAGTTGTTGACGTGCTTCCAGTACTCAGTCTCTGTTCAGGAAGGCGCAACCTAACCTCGTCGTCAATAGCATCTGTGATGCCCCGCTGCGCTTGGTATCACAGATCCTAGAAGAGTGCATTGATGGAATCCTCCACAAGAGGCCCCCATAAACATTCACACATCTCCACCTTCCACCTCAGACCAGCAGAGGGAGCCCGTTAGGGATATAAATAGGGAAGGTGGAGCTAGGCAGTTCAGTTCCTCTGAAGAGTTCCTGCAGTAGAGAAGCCTAAGAGAGGTCAGTCTGCAGTGGAGCTCAGTCTAGTCTAGAGAACGCAGTTAATAGTTCAGCAGTGGAGCACGAGGCTCCTGCTTGCTAGATTCAGGGAGCCCAGATAGAGCTTAAGGTGTGCCGGTGCCGTAAGATCAGTGAAGCGCGGCAAGCTGCCGTTAGTGTGTATAGCCTAGTGAGGGCCCGAGTAGGCCGAAGGCGAGTGGCGAGTTAGTACATAAGGGGCAGAGGAGCTTAACCAGCTCACCCCGAAGCATTTACCGGACACAGGATCCGAGCTTACCGGTATCTCTATGACCCAGTAAGGCATAACCGGAATCCCTGGAGAACTACAAGTCCCAGGATCGCTAAGGTGCTGATATGTAACAGAGCCAGGAAACGCTTAGGCCCCGCATACTGGGAGCGTGAACTCCAAGAGAAGGCCCTACCACAAGGTCAGCCAGCGCAGGACAGAGACAAAGTTAGGCCTAGCTCCAGGCAGGTCAGAAACTTACTACGCAGAGGCAAGAAACAGGAGGCCCTACACCCGCTCATTGGGGAGGATCCTGATATGCACCCTTCACCCTACAGTGCTCCGGGATGTGCCTGAATTTCCACCAGTAGAAGGTACTGAAGTGACTACCGTGTCCGTTCCCGTTCTTGCTCTGACCCAGCTGGGTCTCGCCTGTCCTGCATTCCCCCTGCATACGCTGCCCTGAGACCTAGGTCCACCTGTGGGGATCTATACCATCGAGCTGCCTTATCACCGGCCTCAGTGGACTGCTGCAGCGCTGGTGCTTGTCACCAGATACCACAGGTGGCGTCATGAACTCTTATAAAATTAACAATTATCCACCCTTTTAAAGAGAGACCCCAGGGTACGGGCCAGGGAGCCGACCACCGCGACATCCCCAAAGCCAGGCAAATGCCCGGGTACCGAGTCATCCCCATCCCCAGGGCTAGTCACATCCTCCTCCACCTCCTCTGCTGAGCTCATCGACTGGCTGACTGTGGGTTGACAGTAAGTGGGATCTCCAACCTCGTCATCATCACCCTGTGTGTTATCACACCCGTCGTCCTCAGAGCCAACCTCTTCCTGCCCTGACCGAAAAGTCAAGTTGTCGCTCCAATCAGGTATTTGAGTCTCATCATCGTCTTCATCATTGTCTCCACCAACAGGAGTTACAGTTTGGGAACAAGGGTCTACATTATGCTCAGAACCTTCTTCATCTGGTCCTGGATCCGACTTATAAAGATTCTGGGCATCAGATCAGATCATTTTCTCATCTGGATTAACAGAAGCTCTGGAGCAGACCTCCGTTTCCCAGGCTATAGTATGAGTAAACAGCTGTGCAGACTCAACCATCTGTGCTACCCCATACTCAGACGGGCAGCTGGAGATTTGGGAGCTGTGAGGAAGCAAGTGCGATTGGGGTGACACCTCTGAGGACTGGAGTATTTGTGATGTTGAAATTGAGGTGATGGAGAGCCCACTTGAAGGAGCACTTGATATCCGTTGAAGCACCTGCTGTTTTTGTGCCTCATTTAGAATTTGTAGCGATGGGCGTGTCCGTAAGAATGGGATCGTATCACATTGTCCACGAAAAGAAGTCGACATCTTAGTTTGGCTAGAAGATGGTCTTTCTTCTTCAGATGTTACTCCCCCCCACCGTGGGGGGCCTCGACCCACCGGCGGACAGGCACCAGTATTGGGATAGGGGGGCTGGCCGTCAGGGTCCACCGCGGCTCTGGCACAAACCCGGCGACACAGAGGTGGCACGGGCAGGAACGGACTGGCCGTGTCGGCTTCTCACTTTTTGGATTTTAGAAGGGCATGACATGCCTATATCTGTGTCTCCCCCTCCTTTTACTCCTCCACCTCTTTTCTTTTCGCATGACTATATGTACTTGTCACTTTTCCATGTGTTAGTTGTGTCTTCTGAGCAGTTTGTCAGCTTTTGGACACCTTTGAAGGTGTTTTCTATGTGTTTCTATGTGTTTTTGTTTGCCTGCCATTGGTTTTAACGGTGTTCGAAGGTGTTCGACGAACAGTTCGGCGAACACACGGGTGTTCGACGAACCGAACCGAACTCGAACACTACGGGGGAGGCTCAACACTACTCACTATTCTGCTGGTGCAGTCACTGTATACATACATTACTGATCCTGAGTTACATCCTGTAGATCTTTTATTATAAAAATGAAAAACATAACAATAATAATAACAGAAACATAACAAAATTAACAACCACAAAATAAACAATGTAATGAACTGGTCCAGCCGCTCCCTCTCTCCTCACACACATATTATACATATATACAGATTAATAACAACTTACACTGTGACATCTGGTCCGATTATCAAGCAAAATAATAACAATATAATAAGTAAAATAAACAATAGCTGACAAAAATATATACAAACTAATATATACATTTTTTTTTTAAATTATTATTTTTTTATATATATTTTTAAAATAATATAAAATAAATACTAACTATACAAATATATACAAGACTAAACTAAGCACCCCACACTCAAGCCCACCATATTCCCAACCCCGTCACTGACCTGAGAGCTGGTCCTGCGTCTCATGCCTCAGTCCATGTCCAACGTCCATAGGTCAGATCAGGCAGTGCCAGTTTTTCACCCAAATAATAAAGTGTCCCACAAGATGAGCCCACCTCCCCCCTTTTTTCAACAACCCAACCTATCACCTACACCCAAATCCATATCCTATACAATATATACAGAAACAAACAATACAATAACAAACAATACAATAACCACAACTGACAAAGCCCAAGTTTGGCGCCTGCAGCCCTACATCACTGTCTACTGATCAAAACAAAACAAAAATCTATGGTGTCAGCAGTAGCCCACCATCAGGAGAGGAGATGACCAGACTAGGGCACACTAAAAGAAAAGCCTCTCCAGAGGAGAGCGGCCCTTCGTGTAACCATTCTCTCATACTCCAGAGAATGCAACTTCACCAGGTCACCGAGTATGGTCCTAAACACATTGTCCACTGGGAGGATTTTCCTTTGCGTCGATACTAAGCACCGTGCGTTCCACGTGTGATACCTAACCACTGCACTAACTAGAAATAAGGTGCAGCGGTCCCGACCACCCAGGTCTCCGAATGCTCCATAGGCCCATTCCGCATAAGAGAGACCGGCCAGCCTGGGCCAGCCAATGGAGGCGCCCACCCTGGTGTACAACTCTGTGTTAAAGGAACAACGAAGCAGGAAGTGGTCCATGCTTTCCAGCATGGTACCACAATGCTCCCGAGGACAGTTCCTGTCCTCAGAGCTCCTACACTTCAGATTGTCCCTCACACACAGTTTCCCATGAAAGCAGTGCCAAGCCAAGTCCCAGAACTTCGAGGGGATCCTGATAGAATTCAAAAGATGCAGACCCACCGTAAGATCTCGATCTCGAGTGCTAGAGGCCTCTGAAAATGGGTCAACAGAACCCTTTTGTCAAGGAGCTTCCTCTGCCGAGTCATAGAATCATAGAATGGTAGAGTTGGAAGGGACCTCCTGGGTCATCTGGTCCAACCCCCTGCTCAAAGCAGGATTCACTAAATCATCTCAGACAGATGTCTGTCCAGCCTCTGTTTGAAGACGTCCATTGAAGGGGAACTCACCACCTCTCGTGGCAGCCTGTTCCACTCATTAATCACCCTAACTGTCAAAAAGTTTTTTCTAATATCTAATCTGTGTCTCCTCCCATTTAGTTTCATCCCGTTGCTTCTAGTCTTTCCCTGTGCAAATGAGAATAAAGATGATCCTTCTACAATGTGACAGCCCTTGACATATTTGTAGACAGCTATTAAGTCTCCTCTCAGTCTTCTTTTTTGCAAGCTAAACATTCCCAAATCCTGCAACCGTTCCTCATAGGACATGGTTTGCAGACCAGTCACCATTCTGGTCGCTCTTCTCTGAACTTGTTCCAGTTTGTCTATGTCTTTTTTAAAATGTGGTGCCCAAAACTGTACATAGTATTCCAGATGAGGTCTGACCAAAGAGGAGTAAAGACCGATAATGACTTCACGTGATCTAGACTGTATGCTTCTGTTAATACATCCCAGAATTGTATTTGCCTTTTTTGCTGCTGCATCACACTGTTGACTCATGTTCAGTCTATGATTTATTAGTATACCTAAGTCTTTTTCACATGTACTGTTGCTTAGCTCTATTCCTCCCATTCTGTATATGCTTTTTTCATTTTTATTGCCCAGATGTAGTACTTTGCATTTTTCCCTGTTAAAAACCATTCTGTTGGTTGCTGCCCACTGCTCCAGTTTATTTAGGTCTTTTTGAATCCTCTCTCTCTCTTCTCTAGTATTAGATATCCCTCCTAGCTTTGTGTCATCAGCAAATTTAATCAGTTTACCCTCAATTCCTTCATCTAAATCATTGATGAAGATGTTGAACAATACAGGTCCCAGGACAGAGCCCTGTGGTATCCCACTTGAGACATTCATCCAGCTGGATGTGAAGCCATTTACAACCACCCTTTGAGTCCGATCACTAAGCCAGTTATGAATCCACCTAACAGTTGCCTGGTCCATTGCATACTTGGTCATTTTTTCAATAAGGATGGTGTGAGATACTTTGTCAAATGCTTTGCTGAAGTCAAGATATACTATATCTACAGCATTTCCCTGATCCACCCAGTCAGTGATTCTGTCATAGAAGGAAATTAAGTTAGTCTGACATGACTTGTTAGTTACAAACCCATGCTGACTCTGGTTAATCACTTCATTCTTATCCAGGTACTTACATACATGATGTTTAATAATTTGTTCAAAGATCTTTCCTGGTATAGAAGTCAGACTCACCGGCCTATAGTTCCCTGGGTCCACCTTCTTCCCCTTTTTGAAGATAGGAACAACATTTGCTCTTCTCCAGTCTTCTGGGACTTCTCCTGTTCTCCAAGAATTTTCAAAGATTATGGAGAGTGGTTCTAAAATTTCTTCTACGATCTCCTTCAGTACTCTGGGGTGTAATTCATCTGGACCTGGAGACTTGAACTCATTTATGTTAGCTAAATATTCCCTCACAATCTTTCTGTTTACAGATAACTTGGATTCTTCTATTCCTTTAAAAGGACAGTGAAAATCAGTTGATGTTACATTTTCTTTCTGAGAGAAAACAGATGCAAAATAGGAATTAAAAAGTTCGGCCTTCTCAACATCCTCTCTTACCATTTCTCCATTTTCATCCTGTAAAAATCCTATAGCATCTTTGACTTTTCTTTTACTTTTGACATACCCCCAAAATCCTTTTTTATTGCTTTTGACATCTCTTGCAAGCCTTAATTCATTGTCAGCTTTAGCTAACCTGATACGTGCCCTGCAGGATCTGCAGACTGCAGTCCTGACCTCCCACATTCCCAGACCCCACCGGCGAATTACCTTCAGAACCAGGGTAGTTTAAGCCGGGAGATGTCCATGCGGTGTGCGTAAATCCTTCACTTGCCCTCCTGTCTGCCATTCCTGGCAGAAAGACTGAAACCATCCCCTACAGGAGAATACCCACGGAGGAGCCCTCTCTTTCCATAGGTTTGCAATATTGATCTTAATGAAGGTATTCACAAGGAATACCACAGGGTTGACCATACCCAACCCTCCTAGTCTCCTCGTATGGTAAGTAACCTCCCTCTTGACCAGGTTCAGTCTATTCCCCCATAACAGCTGGAAGAACAAACTGTAGACCCGAGTCCAGAGAGGCTCCGGCAAGATGCACACACTGCCCAGATAGATCAGCAAAGGGAGCAGGTAAGTTTTGATCAGGTTTATCCTTTCCCTTAGGGTCAAAGACCAACCCTTCCATTGGTTCACCTTCTGGGTGTCGATCTCTAGCCTGCTGTCCCAATTTTGTTTGGGGTAATCCCCCTGGCCAAATTCAATGCCAAGAACTTTTGCAGAGACTTTGGGTCCTGGAAGGGTGTCCGGGAGATCAAAACCAGGATCTCCTCCTCCCAGCCAGAGACTCTCACACTTATCCCGGTTGATCTTAGACCTGGATGCCTCCGAGTAGCGATTTACCTCTGACATCAGCCATTCTGCCTCCCCATCAGAGAAAACAAAAACGGTGACGTCATCGGCATACACCACCACTCTCAGAGTGGCTTCCGATGCTGCCCGGTCCATCACGATCCCAGCCAACGGTCCATGCTCCACCCTCCTAAGAAGTGGGTCAATCGCAAACACGTACAGCAGCGGGCTCAAAGGACAACCCTGGCAAACACCACATCCAACCTCAAAAGAGCGGCCAATCCAACCGTTCACAAGCGGGAAACTCTCGGCCCCAGCATACAAGGTCTTAAGCCAATCAACAAACCCCCCGGCAGGCCATACCTCAGAAGGACAGACCAGAGGTACTCATGATAAACCCAATGAAATGCTTTTGCCTGGTCCAGTGACAGGATGTACCCCTTCCAGTGGCCAGCCCTACCCTTCTCCATCGCCTCTCGGACACAGAGTACAGCACTAATTGTACGGAGGCCCGTAACAGAGCAATGCTGGGCTCCCGAAAGGAGTCGGGGCGCAAATTTTACCTGCCGATTAAACAGCACCTTTGCCAAAACCTTCCTGTCTGCATTGAGAAGCGCTATGGTATGTCAATTCTCAGTGCAAGATGGGTCCTTACCCTTTGACAAGATGATCAGGACAGACCTACTCATTGATTTTAGCAGAGTGCCCAAGGAAAGACACTCATTGAATACCTCAGTCAAGAGGGGAACCAAGGCGTACTTAAAGGTCTTATAGAATTCAGATGTTAAGCCATCTGGACCGGGATATTTCTTTAGGGCAAGCCCTTCAATCGCCAAATTAACTTCCTCTTCTCTGATCATCTCTGTCAAAACGCCAAGAGAGGGGTCTACCCCTGGTTCGGGGACAGCTTTAGCCAGAAAAGCCGACATCTCATCCCAATCCAGATCCCTCTTCCCCAAGAGGTGCGAGTAGAAGGATCTGACGACGTCCAGGATCCCTGATCTGGATCTTTTCAGGGACCCCGCAGTGTCAACCAGTCCTGAAACAACTTTACTATTCACTGACATCTTGCAGTTTCTGTAATGGTCAGGCGAGCGGTACTTCCAATAATCCCTCTCAAAAACCAAAGATGCTATCATACTGACACTTCATTAGCAAAGATTTCACTCTGGAGATCTCCTCGCGGCTACATCCAGTTGAGACAAGATGCTCGAATTTCCTCCTCAGGCCCTGATACAGGCAATACCAGTCCAGGCTCCTGAGGCTCGAGATCTGGCGGAAGAATCTCGCAACCCTTTTCTTGAACATCTCCCACCACTCTGACTTACTACTACAAAGATCCAGTAAGGGTACCTGGCTCTGAAGAAAATCCTCAAAGGACTGTCTTATCTCCGCTTCTTCCAAGAGGGAAGAATTGAGCCTCCAAAAGCCTCTTCCCATCCGGGGGGGTCTCTGTAACATTCAGGCAAAACAAAATCAAACTGTGATCGGAGAACTCCACCTGAACAACAGATACTGAAGAGACGGCTTCCTCCTTTAAATAAAACCTGCCTATCCTGGACCTACAGTTACCTCTACGATAGGTGAACCCCTGGTGGCCTGGGGTGTGCCGGATGTGGACATCCACCAGGCGAATCTCACTAGCTATACTATTAAGGGCGACACTATCATAAGTCAGCTTGTCTCTGGAACCTCCTCTATCCCGGGGCCTCGTGACAGTGTTAAAGTCCCCTCCAAAGACGACCTGCCGACTAGTAAAAAGGTAGGGCTTGATCCTTATAAAGAGACACGTCCGGTCCCTCTTAGATTGGGGACCATAGTTAATGAGCCAGAGCTCTTGTCCCTTCATGAGGACATCTAATATCAGGCACCTCCCCATTTCTAACTCAATAACCCGTCGGCATTCTACCGCTGCAGTAAAAAGGACCGCCACTCCGCTATACGGCTCAGCCGCAAGAGACAAATAGGAGGGCCAGAGTCTCCACTCCCTCTTAGCGATAAACACCTCTGCCATATTTGGCAGCCTGGTCTCTTGCAAAAAGAAAATGTCAGCTTCAACCCGGCTGAGAAAATCAAAGGCCGCAAATCTAGCCATATTTGACTTAATACTGGCGACATTAATAGACACCAGTGTCAACGGAGTGGGTACCGCCATCATTGGTGATTGAGTTAGACGGCTTTCTTCTTCCCACTGCCCTTATCCTCTGCCTCAGACGAGGAATCCTTCCCCCTCTTTAACGATACAGATGTGTCCATTCCCACATTTTCCCTTCTTTTTTCGTCCTCATCTCCAGACCAGTCCCTCCCCCCATGGACCTTGCATCCCCAGGAGACTCGGCGCCCCCTGTAAGCTCTGCCGAAGCCGGAACCTCACCCTCAGCCTCCTCCTCAGAGGAAGAGATGTTATCAAGGGCTTGGAACCGGTTAGAAAGACAAACTAGAGGGCAGTCAGTTTTACCTTCCTTAGGTACCTTGGTCAGAGCGGGAGAAGATGTTTTATCTCCCTTCTTTCTCTTCTTTTTGGTGCCGAGCTTACGCTTGTCCTGTTGCCACTGCTTATTATCCTCATCCATACTTTCATAATGGGAGGATTCTGAGGCAGAGGTGGTTTCATCCTTGAGGATCCTCCTGGCCTCCTCATCCAACTCATCATCCCTCGGGGCTTCAGCAGCAACACTGGCATCCAGGACAGGGGCCGCCCCAGTAGCCCGGGGCTCGCCCCGCTCCCTCTCCTGTCTGCGCTTGTCTAGACGCCTCAGCTGGGCAGGCGTCTTTTTATAGCTTTTCTTCCCTGGCTCATCAGTCCCCCACCCCTGCTAGTCCCCTCCCCAGCAGAATCGGCCTCACGGCTTTCTCCCACCGGGGTCTCGACTGCATTAGCGAAGGAGCGATGACAACAGCTGAATGGGTGACCTAACTCACCACTCAGGTGGCACCTAATCTCCACACAAGAGGCAGCAAGATGGCTGACACCCCCACACAACGCACATTTCTGTACAGTGCAGTTTGCACTGAAGTGTGTGGGGTCACCGCACCTGTGACAGAGCTTCGGTTGCCCCTGGTAGAAGACCAGGATACGATCCCTACCCAGGAAGGCAGATGATGGAATGTAGGCAACCGTACCACCTGAACACTTAAGTTTTACCATAAACGTCCGGGCCCCTGACCAGATACCAAACTCGTCGCGGTTTTTCTTTGGCATCTCCACCACCTCTCCATACCGACCAAGCCACGTCATGATGTCATAACAAGAAAGTGACTCGTTACGAGTCATCACGGTCACTTTCTTGATTTCTTTTTGGCGAGACACTGCCTGAACGGCAAAGTCTCGCCAGCTGGGCTCATTTTTTGCCAACTCATAATTCGTCCAGAAGAGCTCAAGCCCCTCCAGCCGAACAAAGCTGACATCAAACTCAGGCGTGGAATAGGGATGTATCAAGGCGTAGATATCAAATCGCGTTGAAGCCCATCCTCAGCAGTAGCTCCACAACTTTAGACCTTGGAAGACATGCATCACTGCCCCTCCACCGAAGACGGACCACATTCCTATGCACACTCCCTGGCCCGGCTGTTGGGAGGGACCACACTGTATCCCCCCCTTTTTGCTCTCGGAAGGCACCGAGGCCATGCCTCTCTATCCAGAAGGATAGATCAACCTCTCGACCCTCTACCATTAGTGATCTCTCCCCCTTCTTTAGAGCCTCCAGAAGGCGCCGTTGCAACATGCCGTCCCCAAATCCCAGAGACGAGGAGTAGGAGGCCCTATTTGCCCCGGAGGTGACACTGGCATAACTCTGGACAGGCGTTGCCACCACCGAGGGGGGGCAACCGGACCAGTGACTACATCAGCCCCAACAGCATCACCATTACCTACCTCCATCTCACCCTCCACCAAACCAGCAACCACACCACTAGACAATGAATTGGCCTCATTCACACCCACCACCACATTCATTCCTGCTGGACCAGTAACAATGGTGGATAACATTTTGACCTCAGCATCATCAGGCACAAGGGGCTCAGTCACCTCCATAGAATTGAAGGCGACCTCACCCCTGGTCTTATGTGTGCCCTCCACATCAGTCGGTAATTTCTGTTTGACATTAGGTATAATGCGCCGCTGATCTTTAGCTGCTGTGAGGCGCCGCTGATCTCTAGCATCAGGATCCTCCGGACCAGCGATGCCAACACAAAATAGCACTTTCGTGGGAGGACTGGAACTCTCAGCCTCAGCAGCCCCCTCACACTGCTACCACTTCTCAACTAAGTGATCAGCGGCAACAGCATTCAGAGGCGCCGAGGCTACCGGAGCTGCCCCCGACAACGGGCTGCTCCCCCCTCCCACTGAGGAGCGCACCACAGCATCGTGGCTAGACCGAACGCCCGCCACCGGGCCGCCCTCACTGTCCAGCCTCTCGGCTGATGCACCTCCTGCTGCGCCCCCGCTACTACAAGCAGAGATGGAGCTCTGCGCCTCACTACCACGCTCTGTAATTTCCCCGCGCCTTTGCACCGGATCCACAGCAGAACCCGGGCTGGGCTTGGGCAACGGGGCTTATACAGCGAGCTGAGCCTACCGCCGACTCAGGGGGTACAGGGAGGGGGGCATAGACATAGCTTACCGCTTCCTGCAGCTTTGGCTTGGTCTTCTTAGCCTTTTTGTTGTCCCCAGGTGCCTCTTCTGGTAGATCGTCACTAAGATAGAAGTTTTGGAGGCACACTGGGGACTCCAGGAGCTTTATTTCCGCCATTAGCGCCCCTCACTGGCCGCTGCTGTCACTGTCCTCCCCAGAGCCGGCAGAACTGCGACCGGATGCCATTGTTGCCTGTCCTGCCGGGAGCTCGCTGCACGTGGCCTGCGGGTGACTTTGCAGGCTGCCAGGTGGGGCTTTCTGCTGGTCATCATCACTCTCATCATCCACCTGGCTCTCAGGCTGAGCCCCATCTGCCTTTGCTCTCTGTTATCAGCCATTTCTCTGAATCGGTCTTCTTTTATCAGTTTTTCCTTAAACAGACCACTCTGCTCTCTGATGGTAGCTCTCATTTGTTCCAGCACATGAATCTCACTGGTGAGCCTCTTTACCTCCACCTGGAGTTTAGCCTTCCTCTGTTTGGAGGTCCCTGCAGCTTTGGCGCTTGTGCAGCGCAAGCTCCTCCCGGAGCCTCCTGACGAGCTTACTCGCATCTTCATACTCACGGAGGCGACTCATGACCCGGGAGGCATAGGTGGACACAGACTCCCAGGGACTTTGAATCGCCCAACATTCCTCAGTGAGGTCGGCCTCACCTCCGTGAGCACTCAGCTTTCCTCCGGAAGGAGCGCCATCATGCACGCTGTCAGGCTTACCCTCCATGCTGGAAGCCTTGCGGCTTCTAGGAGTCTCCACAGTCCCGGGGGGGGGGGGGGGGTGGAGTAGGAGCCACATTGCTGCGACACCTAGTGGAGCGTCTCACCCCTGAGTCCTCCGATGTGCAGGCTGGTTGCTGGTTTCTCCTGCCCCCCGCCGGCCTGGTTCAGGAAGCAGAAGCCTGGGACTTGGCTCCATCACTCATCCCAGGAAACCAACTCCCCCCCTGGGTAGGAGAGAGATCAGATCCCCAGGTGGAGAGGTGTTGTTTCTCAGAGCTCTGGAGCAAACAGCAGGATCTGCAGCCACCACACCCACAATCACCACAGTGAGCAACAGCTGATCAGAGCTGCATTCACTATTCTGCTGGTGCAGTCACTGTGTACATACATTACATTACTGATCCTGAGTTACATCCTGTATTATACTCCAGAGCTGCACTCACTATTCTGCTGGTGTAGTCACTGTGTACATACATTACATTACTGATCCTGTACTGATCCTGAGTTACAGCCTTTTTAATACTCTAGACCGCTTGAGCTGAATTATCTCAGCATTCCCTGCTAGTTCAGTTCTTCGGAGAGGTAGCACTGAAGATTTTCTCAGAGGTATATATTTTAAAAAAAACAAGCAAAAACATTTTGCTGTGTTGAAGTGTAATAGCTATTGTGACGATACAGCTTATAATCTTAATCAGCTGGACAAATAGATTTGTTAAGCCAAGAGAAATACATTACTGTGTTCATGTTGACTTGTAAATGTATGTGTATTTCTGTGGCTGGTCAAGAAGGACACACTATTATGTGTATAAAACAGAATGTTGACTTCTCTTTGTTTGGAAACAATGATGTTTGTTAATATGCTAATGACATATTATAATGAGTTAGCTAGATATTTATTTACACGAGCCCCCTACTATACCAATTATGTAAATAGATTAGCTCTAACAATGATACCTGAGCCCTGTGAGTAATGCCCTCCCTAACTCCTTACCTGTGAATGTGTAATTGAACAGACAATTGTAACTATTTTAAGGGACACATGCTTCTGTAGAAGTCAGACTTGAAACAGAAATTGGAAAGAGACTTTTCAAGGAGAATCAAAGATCAGACTCTCTGAGACCATCAGCTTGGAAGCATGGCTTTAACCAAAGAAACACAGATTTGGATTCTACATTATTCCGGTCTAAGGGTATATGGCCCTGACTGGAAAGATACGGCTCTGCTCCGTTGACCATCAAAGAGCCCATGGATACGTTTGGGGAGACCAGGTTGGGACGATGAAGTCACCTGGTCCCATGGATATGTTTGGGGTTGCCAGTTGGGACCCTCTGGTTGCCTGGAACCCATGGAGACATTCGGCGAAGCCAGATTGGGACCAGTCGGTCATCTGGCCCCATGGAAACTCTCGGAGAGGCCAGGATGGGACCCTCGGGTCTCCTGGCCTTGTACCTCGATGGACTGCTAGCTTCTTAAGCTTGCCGCTACCCTCTCTCTTTGGGGGCTCGCCAGAAGCAGGGGGCCACTGGTTGAGGTAGTTGGTCCTGGAAGTTCCAAATTTGCAGTTGCTCTATCCCAGTTGGGCGGAACGGAAGGGTGAGACTGTAATGTTGTACCATCTTGGGTGTTTGTTGGGACTGTTCTATGTGTTTATTGTCCACTTTGTGGTTCAATAAAGTATTGCCACGCTGTTTGACCCTCACGCTGCATTGTCTGAGTAGTGTTACGCCCACGGAAGACCCCGGGTCTTCACAGCTATCCTATTAGGTGTGTCTGTTTACATGATTGTTGGTGATTTTAAATAGTAACCTACGTACCTCTACCATTCATTACATCTTAGATATAAAAGAGGCCAAGACGTAGCTTCAAAATTGTATGTAAAAGGAAAATTCTTCCAGCTGCTGTCGTCAAATATCAATGTTCTGTACAATGCAAAACTGCTAACGCCACATGTGAAAAGGTCATATTCTGACGCTTTCTCATCATATGTCAGCAGTGGGGGTGAAATACAGCAGCTACTGGATGGTCTCTGATTCATAAGCATTGCTGCCTTGCCCAATTTTGCGGCCTTTACCCATTCCCCTCAGGTGTGTCATGTCCGCTCACCTTCTTCTTGGAATGTTCCTTCCTTCACGAGTTTGAAGGAAGTAAAAACAGCTCCTTCTTCCTTCAAGGACTTGGAATGGGGTGGCATGGAGCCGGGGGTGATGCCTCCAATGTCAGCATGGTGCCCGCGGGACGCCACAAAGAAGACTGGGCGTGGGGCTTCTACCCGGAAAACCTGCAAAATATAGTGTGAAGACAATGGAAACTGTCACTGACAATGTAATAGCAGGCATCAGCATTCTGTGATTGTGGGAAGATGTCTTCGTGCTTTCCTGAGCTCATGTACAGTACTGGCAAAAAGTTTTATGCAGGTATGAGGAGAAATGCTGCAAAGAAGCTTTCAATCAATTTACAAATGCAAAGTAAATGAAGAAAAGAAAAATGCAAATCTAATCAGTGGCTGGTGGCCGCCCGTCATCAGTGGCTGGTGGACGCCCGTCATCAGTGGCTGGTGGACGCCCGTCATCAGTGGCTCGTGGCCGCCCGTCATCAGTGGCTCGTGGCCGCCCGTCATCAGTGGCTCGTGGCCGCCCGTCATCAGTGGCTCGTGGCCGGCCGTCATCAGTGGCTGGTGGCCGGCCGTCATCAGTGGCTCGTGGCCGCCCGTCATCAGTGGCTCGTGGCCGCCCGTCATCAGTGGCTCGTGGCCGCCCGTCATCAGTGGCTCGTGGCCGCCCGTCAACAGTGGCTGGTGGCCGCCCGTCACCAGTGGCCGCCCGTCATCAGTGGCTGGTGGCCGGCCGTCATCAGTGGCTGGTGGCCGGCCGTCATCAGTGGCTGGTGGCCGGCCGTCATCAGTGGCTGGTGGCCGGCCGTCATCAGTGGCTGGTGGCCGGCCGTCATCAGTGGCTGGTGGCCGGCCGTCATCAGTGGCTGGTGGCCGGCCGTCATCAGTGGCTGGTGGCCGGCCGTCATCAGTGGCTGCCCGTCATCAGTGGCAGGTGGCCGCCCGTCATCAGTGGCTGGTGGCCGGCCGTCATCAGTGGCTCGTGGCCGCCCGTCATCAGTGGCTCGTGGCCGCCCGTCATCAGTGGCTCGTGGCCGCCCGTCATCAGTGGCTGGTGGCCGCCCGTCATCAGTGGCTGGTGGCCGGCCGTCATCAGTGGCTGGTGGCCGGCCGTCATCAGTGGCTGGTGGCCGGCCGTCATCAGTGGCTGCCCGTCATCAGTGGCTGGTGGTGGCCCGTCATCAGTGGCTGGTGGCTGGCCGTCATCAGTGGCTCGTGGCCGCCCGTCATCAGTGGCTCGTGGCCGCCCGTCATCAGTGGCTCGTGGCCGCCCGTCATCAGTGGCTGGTGGCCGCACGTCATCAGTGGCTGGTGGCCGCCCGTCACATCCATCACTTCTTCTTGTCACTTCTACACCAGTTATAGTGGAACTCAGCAGGCGGTTGCTCCAAACATTTTGGAGAACTTACTCCAGATCTTCTGTGGATTTATGCTTTACAGCATTTTTCTTTCCACACCTGCCTAAAACTTTTGCACAATACTGTTCATATTTCTAAATGCATTTCCCTATTTTTTCTTTTCAATTTGGTTTTCCTTTTCCGACTTCCACAGCTGTATTTTTGTAAAATGTATTTTTCAGCTATGTAGGGTTTTTTTCTGCAGGAGGAGATGTAGTACCCTACCATACACTGAAAAACAAGAAAAAAAATCTTTATGAGGAGGGGGGAGGACAAATCCATATATTTATTTTTTGGTAGCTTCGTATGTACGCTGTTCACTGTAAAGTATAAAGGGGGGTTGCCTGATGAATAAAAGACATTATCCATCCATAGGATAATTTACCGATCGGTCCGGTTCAGGTTCCAGTCATCAATCGTCAGAATGGGGAATTTTTAACCCCATTACAAATTTGAGCGTCAGGTAAGATGCCCGACTGCCGCTCCATTTATTCTCTATGGGGCTGCAGGAAAACAGCCGAGTGCGGGGAAGGAATAGAGAAGCAGTTGAGCATGCGCAGTGCGGAGCCATTTTGCATATCAGTGTGTATCCCAGAAGTCGGACCCCCAGGATCAGCGAGTCCTCACCGGACAACCCCTATCACGTCATTATTAGGACAGTACCACTTTTTTTTTTCCGTCATTTTTCAGGTCGCAGCAGCTGAACTCACTATAAAAATGGCAGATGCCGGCTGTGTGATACTGCCGGCATCAGCCTCTAGCAGCAGAGATCGGAGCTAGGTTCAATCACTGCTGTTTAGTCCCTTTAATCTTTTACAGCGGCATTAAGTGACGCGATCCCGGGGAAACCAATTGTTTCCCCCACTCTCCACGCGACATGAATGTGTTGCGTGCAATGGCTGCAGCCTATTTGCCCCCATCTTTGTACCTTAAAGGGGCAATACAAGTTAAAAAAATATATAGATTTTTACAAATATAAATGTTGGAATCGCCCCCTGTTATAAGCCGCAGTACCAGACACGGCCACAGTCTTACATAAGGCGCTGTGCATATAAAATGGAAATCAGCAATAAAAAAAATAACCATAGAAAAAACACAAAATGATACTCTGACTACAACATCAGGCCGGGGTTTGGTGGGCACTTACTGGTGTGATCACTGTCAGATCTGGCAGGTGACTGCCCCCGGCACACGGGTGATTGCTCAGAATCACGTCGCCTATTTTCAGATCATCTTGCAAGTTTTTAATCTAAAACCAAACAACAAATGTAAAACTCATTTAGGCAAATCCCCCCCCAAAAAAACTGAATTGTCCGACAGATGGAAAAACTCAGTGCGGACCAGGACTAGATGGAACAGAGAAGGAAACAGCTCAATCCGCGAGTCCTACATGTTTTTTATTTTCTTATCCACGGAGCAGTTTGTGTTTTTTTCTGGGGTGAGTTGTATTTTAGATACTTTTTATCAATTAAGGTTTCCTTTTCTTGTTTTCCCACATGATGTACAAGGTTTAATTCTGTTACAAAAACGACAAATACTAATTTGGAGGCTTTTTTGTCTAGGTTTTACTTTTTGCCTCCCAAAAAAAAAAAAAAAGAAGCCTTAGTTCATCAGTTTAGATTTTAGGTGCAAAACTGTTTGAAATCTTGAAAAAATGTTGTGACTTTTGATTTTTTACGGCAGCTCTGGCCGGCTTCGCTCATTTCTTTCTTTTAAAGTGGGCATCGCCCAGTGGGAGAAACATAGCCGAGCATGGCTGAAAACAAATTCAATACTGAAGTCCCTGCCCGGACTGCAATCCTTCTGGTGGAGCACGGCAGGTGGAAGAGGGGTGGGAGAAACATAGCCGAGAACGGCTGAAAACAAATTCAGTACTGAAGTCCCTGCCAGAACTGCAATCCTTCTGGTGGAGCACGGCAGGTGGAAGAGGGGCCAAATTCGCTTAGAGAAACACGCCTCTTGAATATGGCACATCTTACTCCAGTGCGCACTAGAACAAGACTGGCGTCTTGAGGAGTTGGGGAATGGATGCAAAGAAGCCTCACCTGAAATTGGACAGTTTCCTGCATCGCCCCTAAATGCACTGGGATATGGGGGGCATTGGACACCAAACCTCCATCAGGGCCAAAGAGAGCACAAGAAAAGTCCAAGCGTTCCTTGATGTTGGTGGAGATGGCCGTTCTTTGAAGGATACGACCCATTTGTTCTACGCAGAAAGAGGGGATGTCTGATTAGTAACAGAATGGACATATGTCTCATAATCAAGACAATGTAAGAGTCTGACCGGCGATGCTCATAAAGCGGTGGGAAAAGATGGACAACTGGATGGTGTCGAGCTCCGGTCCAATTGTTTTATGTTTTCCGCTCCCCACAGAGATCCGGATGTCACCATACTCTGTAATTGAGGCCGTGCAGTCGGGCTCCACCAATACAGTGCTAAAGATACAAATGTATGTTAAATCCAGCAAGATACTCCAGATTCAAAGGTTTAGCGTTCATAGAATCATAGAATCATAGAATGGTAGAGTTGGAAGGGACCTCCTGGGTCATCTGGTCCAACCCCCTGCTCAAAGTCATAGTCATAGGCTGGATTTTATTCGTAAATGTACCTGAATACCAGAACTGGAGCCTCGAGCTTCCAGTCATAGACTCCCCTTAGTACGTCATTTGCTTTGCCTTCAGGCTCAGTGATACACAAATATGTCAAGATGGTCGTTGGGGGTAGTAATTGTGGCCAAGTGATCAACAGTGGCATACCGTTCTCAAAAGGCTCCATTTTGAGTTAGAAGTACAAATCACTGTCCAGTTATTACTGATGACTGGTCAGTCCCCGATACCCGCTGGAGGAGCTCCTCTGACACTGGCTCATGCCTCTACAGAGTTGCTTCAAAATCAAGCCTTCACGGGAAGCCACATTCTCCTTATACAGTTTCATGACCTCTTCCACCTCGTCTAACAAACCTGTCGTTTCCCTCCTCTCCCTAATCCCAGGTTCCACGTCTCGATTAAAGAGGCATCTTAAGGCCAGGGCCCCACTATCAGTATTTGGTCAGTATTTTTTCTCAGGAGTGGGTGATAAATGGAGAATTGGTGACTTGTTTCTATTCTACCTTTTCTCTGATTGTTCCTCACCTGGTTTTAGCTCCCAATCCTGAGAAAAAATACTGACCGAATACTGACCAAATACTGATGGTGGGGCCGTGGCCTTAGACCCAACCAAGCAGCCACCAGATAATCTTAGATATGAGTGACCCAAGTCTCCCTCTACTCTCCCAGGTTAACTTTAATAAAAACTCGGAAGAACTAAACATAATAGATCGGAGCCTCTCGATCCTGGATACTCTTCAGATGTGGTAAATTGTCTCACGCTCTCCGGACCCTAAATGTTCTCATTCCCCACTTACTCTGTTTTGCCCCCACCCAGCCTTGTGAGGTGTTTCACCTCGCTCCTCCGATTCTGTCTTCTTTTCCTTATTCTACAAATTCCTTCTGCTCCTTCCTCTACATGTTGAGTTTGTAGCAGTGAATTTTTGATTCTATCTTGTCACTTAGAAGTTCACCAACACTATTTGTTCATTTTAATAGCCGAGTGTGACTTACGTAATGTTCAGCTACTGATATAACTATAACCTGCTTGTACTCTCTCTTTCAGACTACCCCTACATAAAACCGTGGTCCTTCTGTGCTCATCTCCCACCACAATTTAAACCTGCTTTTAGTCCACATACCAGTTTAATATGTCCAGGAGTTGTCTCATTTCTATATAAATTGGCATCCACTATTTTTCAGAGGGCAGTTCTTCCTTAAACAGAATTCTACTAGCACTACAGGTGTTGTAACTACCTTCCCCTCACTCTCTACCAAGACTTGCTCCTGCCATTGTCCAATTACTTTCTGACCCAAAGAGAACCTGTCATTTACCATAAGGGTGCCTTCAGACGTTCGTATAAAATCGGTCCGAGATGGTACTGTGGCACCCCTGCGGGGGATTACCACAGGATCCATAGGTGCACGGAGAGATGTACACTTGGGCACACACACCACCTTCCACCCCAGGTCTGAGGGGAGGAGTCAGTTTCCAGGGAGACAGAAAAAGCGGCAGTTAGTCTTGTGAGGGATGAAGGAGGAGAGACCCAGACAGCTGTTGGCTGAGGACCAGTGAAACCCTGAACTAGGAAACAGGTCTGAGTTGTGAAGCGCCCTAGAGAGAGGGACGGAGGCTAGAAGGAGAAAGAAAGAGATAAAACTATTATCCCTTTAGCTCACCCGGACGCCGGAGTCCGAGATTGCTATTAATTCAGGAATAGCATAGAAAACCCGGAGAGATCAGGAGGATCTACTCCCCTTGAAGAAGAAGGGGAAAGAGTCGCCAAACTTGACCAAGTATAGGACCAGGGGCCCAGAAAGAGAATTGGTAGCCCCAAGGAAAGGTCCTCATTGTCAGTTGTGGAGAAGGACCCCAAAGAAAGTCAAGGTGGCACGTTCAGCTTAAGGCAGGACTGATCCCAAACAATGCACACATTGTTAGAGGAGGCCTCACAAATCTCCAGAGTGAATATCTCTACCAGCACCGAAAACCTGGTTACCCTCCTGAACTGTACCTGTTACCGGACATCAGAAAAAGAAAGGTACTGTAACAAAGACTTAATATGTGTGTGTGCCTATTTTGACATTACTGCCTATAACGTTCGTACAAGCCGTATGCCGATCACCTCAGCAACCATACACAGCGCTGGTAACCGATATTACCAGTTACCACAGGAGGCGTCAGGACACAATACTCCCATCATCCTGACCCCCATCCCTTTACTGACAGTCCAGGGCACGGGACCGGGAACCAACCAACCGTGATCCCCACAGAAGTAACCCATCCATCCCGGTATCCGAGTACCCCTACCCCTGTCGACCGAATCAATTTGGCGTCACGAACAGGATACTGGGCCCGGTAGAACTGAGTACTGTGTGCTTAAATTGAACTTTATTGAAAGTTTGTGTACTGTAAAACGGGCCGTCATTACTGCGTCATAGAGAAATTAAACTGCGTCACAGAACGGAGAGAGTCGCGGGGGCGCGGCTAAAGGAGCGCGAGGATAGCCCCGCCGTTTTTTTTTGAGTCACCGGTTACTGAAGGAGTTAATCGTAGCGGTTGGCAACGGTTAACTAGGGGGGCACCGTCATGAGTGAAACAGATGATGTCCGAGACCTTGAGGGAGGGGATGCCCAAGACACAACAGCAGTCGGTTCCTCAGCTGGTGAAGGAGCCGCAGCATCTGGAGCGATGGCCCCGATAATGCCAATTGCCTTGCCGTATGTACCGGGGGCCAAATGGTTACCGACGTATGAAGGTAAACCCGGTACCTTAGCAGCTTTCAAACGTAAAATGTGTGCGGTGCTGGACATGTATGCAATGACAGGAAAGCAGCGAGCCTCCGTTGTGCAGGGACAATTAATAGGTGCAGCGGAGCTAGAAGCTGAGACTTGGAGTGATGCTGATGGAGACTCTATAGAAAATGTGTTTGATAAGCTCAAAGCTGCTTTTGAAAAGCGCACACAGTCTGAACTAAGGATGCTATTCTACCAATGCACGCAGAGACCACAAGATACCATCAGAGACTTTGCCCTACGTTTACAAGCGGCACTCCGGTCCATAAAACAGGTAGATCCAGCAAGTGTGTAAGACGAAGATAAATTGCTTGCAGAACAGTTTATGAATGGGTTGAGCTCAGACTTTCACCGTCAGCAGGTGCACATGTGGGTCCTAGATCATCCAGATGTGGATGTTAATACCTTAAAGGACAGTGCTATAACTGTACTACGAGACCCATTACCTGCAAAACCTGCAATCCCATCCTGGCAGGTTAATACCTCTCACATCAACTTAGAGCCTACCCCTAAAAACTCTGTAGAAGTGGTAGGACAAGCTGTCGCACCCGAATCTGCTGATGACCTACGTAATCAGGTGTTACAACTAACCAAAAACATGGACTACGTGCTAAAACTCTTGGAAGCCAGACCGGAGGCACAACCACCAAGCAAAATCCAGTTAGCTGAATCCCCTGAGGATGTTCCATGGATGAGGAGAAAGCTCATGTCGCCTGTGCAGGGGACCAATGCACCATTCCAACGCAGAGTCATGTTGCCCATGGAGGGGATCAACGCACCATTCCGACGCAGAGCCACCGACCACACGGATTCTTCAGGACAACCTGTTTGCCTTAGTTGCAACAAACCGGGCCACTTTGCAAGAGGATGTCGTTTAAACCTGAGATTCCTGGGTCCGCGAGCCAATCCCCAGGAATAAAATGGCAGGGCCCATATGACTGGCGTAGTCGGTATGTGGGAGGCCGCCCGTACCTCAACATTACGCTAGAAGGAATCCCCACATCGGCCCTATTGGACACTGGGTCACAAGTCACCACCATCCCACATATCCTTTACAAGCAATTTTAGTCTGATGCTGATCTTAGCCCCCCAGACTCTAGTCTTGTCATTATAGCAGCTAATGGTCAACCACTGAATCAGATGGGGTTTAGAGAGGTGACAATAAAGCTGGGGAGGGTGGAGTTGAGAGGCCAAGGGTTATGTGTGGTAGAAGATGACCCCAATAACAAATGTCCTTACATGGTGCTTGGTACTAATGTGATTGAAAACTGCCTTGAAGAAGTGCTGTTTTTACTCCAACAGATTACAGAGACTGCTGGCATTGGGGGGAGGAGAGTCCTTCAAAGAGAAAGCCGTGCCTTAATTCACAAGCAACAGGTAAATCTGTTTGGGGGGGAGATTGGCAGTGCGCGGGTAACAGACCCGTTTCCAATTGTATTACCACCAAACAGTGAAATGATGATATGGTGTCGAGCAGCTATGGGCATCAGAAGAAAGGAATACCAGGCAATTGTAGAACCGGTATATTCAGAGCATTGACCTACACTGCTGGCAGCTAGAGGGGTGGTGGATGTACGCAGGGGAAGAGTACCAATCCGTGTGTTGAATTGTGGAGAGGAAGAAGTGAAACTACCCCGGTATGCTACTGTAGCAAAGCTGTACACTGTCAGTAATAACAACATACAGACACTAGAGCCCTTGCCCCCGTCAAGTCAGGCGGAGGACAACAACCCCAAGGGACAGCTGGAGGAGTGGTGTCAGCAGTTGCACATAGGAACTGATGCCACTCCCGACCACCAGAAGCAAGGAGTTTCCTGGGTAGTACAAGAGTTTAGCCAAGTATTCAGTAAGCATCCATTAGATTTTGGGAGGATAAAAGGGGTACGCCATAACATACCCACAGGATATCATCCCCCGATTAAAGTGAGACATAGACCCATCCCACCAAACCACTACCAGTGTGCTAAAGAGATGCTGCAGGACATGAAGGAGGCCGGGGTTATAAGAGATAGCTGTAGTCCCTGGGCGGCCCCCTTAGTCTTAGTCAGAAAGAAGGATGGCACTATGAGGATGTGTGTGGATTACAGGGAGGTCAATAAGATTACCCCGGATAGAGGAGTCTCTTGCTGCATTAAAGACTGCTAAGTATTTCTCCACATTAGATCTCACTAGTGGGTATTGGCAGGTCTCCGTTGCAGAAGAAGACCGGGAGAAAACAGCATTCACAACACCAATGGGCCTATACGAATTCCATAGCATGCTATTTGGGTTATGCAATGCACCGGGGACGTTTCAGAGACTCATGGAGTGCTGCCTGGGACACCGGAATTTTGAGACAGTACTTTTATACCTGGATGACGTCATTGTGTATTCCAAAACCTATGAAGAACATCTGGAACACCTGGTGGAGGTATTTACAGCTCTAACAAAGTATGGAATGAAGCTCAAACCATCTAAATGTTACCTGCTGAAACCAAAAGTCCAATACCTAGGGCATGTGGTCAGCGAGGATGGCGTAGCACCAGATCCGGAAAAAGTGACAGCTATCCAGGACTGGCAGAGGCCGACCACCGTCAGAGAGGTACGTCAGTTCTTAGGTTTGGTTGGGTATTACAGAAGATTTATTAAGGGCTACACGAAGATGGCAGCGCCCCTACAAAATCTTCTGGTAGGCCAAGCTAAGAAGAGAAGGTCTTCAGAGCCGCCGTTGGAATGGGGAAAGAAACAAGAAGACTCCTTCCAACAAAAGAAACAGGCCCTAAACGGTGAGGAAATCTTGGCGTACCCAGATTATAACCTACCATTTGCCCTCTACACAGATGCAAGTAATGTAGGCCTGGGAGCAGTACTGTCCCAAATACAAGAAGGCAAGGAAAGAGTAATTGCCTATGCCAGTAGAAGACTTCGACCTACCGAGAGGAACCCGGAAAATTACAGTTCCTTTAAGTTGGAGTTCCTGGCCTTGGTCTGGGCAGTCACGGAGAGGTTCAAGCATTACTTAGCAGCTTCAAAATTTACCATCTTTACGGACAACAATCCGATAACACACTTGGATACTGCAAAACTTGGTGCATTGGAGCACCGATGGATGGCCCGGCTATCGAACTACGACTTTACCATCAAGTACCGAACAGGCCGTGGAAATGCAAATGCTGATGCCCTCTCCAGAAACCCTCAAGCACATTTCATAGAATCATAGAATCATAGAATGGTAGAGTTGGAAGGGACCTCCTGGGTCATCTGGTCCAACCCCCTGCTCAAAGCAGGATTCACTAGATCATCTCAGACAGATGTCTGTCCAGCCTCTGTTTGAAGACGTCCATTGAAGGGGAACTCACCACCTCTCGTGGCAGCCTGTTCCACTCATTAATCACCCTAACTGTCAAAAAGTTTTTTCTAATATCTAATCTGTGTCTCCTCCCATTTAGTTTCATCCCATTGCTTCTAGTCTTGGGATGAAACTAAATGGATGCAAGGGCTTGAAGAAGAAACAGATGACTTGGAGGAAATAGAACTTCCAGCTTTCCATAAAAGTAGAAAATGGAAAATGACAGAAACCCATATCTACCAGAACCGTCAGGATTTTGCACTAAACCCGCTGCCTCATTATGGATGGAAAGAAACCCAAGACAGCGATCCGGCAGTGAGCCTAGTGAAGAGGCTGGTAACCCAACCGGATTCCAAAATTGAGAAGAATGCTCCCCCAGAAGCCCAATACCTGTGGATACAAAGAAGTAGGTTATCTATATATATAATCGTCTTATCCCGTCCGTCTGTCTGTCTGTCCAGGAAATCCCGCGTCGCTCATTGGTCCGCCAGCGGCCAATCAGCGCCACGGGATTTCTGAAAAAAGATGGCGGCCGTTAGCGGCTCATCTGCGGGACGGAGCTCAGCGGCGATGCAGCCGGGAGATGACCGGCGCGAGGCGCTCATTTCCCGGCCGGTACCTGCAGAAGTATCCCGACCGCCGGACCCATCTGTGGTACGGAGATGCAGCCGGGAGATGACCGGCGCAAGGCGCTCATCTCCCGGCCGGTAGCAGCGGAAGGACCGCCAGCGCCGCTGACCTCCGTGAGGAAGGGAGGACCGGGGAGCGGAGCTGCGGGTCGGGATACTTCTGCTGCGAGCGCCCGCTATGTCCCAGGTTCTTGCAGTGGAAGTAGCCGCACAGGCAGCGCCGCTCCCCGGTCCTCACCAAGACGATTCGATGATTGGTCGCGGTCTTCGGACCCGACCAATCACTGATCTTAGCGCAAAACTTAAACACCGCTGTGCTGATTGGTCGCTGACGCTGCCCGCGACCAATCACCGATTTGGGCGCCACATTTAAATATCGGCCGCGACCAATCACCACAGCGGTGTTTAAATGTGGAGCCAAGATCGGTGATTGGTCGCGGCCGATATTTAAATTTGGCGCCCAAATCGGTGATTGGTCGCGGTCAGCATCCGCGACCAATCAGCACAATAGTGTTTAACTTTGGCGCCAAGATCAGTCATTGGTCGCGGGCCAAGACAGCGACCAATCACCGATTTGTGCGGCACTTTTAAATAGCGACCGCGACCAATTGGATGTCAGCGCCGCTGCCTGTGCGGATACTTCCGCTGCAAGAACCCGGGACATGAGCGGGTGCTCGTAGCAGAAGTATCCGGACTCGCAGCGCCGCTCCCCGGTCCTCCCTTCACAACCTAGCCGCTGATGTCCCCACAGTATCCGCATGGTGTTACAAAGGTCCGGGACATTTGTGTTAAAAATCGCTGATTGGTCGCTGGCGCTGGCCGTGACCAATCACCGATTTGGGCGCCAAATTTAAATATCGGCCGCGACCAATCACCGATCTTGGCTCCACATATAAACACCGCTGTACTGATTGGTCGCGGACGCTATTTAAATGTGCCGCCAAAATCGGTGATTGGTCGCGCACAGCGTCGGCGACCAATCAGCACAGCGGTGTTTAAATGTGGAGCCAAGATCAGTGATTGGTCGCGGCCGATATTTAAATTTGGCGCCCAAATCGGTGATTGGTCGCGGGCTGCGCCAGCGACCAATCAGCGATTTTTTTACACAAATGACATCCAATTGGTCGCGGCCGCTATTTAAATCTGCCGCACAATTCGGTGATTGGTCGCTGTCTTGGCCCGCGACCAATCACCGATCTTGGCTCCACATTTAAACACCGCTGTGCTGATTGGTCGCGGCCGATATTTAAATTTGGCGCCCAAATCGGTGATTGGTCGCGGGCAGCGCCAGCGACCAATCACCGATTTTTAACACATATGTCCGGACCTTTGTAACACCATGCGGATACCTCGGGGACATCAGCGGCTAGGGTGTGAAGGGAGGACCGGGGAGCGGCGCTGCGGGTCGGGATACTTCTGCTCCGAGCGCCCGCTCATGTCCCGGGTTCTCGCAGCGGAAGTACCCGCACAGGCAGCGGCGCTCCCCGGTCCTCACTAATACAATTCCGCTCCCTGCTCCTCACCAATACGATTCGCGGATTGGTCGCGTGCGGAGAGCGCGACCAATCAGTGATCTTGGCGCTAAAGTTAAACACCGCTGCCCGTGACCAATCACCGATTTGGGCGCCACATTTAAACACTGCTGTGCTAATTGGTCGTGGACGCCAGCCGCGACCAATCAGCGAGCTTGGCGCAAAATTTAAACGCTCTGCTGATTGGTCGCGGACACCATCCGCGACCAATTCGCGAGATTGGCGCCAACATTAAACAACGCTCTGCTGATTGGTCGCGGACTCCAGCTGCGACCAATCAGCGATTTTGGCGCCAAATTTAAATACCGCTCTGCTGATCGATCGCGGTCGCTGGCCGAGATCAATCAGCAGTATTGGCGCAAAATTTAAACACCGCTCTGCTGATTGGTCGCGGTTGTCGGCCGTGACCAATCAGCAGTATTGGCGCCAAATTTAAACCTCACTCTGCTGATTGGTCGCAACCACCGGCCGCGACCAATCTGCGTTTTTTGTGCCAAATTTAAACAACGCTCTGCTGATTGGTCACGGCCGACAACCGCGACCAATCAGCAGTATTGGCGCCAAATTTAAACCTCACTCTGCTGATTGGTCGCGCCCACCAGCCGCGACCAATCAGCGAAATTGGCGGCAAATTTAAACAACGCTCTGCTGATTGGTTGAGGCTGCCGGCCGCGACCAATCATCGATTTTGCCGCCCAATTTAAACAACGCTCTGCTGATTGGTCGCGATTAATCAGCGATTTTGGCGCCAAATTTAAACCCCGCTCTGCATCTTTCTGCTGATTGGTCGCGGTCACCGGCCGCGACCAATCAGCAGTATTGTCGCTAAATTTAAACACCTCTTTGCTGATTGGTAGCGGTCGCGACTAATCAACGATTTTGGTGCCAAATTTAAACACGCTCTCCAGTCCTCACTAACACGGCTTGCTGATTGGTCGCGGCCGCCGCCCCCGACCAATCAGCGATTTTGGGGCAAAATTCAAACACCGCTCTGCTGATTGGTCGCGGCCGCCATCCGCGACCAATCAGCGAGATTGGCACCAAATTTAATCAACGCTCTGCTGATTGGTCGCGGTTACCGGTCTCGAATAATCAGCATTATTAGTGCCAAATTTAAACACCGCTGTGCTAATTGGTCCCGGCTGTGACCAATCACCATAATTGGCGCCAAATTTAAATACCACTCTGCTCATTGGTCACGTTCACTAGCCGCGACCAATCAGCATTATTGGCGCCAAATTTAAATCCCGCTCTGCTGACTAGTCGCGGCCGCCGGCGCCAAATTTTAACACAGCATTGCCGATTGGTCACGGTTGCCGGCCTTGACCAATCAGCGATTTTGGCGCAAAATTTAAACACAGCTCTGCTGACTGCGCCCGGTCGGCCGCATACCTATTCTAGAATACCCGATGCATTAGAATCGGGCCACCATCTAGTTTATCTATAAAAACCAATTGTGCAGACGGTATATCAATCCAAGGACACATGAAATGGTATGGCAAGTTGTGGTTCCAAAGAGAGACGTCCAAATGGTATTGGAAGCGTACCATAATGGAGCAGGACACTTTGGATGGAGAAAACTGGAAATACTGTTACGTGAGAGGTTTTATTGGATTGGCATGAGGTCTTCCATAGAAAAATGGTGTAAAAATTGTGGCCCATGCTCATTAAGAAGAGGAGATCGTAACAACCAGAAAGCACCACTCCAGCCTATCATAACCAAACAGCCCTTGGAACTAGAAGCCTTGGATCATGTCAAACTCACACCCTGTAGATCAGGCTATACTTATGCTCTTACAATGGTGGACCACTATTCCAGATTCCTAGTGGTAGCGCCTGTGAAGGATTTGACAGCTCAGACAGCAGCAAGAACCTTTCAAGCTTATTTCTGCAGGCCACATGGATATCCAGAACAGGTATTGACAGATCAGGGTCCTGCATTTGAAGCGGAAATATTTCAAGAGTTCTGTAGCTTGTATGGATGCAAGAAAATTTGTACCACGCCTTACCATGCCCAAACTAACGAAATGTGCGAAAAAATGAATCACGTGGTAATAGCATTGCTGAAGTCTCTACCCTTGGAAGACAGAAACAGATGGCCAGAGAAATTAGCAGATCTGATTGACATCTATAACAACATCCCAGTAAGCTCAACTAATTGTACCCCGGCATACTTGATGAGAACGAGACTAGGAAAATTGCCAGTGGACTTTGAAATGGGCATTGTAGTTCCTGAGGAAGACCCCTCAAGTGCAGATTGGGATACTAGAAGAACAGAACAATACAAGAAAATACAGGAGTGTGTTGAGAAAAGTCTAGCAAAATCCAGAGAAAGACAAGAAACCAATTTCAATAAAAACGCACAAGGAATCCCGTTAACCCCCGGAGAATTGGTTTTGAAAAGGAAAAAGAGACTTCATAAGTTAGATAATCAATGGGAAGAAGAACCATACACTGTATTACCATCCAATTTTGACAAGCAGAAAACCTGTCTAATCAGCAAGGATAACTGAAAAACAACAGCAACAGTGTCCCGAGATCACTTAAAGAAGTGTCCTCAACCCTTACAACAAAAAGAATATATCCCTTGTCCCATACCAGAAGAAGAGACGCCAAGGACAATTAAGACAATCTTAGGAGAGTTACCCGCAGATTGGCCCCAAATAGAAGGAGCATATTTAATTCCCATGTTGACATTCCCACAACCAGTAGAAGGATCAAGAGCAGAAGAACCACCTGCTGCATCCGAGCTAGGGAATCCTGCAATCGGTGTACCTGCCATTCCCACTAGGGAAGTGGGAAGACACTCCGGCATACTTGTGCTACGTAGACCAACACATGAGTCAGTAAGTAGTGTTCGCTCCCCACCAGGCTTACGCACCAGTGGGATACCAGTTTTACGGAGGTCATCACATATTAATTTTGGACACCCACCACTCAGATACAGGGAGTAAACCATAACAAGTGGGAAAAGTAAATACACTGTGTTCCAAATTATTATGCAAATAATATTTTCTCAGATTTTCCCAAATTACCTATATGAATTGCAGTCATTGTAATTTTCCAGTCAAATAACTATTAGAGTACAATTGAAAGGTTTTTGTACAAACTGCCTATGATAACAGGATATTTTTAAAAAAATTAAAAACTCAAACTGCACTCAAAATGCATGTTCCAAATTATTATGCAAAGCAGAGTTTTCAACCTTTTCATTTTAATAAAGAACAAAAAATTGGTCATTTTTGAAATTATAAGCATTAGCAGGTTATTACAAACTGAAATCAAACAGTTTTCAACTCAAAACTTTATTCTAGGTGATGTTACATTTGCACATAGGACCCCTTGTTCGAAAGGAGCTTCTGAACTCTCTCGTCCATTGAATTTGTCAGGTTTTGGATGGTTTCTGCTTCAATTGTTTTGCATGAAACAGAATACCCTCCCAGAGCTGTTGCTTAGATGTGAACTGCCTCCCGCCATCATAGACACTCCTTTTGATGATGCTCAAGAGGTTCTCAATGGGGTTGAGGTCAGGGGAGCATGGATGCCACACCATAAGTTTGTCCCCTTTTATGCCCATAGCAGCCAGAGATGCAGATGTGTTATGTGCAGCATGAGACGGGGCATTATCATGCATGAAAATGATCTTGCTGCGGAATGCACGGTTCTTCTTCTTGAACCATGGAAGGAAGTGCTGTTTGAGAAACTCAACATACATTATGGAGTTCATCTTTACCCCTTCAGGGATCCTAAAATGGCCGACAATCTCTCTCCCCATGATTCCAGCCCAAAACATTACTCCACCTCCTCCTTGTTAGCGCCGTAGCCGTGTTTGCATGGGGTGTCCATCAACCAGCCATCCTCCACTCCATCCATCTGGACCATCGAGATCATTTCATGCATGATAATGCCCCGTCTCATGCTGCACATAACACATCTGCATCTCTGGCTGCTGTGGGCATAAAAGGGGACAAACTTATGGTGTGGCACCCATGCTCCCCTGACCTCAACCCCATTGAGAACCTCTGGAGCATTATCAAAAGGAGTGTCTATGATGGCGGGAGGCAGTTCACATCTAAGCAACAGCTCTGGGAGGGTATTCTGTCCTCATGCAAAACAATTAAAGCAGAAACCATCCAAAACCTGACAAATTCAATGGACGAGAGAGTTCAAAAGCTCCGTTCGAACAAGGGGTCCTATGTGCAAATGTAACATCACCTAGAATAAAGTTTTGAGTTGAAAACTGTTTGATTTCAGTTTGTAATAACATGCTAATGCTTATAATTTCAAAAATGACCATTTTTTGGGTCTTTATTAAAATGAAAAGGTTGAAAACTCTGCTGTGCATAATAATTTGGAACATGCATTTTGAGTGCAGTTTGAGTTTTTTATTTTTTAAAAAATATCCTGTTATCATAGGCAGTTTGTACAAAAACCTTTCAATTGTACTCTAATAGTTATTTGACTGGAAAATTACAATGACTGCAATTCATATAGGTAATTTGGGAAAATCTGAGAAAATATTATTTGCATAATAATTTGGAACACAGTGTAGGTACAAAAATGTAAATATGTGGTTAAAGTCAGTATATAGAAGGGTGACGAGTAGACCAAAACAGGTTACACCAGGTACACAACATAAAAAAAGGGGTGAGTAGAGTTGAAGTAAGAAGCGGTCTAGGGAGAGCAAAATCTTGGCCAATAGGTGACCCCATGGCCAAAGGGCCTACAGTGCTTATGACCGGGAGAGGCCCCTGCAGTACCTAGGACCCTTGCGCCGAGGCACAAGTAGTAAATGTTTTGTTGTGTATTGTGAATTATTAAGTCTATTTGAATCTTTAAGCCTAAAGAGACTTTACCTGTTTGGACGTCTGAAACTTTTTGAAAATTTTTTAAGAATGGACCGAAGCCACAGGACTGGTGGTGGCAAAAACACTTTCCCTTTAACAGCCTGCAGCAGATCGACTAGCGTTGTATGGACTGGTTATCAGTTTTTCCCATTTTCCCTGGATATTGTAAATTTTATTTTGGAGACTCTGTCCAAATTACAAATATAAATGTTAATGTTATCTTTGTTAAAAAAAAAATAAAAAATTGTTTCAGTCCCGGTGGAGTGAAGTTAACTAGGGGGGAATGTGGCACCCCTGCGGGGGATTACCACAGGATCCATAGGTGCACGGAGAGATGTACACTTGGGCACACACAACACCTTCCACCCCAGGTCTGAGGGGAGGAGTCAGTTTCCAGGGAGACAGCAAAGCGGCAGTTAGTCATGTGAGGGATGAAGGAGGAGAGAGACAGAGAGCTGTTGGCTGAGGACCAGTGAAGCCCTGAACTAGGAAACAGGTCTGTGTTGTGAAGCGCCCTAGAGAGAGGGACGGAGGCTAGAAGGAGAAAGAAAGAGATAAAACTATTATCCCTTTAGCTCACCTGGACACCGGAGTCCGAGATTGCTATTAATTCAGGAATAGCATAGAAAACCCGGAGAGATCAGGAGGATCTACTCCCCTTGAAGAAGAAGGGGAAAGAGTCGCCAAACTTGACCAAGTATAGGACCAGGGGCCCAGAAAGAGAATTGGTAGCCCCAAGGAAAGGTCCTCATTGTCAGTTGTGGAGAAGGACCCCAAAGAAAGTAAAAGGTGGCAGGTTCAGCTTAAGGCAGGACTGACCCCAAACAACGCACACATTGTTAGAGGAGGCCTCACAAATCTCCAGGGTGAATATCACTACCTGCACCGAAAACCTGGTTACCCTCCTGAACTGTACCTGTTACCGGACATCAGTAAAAGAAAGGTACTGAAACAAAGACTTAATGTGTGTGTGCCTACTTTGACATTACTGCCTATAGCGTTCGTACAAGCCGTATGACGATCACCTCAGCAACCATACACAGCGCTGGTAACCGACTTTACCAGTTACCACAGGAGGCGTCAGGACACAATACTCCCATCATCCTCACCCCCATCCCTTTACTGACGGTCCAGGGCACGGGACCGTGAACCGACCAACCGTGATCCCCACAGAAGTAACCCATCCATCCCGGTATCCGCGTACCCCTACCCCTGTCGACCGAATCAGTACCACAATGCACATACTGGCTGGCGGGTCTCCTGACCCGAGAGTGACAGGTTCATATATTTCTAGAAAGCTGTCATGCTCGAGTTAGGAGACCCGCCAGCCAGTCCGTGCATTGCGGTCCGATCTCAGACAGATTTATATAGACTTATGAATGTGCCCTACATGTCATCTTTCTTATCTGGTGTAAATGCTGCAGTTCTCCTGAATCTGGCATTGCTTATATTCTGTTCCTGCACCCCCATTTCTGAGACATGCCCCCCTTTTTACAGTATTTAAAAGTAGTCTTTTTAGCCAACTGGGTGTGGTTCTTAAGAGTTACATCCTGTAGAGAGACAAGAACCTGCCCCACATCCTGTCAACTGATAAGAGGATTTCTGTTGCTAGAAACGCATTACACTTACCAACAGGCACAAATGGGAGACACCCACTTGTCTTCACTATGGTGTGATATTTTTGTTACCCTTTCTGATATGTTTTTCTTGTGCCTACATGTGGTTGGACCAGTGGAAAGAAAAAGACCCGCCCTCACTTCCTGTAAAGAGGCAAAGACCCGCCCTCACTTCCTGTAAAGAGGCAAAGACACACCCTCACTTCCTGTAAAGAGGCAAAGACCCGCCCTCACTTCCTGTAAAGAGGCAAAGACCCGCCCTCACTTCCTGTAAAGAGGCAAAGACCCGCCCTCACTTCCTGTAATTTGGTTCAGTGCTTCTGCTGCTAGAGACGGATTACACTTGCCAGAGATCGGCACAATAGATTCCATACATTGAATTGATCATCTCTGTATTATGTGATGTCCGCACCTGTTCTTATCTATAATAATGGCCGGTCCATCAATTGTGTGGTCACAGGATAGATCCTCCAGAAGATACACACTGGTGTCCATGTATCCTTCTTCAAAATAGCATTTAGTGACCTGCGAACAGGTTACAGATTAAAAAAGTAGAACTAAAGTGTTGTCAGATTTTAAGAACAGAGCAGTCAACTGCACTAATCTCACCGACATCATTGGTTTGTGGGATGTGTGTCCATTGGGCGAGTTGTGTGCGGCAGATGTCTAGCGTGGATGTGGTGGGTTGTCTTCTGTGTGAGTGGCGCTTGAATGTGAATTGTGGCCAGCAGACAAGTGCTGTAAGTGTTATAATTATTCAGAAGAGGAGTGGAGGGTACAATATTTTTTCAATAGGTAGGAGGAGTGTGGGCAGCTGTTAATTTGGCATGCGAGTGTAAAATGTGTGGATTGCATCTGTGTTGGGTGGTGCGTGCACATTTATTCAGTGGTTGAGTGGGAAACGGGTCCTGTGATTGCATTGCATAGACGTGAATGTGATTATTCGGTATATTTCATGCGTGTGGGGCATACCTAGCTGATAGGTGAGGAGCGTACCTAGCGGATAGGTGATGCGTGCGGCACGTACCTAGCGGATAGGTGACGGGCGCGTACCTAGCGGATAGGTGACGCACGTGGCAATCTAGTGTCTGAAATGTGTATGGTGGATAAGCAGAGTACCAAGCAACCACGCACTTATACTTAGCCTCTAATTCTTTGTGTTTTTTGGAATTGAGGGGAGAGGGCGCGTATATTGAGGAAAAAGGGCACAAACATTGAGGGGAGAGGGTGCAGACACCGAGGAAAGAGGACTCATGAATGGAGGAGAGGTCGCGCATACGTTGAGAAGACTGGGAACATACATTGTCGGGAGCATAATTTGAGAAGACTGGGAGCATACATTGTCGGGAGCATAATTTGAGAAGACTGGGAGTATACACCAAGTGGAAGGGGGCACGTACATTGAGGGGGTAGTCTAATATCTTTAATGGAGGGACACATACATTGAGTGGGGGGGAGCACATACATAATCATTTGTGTTTCTATCACTTGGTAAACTGCAGGACTCACTCACAGTCTCCACACGTGCCGGCCGACCACTGGGCACGATACGAGTCTCGCAGCGGACGCCAGTGCTGCCCGTTCCTCGCACACGGATGTCGTCCACTACAATATTCCGGGAGGGGATGGTGAATCCAAACTCCTTCATGTACCTGTCGAGGGTCACATTATATTAACAAATCAAAAATATGACTGACGGGGAACTTTTTGGAATTATCTTAAGAAAATATTTTACTCCCAATCTTTTGGTTGACTCGCCTTTTTCATCCTTACATTTACTAGAATAGGTGATATGTTAAAGGGGGTGTAGACTTTTGCAACATCTTTTTTGCAAGAAAGCTAGGAGGGATAGCTAATACTAGAGAAGAGAGAAGATTCAAAAAGATCTAAACAAAGTGGAACTGTGAGCAGCAACTAACAGAATGGTTTTTAACAGGGAGAAATGCAAAGTCCGACATCTGGGCAATAAAAATGAAAAAAGCATATACAGAATGGGAGGAATAGAGCTAAGCAACAGCACATGTGAAAAAGACTTAGGTATACTAATAGATCATAGACTGAAGATGAGTCAACAGTGTGATGCAGCAGCAAAAAAGGCAAATACAATTCTGGGATGTATTAACAGAAGCATACAGTCTAGATCACGTGAAGTCATTATCGGACTTTACTCCTCTTTGGTCAGACCTCATCTGGAAAACTGTGTCCAGTTTTGGGCACCACATTTAAAAAAAAGACATCGAAGACCTGGAGCAAGTTCAGAGAAGAGCGACCAGAATGGTGACCGGTCTGCAGACCATGTCCTATGAGGAACGGTTACTGGATCTGGGAATGTTTAGCTGCAAAAGAGAAGACTGAGAGGAGACTTAATAGCTGTCTACAAATATCTGAAGGGCTGTCACATTGTAGAGGGATCATCCTTATTCTCATTTGCACAAGGAAAGACTAGAAGCAATGGGATGAAACTGAATGGGAGAAGATACCGATTAGATAGTAGAAAAAACTTTGACAGTGAGGTGATCAATGAGTGGAACAGGCGGCCACGAGAGGTGGAGAGTTCTCCTTCAATGGACGTCTTCAATCAGACAGATGTCGGTCCGAGATGGTTTAGTGACTCCTGCATTGAGCAGGGGTTGGACATGAGGACCCAGGAGGTTCCTCCAACTCGAACATTCTAGGATTCCATGTTAAGTTTTTTCTTTTCCTCCAATGCATCTAAAATAACGCATAAAAATGTCCCAGCGTTTTTTGTATACAGCTCTTGAATTTATATTTACGTGTTATTTCTCACCCTCTTCTTCATAACTTTTACACATTGGAAAAGGGAACACAACTAGCGGGGCTATTACATGACAGAAGGTTTAGATTGCACAGGGGTGGTGTGAAGATTGGGGAGACACATAACTCTGCAGAAGAACTGCTGACACGTAACGGTAGGAGAGTTGAGTTTTTGTTAATTTGTTGCAATGCATCTGAATTATGGTGTCATGTGGATACAAGTAGAAATGTTCAGCGCAGGGTCGTTGTGGTCCAAGCAGGTTATGAATGCAGCTCTGGATGTGACTGGAGGACATTATATTACTGAGGATAAGTAGGCGGTAAGTGAAGGACTTTCAGGGTGGTATCTGGCATTAAAGGGACACAACTGAGCGGTCGCCCTTATATTTAGGATCCAGACCTAAAAGGAGTTTCCGGATTGTACCTGGCAGTGAAGGCCTCCTTGAAATCCCCCACCCGGTAGGAGTCGGGGGTCCCAGGGTATCCTCTTGCAGAACACATTAGCGCACAGTCAGTCCGCTCGTACCGGAGATGGAGGAAGGGCTCAGTGTCAATTTGTGACCTGTATGAGATAATATAAACACTGTGTGAGGTCACGGCCCCATGATCAGTATTCGGTCAGTATTTTTTCTCAGGAGTGGGTGATAAATGCAGAATTGGTGACTTGTTTCCATTATACCTTTTCTCTGATTGTTCCTCACCTGGTTTTGGCTCCCACTCCTGAGAAAAAATACTGACCGAATACTGACCAAATACTGATAGTGGGGCCGTGGCCTAAGAGCGATTTCTGGGGTCCGGATAATAATGCAGCGTGTTAGTTCTGATACAAAAACTCCACAGAGCGAACAGCCTAAAATGTCACCGCTTTATTAATTTCCTTTATAAGTGGAAGGAGCACGGCCAAAATCAGATCAGATGAAAAGCGGTCACACGGGAAGCAGACGTAGAACAAGGGATGATGACGCTAAAGATTATTCACAAGAAATCAAGTTGTCTCCTTTCCACCATAAATGGTGGATTAATTGCTGATTCTTGGGGGTCCGACTGCTGGGACCCCTCGGTGATCCTGAGATGGAAGCTCTGTAACCCTGAGAATATGGATCTGCAGCTCTGTCAGGAAGGGATTGGAGGTGCACATGCACGAGCAGTCCCATAGAGAATGGATGGACCAATCCCTTCCTGACGCAGAGCCCAGGAGGTTCCAGAGCCCCGATCTCAGGATCACTGAGGATTCCAGGGGTCCATCCCATGATTATCAGTAAGTTATTTCCTAGCCTATGGCCTAAGGGTAAGTTTTGATTCTAAAACTGTTCTAGACTACCAGAGAAACAGGTACTAACATCTCCAATAACTCAGACCACAAGGATGGCCTAGATCACAGGGGAAATATTTTCACCTTCTCTAGATCACGAGGGATGAAGAGATTAAATTTGTCTGCTGTTCTAGACCACCAGGGATGTAAGCACTGACCTCCTTACTAGCGGAGACCTGAGGGATGGTGACATTAACGCCTCTTCTGTTCTAGACCACCAGGGATGCAGATAACCTTTAAATTAACCGAGACCACCATGGATGGTGACATTACCTCCTCTGAAAGTGGGCACTAACAACTAAAGTGAACTACACCACCAACATGGGGATATTAGCTACTCCAATGAATGGCAAAAAAAACATGAATTAGGGGACATGGAATGTAACAGGGGGGAATGGTGTGTAGTATCCCACCACCAATACTAGAGGGTCCGCTAACGCAGGAGATATCAGAAGATGAGCCCCTGCAACATGCTGACTGCACTAGAAATGCAGCAAGGTCTGAAAACTTTATATTTGGGGGTTAACTTGGGTGCATCGTAAAAACTGAGAAATATGGTAAATTGTACAAATAATACTTCTGTACCGCGGACTAATATCTACGGCGTCAATCGATTACCGGTGAAATCCTTGCTGCTGAAGGGCTTCTATGCACTGCGCCTCCAAGGCTGCGATTCTCTCCTCCAGAAGCGGAAAGGATTCTTTACTGTACAGCACAGAACACGGCTCCTGAGCCTCATGCACCACATCGGCCAGCGCCATGCCGAACGCCGACAGGACGCCACCGTATCTGGAAACAACCGATACAAAAAGTCCGGGGTAAATAAACCAACTTATGGCTCCTCGAGCAAGAACTGAGCAATACGAGCCGCTCACTTATGGATAAACACGGTCTTCATGCCGAGAGATCGAGCGATGGCACAAGCGTGCTGCCCCCCGGCCCCTCCAAAACACGCCAGCACGTGACGAGACGTGTCGTGACCCTTGGCCTGTAGACACAGAGGATTCCAAAAGTAACGCTAAATATTATTCACCAATTTCCCAGTAACTTCTTCTCATTTTTTTTATTTTTCTCTTTCTGCTAATCTCACATGAGGGCTTGTGGGTTTTTTTTGAGGGATGAGCAGTAGTATTATATGCAACCATGTCATTTGTTATGTCAAATAATAATAATAAAAAAAATCCTTTATGGATTGGAATGGTGAAAAAACAAAACGCAATTCCGCCATTGTTGCATTTTTACGGCATTCGCTGCGCGGTAAAAGTAATCTGGTAACTTTTATTCTGCAGGTCGGTAGGATCACAACCCCAATAAAATGTACATACGTCTTCATACATTACTCTTTAAAATATTATTATATCTACCGGTATATATATTTTTTTGTTTTGTTTTTTCTTGTTTTCTGTGGCAGGAGTCATCAGCTTCATTGTTACAAATGACTTTTTGATTGTTTTTTACATTTTTAGAAGGGACCAAAAAAGACAATTCTAGTGATTGTTTGTTTTTTTTATGGGGTTTTTCCAGCTTTTATTCACATGGCGAAACCAAAACCATTTCTATTTTTTTCCACAGAATAGTGATGGGGTGGGTTTGAACTTCTAGGCCATGTTCACATCACGTTTTTAACCCCGGTCAGAGCCTCCTCTGGGGCTTGTGTCTGATGCCTGAAAAGCTGGATGTGAATAAAAATGGTGACGCAGACATTGACTTTAATGAAGCAGACGGGGTCACTCTGCGCCCCCACTGACCTCTCTCTGCAATTTCCACCTTTTTTTGAAGTGTGGATGACCGCCTTTTTGAGATGGGAACAAAAGTGCAGACACTATGGAGAATGACGTCAGGCAGAGCACAAAGAGACTTTGTCTGCAGTTTCGCCTGATTCTGCTTTTTCAGGGACTAAAGACAGAATCCTAGACGGAGTTTAAAGTGTGATGTGAACATAGCCTTATGCTTTTATGTATTCAATAAATTTGTTTAATATATTCTTTCAGTTTTTTTAACTATTCACATTTTTCTAGACTCCCTTTAGGGAGCTTGTACAATACGCTGCAATGCCTGTGTATCACAGTGTGCTGTAAATTTACCAATACCCTATAAATGTCCTATGAAGAGGGGTGGATGGGCAATGGGCTGACAGAGGTACCACAATTTCTTTGTCTAACCATGGTTGCAACTGATGCAGCATCTAAGGGGTTAAAAGTCAGTGATCGCTGAGATTAGAGGTTCACTCTCGCGAATGTTCCCCATCGGTCCGCACCTGAGTGAGTGATCGGATTGGGCGACACATGGCTTCGTTGGCGACTCGGATGAAACCCATGGCCACTTCCTCAATGCTAAGTGAAGCTCCGCCCCCTGGTCGGCCATGTTGGAATTGGTTGATTTCCAAGGTGAGTTCCTTAAACTTTTGTGTTGTGTCTTCCTTTGAGAGAGGCTGGTCCTCAGATGGACCGAAGATCCGGGGAAAGTAATCAGGTAGGAGACGGCCTAGACAGAGGTTGGCGTCTGTTACCGTCAGGGGTCCCCCTACAGAAGGATGGGTTCGTTAACTAATGGATTAGAAAAATGTCCCGTAAAAGACATAATCAGGACATTCAGCCTTGGAATATATACTGGGAAGGATTCCAGTCACTAACAGCAAGCAGAGACTTAGAAAAAAAAAAGGTAGAAATAGAAAGTCGACTAGAAAGTTGCAATATCAGGCACAACCTGTGAATAGATGTGGCGCTGTTTCTCAAAGAAAGCAGCCTTGGTTTTCTATTCATAGAAAGTCCCGTTAAGCTTTCCTTACATATATGACTGGAATCCCCCATCTTACAGCCCATTACCCTTCCTGTAGCACGTGGGTCCAGGGTGGGCTCCCGCAGACTCCGGCCCAACAACAAATAATCCCGATCTGAAAAAAACAGATCGCAGTTCATTATTAGCATTATCTTAACACTTGGCAAATGTCCTTCTGTGATTAGATGAACGCCCAGTGTGAACAAAGCCCTTCAGGTAAGGACGAAAGTCACTGCGGTCTTGTAATGACTTTATACACCCACCTAAAGAAAAGCATGGAGCCCCCGCCAGCAGCCACGGTGTTCACATCCAGCTGCGGGGCCTGAATGCTGATTCCAGCTGTGGTGGCCTCAAACACATGTTCATACTCTCCGGCATAGCGGCTGACGTCTGTGGAGGTCCCTGGTATAGAGAAAGGAGCGGTGCTGATCAGCATTCATTGGTATCTCAGCATTTAATACAACCCTCAACATTGCAACTCCAAGAAGGAAAGTGGTGGAAAGATGGATCTCACAGGATGGAGACGTCACGGATCAGGAAGATAAGGAAGAGTGGAAACTAAGCTTTAACAATCTCTCGATTTATTGAGTCTTGAGTATAAGGAGCACGTGCAGAAATCTCCGCACTTATAGCCTGGGCTGCTATCATATATACGTCATGGTTGGGAAATACTTCCTGATCAACGAGATATATACGTCATGGTGATCAGCCGCACACAGGAGCTGTGGTGGGCCATCACAGCTGGGTATTCAACTGATATGACAGCTGACACCTGCAGTTTAACCCCTTAACTGCTGCAACTGATATGAATTGCAGCATTTAGAAGGCAGGCAGAGGAAGGAATGGCGTAAAAAAATATACAGCATTAGGAATGGCGTAAAAAATAAATCCAATTCTTTACCTGCTGTTGCTTTTTTCTTTCTGCCTCCCCAATATCGCAGTAAGGCTCGGCTTACATTTATCCTGTGCTCTACGTTGAGCGCTTACACCGGGGTTTCCATGTAAATCTCTGAAATACATTATTCAGACGGAACAGAAGATTTCCTATAATGTGGCAGATGAAGGCACTGTGGACGGGGTCCGACCTGTGATCCGGAGGTGTCCGTCTTCTTAGACGTGCATAAAAGCGCGGTCCGCCACAGTTTTATGCACTTCTAAAAAGAAGAACACCACTGAACAGAGGCCAGATGGAGTCCAGAGTAACTGTACTGCCTCATTATAGTGAATGGATCCCTCGGGGGTTTCATCTGAATCACGTCATTCAGAGATTTAAATGGAAACCCCGATATAAGAGCTCAGGGTAGAGCACAGGATAAATGTGATCCAAAATGTTATGTAAAATGTTCCCAATAAAAGCTTCAACTCCATTCACAAAAAAAGTCCCCACTCAGGTCCGTCATCTGTTATCGGAAGTATATGGGGATTCCATGTTACTGTTAGCATAAAGGCTCTGGAAAAGCACTATGGCTCCTCGCCCTCCAAAAGACATTCAGCAAATTCTCCACTCAAAAAACCAAATGCCCCCCCCCCTTCTGAGCCCCAGCGTGTCTAAACCACATTTAAAGTAAAATGTTTGGCATTTCTGTAGCGATGACAGGCCACCTAATTTACGGGTGAGTGTCTCCAGAAGCACAAGCTGGGCACAACGTACTGGTCAATACAACGACAGTTTGCAATTTTCACTCAGCAACATCCACTACTGCTCGATTATGGAAAACACCTATGGAGTAAAATCATCACTACACCTGTAGATAAGTTCCAAGAGGAGAATAGTTTCCAAAATGGGGTTCACTTGAGGGGGGATTCTGCTCTTCTAGCATTTAGGGTCTCTGTATATGGAGTTTGCAAACTATTCTAGGAAAATCCGCTCTCCAGGAGTCAAATAGCGACCCGTCCCTCCCGAGTTTCGCCGTGTGGCTAAGCAGTACTGTACTGTCACATATGGGGTATTTCTACATTCTGCAGAAATTGTGGGACAAATTTTTGGTGCCATTTTTACCCATTTCCCAGTGTGAAAATGTAAAATCTGGGGCTAGAACAAAATTTTGGCAGTAAAAATATAATTATTCTTTCTTCACTGGCCAATGGTCTGTGACCCACCTGGGTTGTCAATATGATCACTGCACCCCTAGATAAATTCATTGAGAGGTGTAGTTTGCAAAATGGGGTCACTTATGGGGGGGTTCTGCTGTTATAGCACCTTATGGGCTCTGTCAATGTGACATGGCACCGTCAAACCAGTCCAGCAAAATATGAACTCCAATATGGCACTTATTCCCTTCTGAGCTTTGCACTGTGCCTCAAAAGTAGTTTTTGACCACATATGGGGTATCGGCATACACAGGAAAAATTGCACAACGAATTTTGGGGTCCATTTTCTCCTGCTATCCTTGTGAAAATGAAACAAATTGGGGATAAAACAACATTTTTGTGGGAAAAATCTATTTTTTTTTTCATTTTCACAGATCAACGTAAAATTCTGTGAAGCACCTGTGGGTTAAAAGTGCTCATCACACATCTAGATAAATTCCTTGAGGGGGTCTAGTTTCCAAAATGGTGTCACTTGTGGGGGGTTTCCACTGCTTAGGCACATCAGGGGCTCTCCAAACGCGACATGGCATCTGCTAATGATTTCAGCCAATTTTGCATTCCTTAAGTCAAATTGCATTCCTTCCCTTCCGAGCCCTGCCGTGCGTCAAAACAGTAGTTTTCTCCCACATATGGGGTGTCAGCATGCCAAAGAAAAATAATCCAACAAATTTTGGGGTCTATTTTCTCCTCTTACCCTTGTGAAAATAAAATATTTGGGTCTAAAGTTAAATTTTTGTGAAAAAAAAAGTTAAATATTCATTTTTTCCTTCCACATTGCTTCAGTTCCTGTGAAGCACCTGAAGGGTTAATAAACTTCTTGAATGTGGTTTTGAGCATCTTGAGGGGTGCAGTTTTTAGAATAGTGTATTTTCTGTCATAGAAACCCCTCAAACTCACTTTAAATGTTATGTGGTCCCTAAAAAAATGGTTTTGTAAATTGTGTTGTAAAAATGAGAAATCGCTGGTCAACATTAAACCCTTCTAACTTCCTAACAAAAAAATTATGTTTCAAAAATTGTGCTGATGTAAAGTAGACATATTGGAAATTGCTTGGAAGAGCTGCATTCACTATTCTGCTGGTGCAGTCACTGTCTACATACATTACATTACTGATCCTGAGTTACATCCTGTATTATCCTCCGGAGCTGCACTCACTATTCTGCTGGTGCAGTCACTGTGTACATACATTACATTACTGATCCTAAGTTACATCCTGTATTATCCTCCGGAGCTGCACTCACTATTCTGCTGGTGCAGTCACTGTGTACATACATTACATTACTGATCCTGTACTGATCCTGACTTACCTCCTGTATTATACTCCAGAGCTGCATTCACTATTCTGCTGGTGCAGTCACTGTGTACATACATTACATTACTGATCCTGAGTTACATCCTGTATTATACTCCAGAGCTGCTCTCAATATTCTGCTGGTGCAGTCACTGTGTACATACATTACATTACTGATCCTGAGTTACATCCTGTATTATACTCCAGAGCTGCATTCACTATTCTGCTGGTGCAGTCACTGTGTACATACATTACATTACTGATCCTGAGTTACATCCTGTATTATACTCCAGAGCTGCACTCACTATTCTGCTGGTGGAGTCACTGTGTACATACATTACATTACTGATCCTGAGTTACATCCTGTATTATACTCCAGAGCTGCACTCACTATTCTGCTGGTGCAGTCACTGTGTACATACATTACATTACTGATCCTGTACTGATCCTGACTTACCTCCTGTATTATACTCCAGAGCTGCACTCACTATTCTGCTGGTGCAGCCACTGTCTACATACATTACATTACTGATCCTGAGTTACATCCTGTATTATACTCCAGAGCTGCACTCACTATTCTGCTGGTGCAGTCACTGTGTACATACATTACATTACTGATCCTGTACTGATCCTGACTTACCTCCTGTATTATACTCCAGAGCTGCACTCACTATTCTGCTGGTGCAGTCACTGTATATATACATTACATTACTGATACTGAGTTACATCCTGTATTATACTCCAGAGCTGCACTCACTATTCTGCTGGTGCAGTCACTATGCACATACATTACATTACTGATCCTGAGTTACATCCTGTATTATACTCCAGAGCTGCACTCAATATTCTGCTGGTGCAGTCACTGTGTACATACATTTCTGATCATGAGTTACATCCTGTATTATACTCCAGAGCTGCACTCACTATTCTGCTGGTGCCGTCACTGTGTACATACATTACATTACTGATCCTGAGTTACATCCTGTATTATACTCCAGAGCTGCACTCACTATTCTGCTGGTGCAGTCACTGTTTACATACATTACATTATTGATCCTGAGTTACATCCTGTATTATACTCCACAGCTGCACTCACTATTCTGCTGGTGCAGTCACTGTGTACATACATTACTGATCCGGAGTTACCTCCTGTATTATACTCCAGAGCTGCACTCACTATTCTGCTGGTGCAGTCACTGTGTACATACATTACATTACTGATCCTGTACTGATCCTGAGTTACATCCTGTATTATACTCCAGAGCTGCACTCACTATTCTGCTGGTGCAGTCACTGTGTACATACATTACATTACTGATCTTGAGCTGCATCTTGTATTATACTCCAGAGCTGCACTCACTATTCTGTTGGTGCAGTCACTGTGTACATACATTACATTACTGATCCTGTCTGATCCTGAGTTACATCCTGTATAATACCCCAGAGCTGCACTCACTATTCTGCTGGTGCCGTCACTGTGTACATACATTACATTACTGATCCTGAGTTACATCCTGTATTATACTCCAGAGCTGCACTCACTATTCTGCTGGTGCAGTCACTGTTTACATACATTACATTATTGATCCTGAGTTACATCCTGTATTATACTCCACAGCTGCACTCACTATTCTGCTGGTGGAGTCACTGTGTACATACATTACATTACCGATCCTGAGTTACCTCCTGTATTGTACTCCAGAGCTGCACTCACTATTCTGCTGGTGGAGTCACTGTGTACATACATTACATTACCGATCCTGAGTTACCTCCTGTATTGTACTCCAGAGCTGCACTCACTATTCTGCTGTTGCAGTCACTGTGTACATACATTGCATTACTGATCCTGAGTAACACCCTGTATTATACTCCAGAGCTGCACTCACTATTCTGCTGGTGCAGTCACTGTGTACATACATTACATTACTGATCCTGTCTGATCCTGAGTTACATCCTGTATTATACTCCAGAGCTGCACTCACTATTCTGCTGGTGCAGTCACTGTGTACATACATTACATTACTGATCCTGAGTTACATCCTTTATTATACTCCAGAGCTGCACTCACTATTCTGTTGGTGCAGTCACTGTGTACATACATTACATTACTGATCCTGAGTTACATCCTTTATTGTACTCCAGAGCTGCACTCACTATTCTGTTGGTGCAGTCACTGTGTACATACATTACATTACTGATCCTGAGTTACATCCTGTATTATACTCCATAGCTGCACTCACTATTCTGCTGGTGCAGTCACTGTGTACATACATTACATTACTGATCCTGAGTTACATCCTTTATTGTACTCCAGAGCTGCACTCACTATTCTGTTGGTGCAGTCACTGTGTACATACATTACATTACTGATCCTGTCTGATCCTGAGTTACATCCTGTATTATACTCCAGAGCTGCACTCACTATTCTGCTGGTGCAGTCACTGTGTACATACATTACATTACTGATCCTGAGTTACATCCTGTATTATACCCCGGAGCTGCACTCACTATTCTGCTGGTGCAGTCACTGTGTACATACATTACATTACTGATCCTGAGTTACATTCTGTATTATACTCCAGAGCTGCACTCACTATTCTGCTGGTGCAGTCACTGTGTACATACATTACATTACTGATCCTGAGTTACATCCTTTATTATACTCCAGAGCTGCACTCACTATTCTGCTGGTGCAGTCACTGTGTACATACATTACATTACTGATCCTGAGTTACATCCTGTATTATACTCCAGAGCTGCACTCACTATTCTGCTGGTGCAGTCACTGTGTACATACATTACATTACTGATCCTGAGTTACATCCTTTATTGTACTCCAGAGCTGCACTCACTATTCTGTTGGTGCAGTCACTGTGTACATACATTACATTACTGATCCTGTCTGATCCTGAGTTACATCCTGTATTATACTCCAGAGCTGCACTCACTATTCTGCTGGTGCAGTCACTGTGTACATACATTACATTACTGATCCTGAGTTACATCCTGTATTATACCCCGGAGCTGCACTCACTATTCTGCTGGTGCAGTCACTGTGTACATACATTACATTACTGATCCTGAGTTACATCCTGTATTATACTCCAGAGCTGCACTCACTATTCTGCTGGTGCAGTCACTGTGTACATACATTACATTACTGATCCTGAGTTAGATCCTGTATTATACTCCAGAGCTGCACTCACTATTCTGCTGGTGCAGTCACTGTGTACATACATTACATTACTAATCCTGAGTTACATCCTGTATTATACGCCAGAGCTGCACTCACTATTCTGCTGGTGCAGTCACTGTGTACATACATTACATTACTGATCCTGAGTTACATTCTGTATTATACGCCAGAGCTGCACTCACTATTCTGCTGGTGCAGTCACTGTGTACATACATTACATTACTGATCCTGAGTTACATCCTGTATTATACTCCAGAGCTGCACTCACTATTCTGCTGGTGCAGTCACTGTGTACATACATTACATTACTGATCCTGAGTTACATCCTGCATTATACTCCGGAGCTGCACTCACTATTCTGCTGGTGCAGTCACTGTGTACATACATTACATTACTGATCCTGAGTTACATCCTGTATTATACTCCAGAGCTGCACTCACTATTCTGCTGGTGCAGTCACTGTGTATATACATTACATTACTGATCCTGAGTTACCTCCTGTATTATACTCCAGAGCTGCACTCACTATTCTGCTGGTGCAGTCACTGTGTATATACATTACATTACTGATCCTGAGTTACCTCCTGTATTATACTCCAGAGCTGCACTCACTATTCTGCTGGTGCAGTCACTGTGTACATACATTACATTACTGATCCTGAGTTACCTCCTGTATTATACTCCAGAGCTGCACTCACTATTCTGCTGGTGCAGTCACTGTGTACATACATTACATTACTGTTCCTGAGTTACATCCTGTATTATACTCCAGAGCTGCACTCACTATTCTGCTGGTTATTATTGGAACAGCCAGCTAGCTTGTATACAGACAGCTGCTAACATTGACATCTTCTGCAGATTATGTGGAATGTGGATAATCGTGCTCGGAGGTGAACGGACGGTTTTAATTCCCCAGTGATCTTCTATCTCACCTCCCATATCAAAGCCAATAACAGGCTGAGGATTTTTGGGCTGATAGGTGGTGATAGCGTAACCTACTACTCCCCCTGCTGGTCCAGAAAGGATGGCACGTGACCCATTGAAGCTGTGCATTGGAGTCAGTCCTCCATCTGAGCGCATGAAGAGAACTTGGAGATCCTGCAAAAAAAGTAACAGATCATGTGAATTCAGCATCATTGCCAAAGAGGCTGCGAATAACAGATATTGTAAGTCTCACCTTGAGATGGTTCTGAAAGCCGCTGCGAAACCCGTCCAGATACCTCTGTATGCACGGGGTCAAATAGGCGTCAGCACAAGCTGTGAAGCCCCTGGGCACCATTCGAATCATCGGCATTACCTCCGAGGAAAGAGACACATGGGTGAAACCCAATGAACAAGCCAGCTCCCCGATCTGATGCTCATGAGAAGACCACCTGTGGGCAACAAAGTGACAACTCCAGAATTATTATTTATTATTATAGCGCCATTTATTCCATGGAGCTTTACATGTGAAAGGGATGTACATAGAACAAACAATTACAATTCATATGAACAATACAAGTTGACGACTGGTACAGGAGGAGCGAGGACCCTGCCCGCGAGGGCTCACAATCTACAGGGGATGGGTGAGGATACAGTAGGTGAGAGTAGAGCTGGTCGTGCAGCGGTATGGTAGAGCGGTGGTTACTGCAGGTTGTAGGCTTGTCGGAAGAGGTGGGTCTTCAGGTTCCTTTTGAAGGTTTCCACCGTCGACGAGAGTGTGATGTGTTGGGGTAGAGAGTTGCAGAGTTGGGGGGAAGCACAGGAGAAATCTTGTATGCGATTGTGGGAAGAGGAGATAAGAGGGGAGTAGAGCAGGAGATCTTGTGAGGATCGGAGGTTGTGTGCGGGTATGTACCGGGAGACTAGGTCACAGATATATGGAGGAGACAGGTTGTGGATGGCTTTGTATGTCATGGTTAGGGTTTTGAACTGGAGTCTCTGAGCAATGGGGAGCCAGAGAAGGGATTAAGAGAGAGGAGAGGCCGGGGAATAGCGGGGGGACAGGTTGATTAGTCGGGCAGCAGAGTTTAGGATGGATTGGAGAGGTGCTAGAGTGATAGTAGGGAGGCCACAAAGCAAGAGGTTGCAGTAGTCGAGGCGGGAGATGATGAGGGCGTGCACTATTGTTTTTGCAGATTCGTAGTTGAGGAATGTGCGGATCCGGGAGATATTTTTGAGCAGGAGTCAGCAGGAAGTGGAAAGGGCTTGGATATTTTGTTTAAAGGAGAGGTTAGAGTCCAGGGTTACCCCGAGGCAGCGGGCTTCCGAGACTGGGGAGAGTGGGCAGCCATTGACTTTGATGGATATGTCAGTTGGGGGGCTTGAGTGAGACGGTGGAAAGATGATGAATTCATTTTTATCCATGTTAAGTTTTAGAAATCTGTCAGAGAAGAAGAATGAAATAGCGGACAGACATTGTGGGATTTTGGTTAGTAGGGAGGAGATATCGGGTCCAGAGAGGTAGATCTGTGTGTCATCAGCATAGAGGTGATACTGAAAGCCATGAGACTCTATGAGCTGTCCCAGGCCGAAGAGATCCAAGATAGGGCTAAGTCTTTGATGCCAAGAGATGAGAGAGTCTGTAGTAAGAGGGAATGGTCGACTGTGTCAAAGGCAGATGACAGGTCTAGGAGGAGGACAGAGTAGGGTTGCTTGGATTTAACGGTTAGGAGGTCGTTGGGGCAGTTTCAGTGGAGTGGTGCGGTCGGAAGCCAGATTTGAGGCGGTCAAAGAGAGAGCAGGAGGAGAGGTGGGAGGACAGTTCAGAATGGACATGTTATTCCAGTAGTTTTGAGATATAGGGGAGAATGATATATGGCGATAGCTAGACATGGTCAAGGGATGGCTTTTTGAGGATGGGTGTCATCGAGGCATGTTTGAAGCATTTATTTATTTATTTACTCACTTATATAGTGCCATTAATTCCACAACGCTTTACAGACATTATGGGCACTGTCCCCATCTGGGCTCACAATCTAAATTCCCTATCTTTGGAATGTGGGAGGAAACCGGAGAACCCGGAGAAAACCCACGAGAACATGGGGAGAACATACAAACTCCTTGGAGATGTTGTCCTTGGTGGGATATGAACCCAGGACCACAGCGCCGCAAGGCTGCAGTGCTATCCACTGAGCCACCGTGAAGCATGAGGGGAAGACACCAGTTGTTAATGACAGGTTGAAAAGGTGGGTTAGGGTATGGGTTAGGATGAGGATAGTGGTAAGGTTAGGGATGAGGTGGGACGGGGTTGGGTCAAGTTTGCAGGTGGTGAGGTGTGATTTGGAGAGTAAAGAGGAGAGTTGATCTTCCTTAATGGTGGAGGAGCTGGTTTTGGAGGAGGATTGAGTAGGTGTGAGGAGGGGCTGTGGGGACTTTAGGCAAAAGCTTTGTCTGATGTTATCAATCTTCTGCTTGAAGAATGTGGCAAAGTCTTCAGCTGAGAGGAGAGGGAGGAGGCGCTGGGGGATGGAGGAGAGAAATGAAAGTTTTAAATAGCTGTTTAGGGTTGTGAGACAGGGATGATATGAGAAGTATGTTTGTTTTGCTGCAGTGAGGGTGGACTTGAAGGTAGTGAGGGACTGTTTGAATGCAATTAAATGCTCGTTGGAGTGGAACCTTTTCCATGTCCGCTCAGCAACCCTGGCGGCCCATTGCTTTTCTTTAGTCAGGTTGGTGTGTCAGGGTTGCCGGTTGAGTGGGCGAAATGTGGTATGCGTGAGGGGGCGACCAAATTGAGAGCTGCAGCTGTTGTGGTGTTTTATATAGTGGTAGCAGCATTTGCATCGTGTAATGAACTTATGCCTGTGAGAGGGAGAAGAGATTCAGAGAGTGAGTGTAGGTCAAGGTGTTTCAGATTTCTGCGAGGATGTGCAAGTTTGTGGAGTAGGGCTTGAGCACCTGGAGAGGAGAGGGTAGAGAATGTGAGTAGGTTGTGGTCAGAAAGAGGGAGAGGTGAGCTAGAGAGGTTAGATAGGGAACAGAGGCGGGTGAAGATGAGGTCCAGTGTGTGGCCATCTTTGTGAGTGGCGGCAGAAGTCCATTGAGCAAGGCAGAAGGAAGAAGTGAGGGATAGAAGCTTGGAGACAGATGAGTGGGAAGTGTGAATGGGGATGTTGAAGTCACCCATGATGATAGTGGGAATGTCAGCGGAAAGGAAATGAAGCAGCCAGGTGGTGAAGTGGTCAAAGAAGGTGGTGGTTAGTCCGGGGGGGAGGTGGGAGGGCGGTAAACGACGGCCAGTTGGAGGTTGGAGGGAGAGTAGATGGGCACACAATGCACTTCAAAAGAGGGGAGAGTATTGGAGGGTGGCAGTGGGATATGGGTGAAGGAGCAGTTGCCTGACAGGAGAAGACCTACTCCTCCACCATGCTTGCCATTGGAGCGAGGGGTGTGAAAAAGGTGGAATCCACCATACGAAAGTGCAGCTGGGGAGGCCCTGTCAGAGGGGGTGAGCCAGGTTTCGGTGATGCCAAGGAAGGAGAGTTTGTTAGTAATGAAAAGAACATGGATGTAGGAAAGTTTGTTGCACACGGAGCGAGCGTTCCATAGAGCTGTCTTTAGTGGGGCTGGGGAGGCGGGGGCTGGGCGGATGGGAATAAGGTTAAAAGGGTTGCGAGAGTTTGTGACAGATCGTGGATTGGAGGTGGAAAGGACTATGGGGATGTGGTGAAGAGGACCAGGATTTGGAGAGATATCGCAGGCATTCAGAAGGAGCAGGGAAAGTGTTAGCAGGTGGGATCAGGAGAGGGCATGAAGTGGCTGTCTGTGTTTGGAAACAGAGGAGTGAATATTGAGGAATAGTTCTGAGGAGGAGGTGAGACGAGTGGGGAGGATGGAGGGAGAAATGAAGAGTTCCTTACTAGGTGTTAGTAGAAAGTGAAGTACTATAGAGGAGAGAGTGAAGACAAACAAGAACATCATTTACTTTGCCTGGGTATCCTGTTTCCATTGGTTCCCTTCAGGTGCAATTCATGATATATAAGGACAAAGAATAAAAATTGCTAAGGACAATATCCCAAAAAGTGACTCCCCCACTCACGCGTAAGAATGCATCAGGACCACCGCCAGACTGCGAATCCCCCTGGACAAGACACCTTGTAGCAGGATCCTCAGCTTCTCCAAGTTAATTGGCTCCCAGACTTCTAGAGTGTCACCAGTGGACCCTGAATACAGGAAAATACCAACATCTATCACAATGGTTCAATGATTGTTGAAGCGACCACCAAACACCCAACAGTTGTTATGTGTGATATCTGCCAGACGTCTGACATCATCTGATCTAACCTATGAAGGTCTTCAGAGAAAGGTGTTTAGGAAGCTGGCAGCCTCCCTGACGCAAAACGACTCTTTCCTCCACCTCAATTACTTCTTCATACAGAACCTCAGGCATCCGGATTTCCTTAGAAGAAAAACATGGTTTAAAAATGCAAAATTATAACAGGAGCCACATCTACCATATGCCAACTATAATACAAGTGTCACATAATGCAGGACAGAAGGACTTTTATTGGTACCAGGGCCAAGATTCGATTGTTACCTCTGCAACCCCTACGGCTATAGGCCTGAATATGGTGCATGGTGAATATGGAGACTCACCAGGTCAAAGATTTTAGGCCGGGCTTGGTTTCCAATATGTAGCAAATCTCTGAAGCCTTTTGTAATCAGCAGCGCGATCCTCTCTCCTTTCCTTTCCAGAAGAGCATTGGTCGCCACTGTTGTCCCCATCCGTATCCATTCTATCTGCTGTGTGTCCAGAGGTTGGTCCCGGGGGTACATACACCTAGTCTCCTGGAGATGAAGAAAAAACAAAACCAGAAATTAAATTATGCAATATAGATCAATGCTCCATCTCCGTGAAAACCATTGTCTTGGACTCTTACATCTTCTAGGATCCGCCTGATTCCTTCGGTGGGAGCATCCTTGTAATTTGCTGGATCCTCAGATAATAATTTCATGACACGAACCTTTCCTCCAGGGCATCGTGCAAAGACGTCAGTGAAGGTGCCACCACGGTCTATGGCAAACTGGAACTTCTGACGTTCGCCCATTATATATTGGGCAGCTCACAACCCTAGATAAAAAACAATAATAGTTTTCTCAATTAATATAACTTAGAAATGTTGTTGCAAGCCTAGATATTGCAAGCCCGCTTCTTGCTGTCCATATTCTGATTCCAGTATTGCCTGAAGAAGGACTCTGTTGGAAACATTGCCATGTCATGAAATTCTGATGATGTCAATAAAATTTCAAGTGCGGAAAGAGGATAATCTCCAATGCGGTTCCTTTTCTTTGGGCTTTGCTATAACATACTTGTTATGGTGTCCCTCTTCTGTTCTTTTGACTCCATGATGGAATGTCCATCTAATATGTCCATGGCTATTGGCCACATGTCCTTAGAAGATAGATAATATATTGGGCTGTGGCTGCTCTTCACACGATATTGTGAGTTTTGCTATACACTACAATGCACATGTGTTAAAGAATATGGGCTTCAAAAACTCTTTGCAAACTTTTCCTATTAATTTCTATGGGAATCCACTTTGAGGTTCATAAGAGGAAGTTTTTTTTTAAGTGTTTTCTTTTTCCTGAAGAGGTTTTAAAAAAAAAAAAAAAAAAAAACACCATGTGGAAAGAGAAAAAAAAAAGGATTCCCGTTCAGTGAATTATTACAGAATCTGATCCAAAACTAAAGCATGATCAAATCAAAAGTTGCCATATGAGTCCAATGAGTGGAGTCACTCAATGATAGGACCGTCCACTGGACTCCTAACCTCTGAAAGAAATGGATTAATCTTTTCCCCTAAAACGATATATCCCTCTGCTCTATAAAATGATGTCTGTAGATTGGACATGTTCACTGAGACAACAGAATGGAAAGGTCCATCAGTAGATTGGGGACGAGGGAAAGGCGATGCGACAAGGCAAAGTCTGAACCGGAGTTTGAAACAGCTGACAGCAGAAATCTTTGGCCCATTCCTCAGAGATAATCATTAATCCACTTATTTCTGTTCTTGGGATTTGAAAAGAAAAAAAAAAGTTTCATGGTTCAATGAAGACAATGACTTTTAAAGTCCAAATGAAAAAAAAACCTGTCTGGGAACATCTACAGCCCTGAGAAGATCATCCCTGGAGAGGACACCGAAACGTGTGATTATTTAGAGGTTTTCCAAGATCACAATATTAGCAATATCAGATTAGTGGGGTCCGACTGTCTGGACCGGTGTCGATCAACCCTATGTCATCAAAAGCTTTTATGCCAGAAAACTGATGCAAAAAAAACTGCTTTGGAAAGTTGTAAACTTTGCCAAATTTATTAAGTGACGTGCACAAGGCCAGTCTTCATGAATCATTCGCCATTAGTTTTTCCCAAACAGAAACTGCTGCATTAAATAATCTTATTTTTTATATTTTTAGGAGAGTTTTAAAGTGGTCTTGAAGAGTTTTTTTATTTATTTTTTTGCAGCCTTTTGATTTCACACCACTTAGTTTGGAGAATCTTCAGAATCTGCATCAAAGAAGTAACATGATATGCATTTTATGTTTTTTTTACACTAGGCGTTTTCCAAAAGCTCTTCCTGTTTCTGCTCCAAAAACTCAACAAAAACACATGGGCCCTGATTCATTAAAGCTTTTACGCCATAATTTTGGTGTAAAAAGCTTTGAAAAGTCGCAAAATTTTAGAGCAACATCAAGTTGTGTTAAAATTTTGCAACTTTTTCGTCATTTTCATACCATTTTTGCTGGGCCAGACCAGCGGTATGGCGACTTTCGCTCATCAAATTCATGACAAGCGGCGTTCCTTACGCTGCAAGAGTATGTAGGAAGATTTGTGCGCACGTCACTTGTCAAATGCACCAGATTCATGAAGAGGTGTGCACCTCTTAAACTATGTGCGCACGTTCAGGATTTGAAGCAGAAATTTTCACAGCGTTTCTGCATCTCCTTGGCAGGAAAAACGCTGCTGAAAAACCGGGCGATTTTGACGCTTTTTTGTAGATCAATGAATGTTCTTTGGAGCTAAATAAAGTTATTTGGTGGGACATTGCTTTTTGGATTACCCTCAAAACTGGGGTGAGTATATTAGTTAATTTAAATGATTAAATAATGTGTGTGTTGTATTTCAAATAAAGTGTTTACTCTGTGTCTGTGTGTTTATTTAACGCTTTACTTTACTTTAATTAGGTTTGGTGATGAAAGGGTCTGATTGACACCTTGTCATCACCAAACAAAAGAGCTAGTTGTCATCTTATCCCATTCACCCAATCTCATTAGCATTTCCATTCATGTAATTTCTGGGGCAGCTGTGAGCTAGGAAGGTGCCATTAGGCAAACATGTACGCCAGCCATTAATAGCAGCTCACAGCTGTTTCGTTAGCCGCTACGTTCCCACGAACAGCAACAATGAGCGCTTTGAATGCAGCTTATTTTTGCTGCGTCCAAAACGCAGTGTTCTAATGCCGCACTTTTGTTGTCGGTACATGTGAATCCACCGCATATAATGACACTACAATCAGTCGAAATCTGCAGCGGAGACTAGCGTGTCCGCTACCGAAATCGACATGCTGTGGGTGAGTTTGGGTACGTGGCCACAGTCAGTAGACGCTGCAGGTTTGACGCTGCATGTTTATACAGCGTCAAACCCGCATAGTGGATGTGATCTCTAGAAATCCCATGTCCACTATGCGTGCATCAGAGGCAGCGAATCACCCATGGACACTGACATGCCGCACGTCTTTCAGGATCGCAGCAAGTGAAATTCTCTTGCGGAGTCGCTAGTGTCCGCAACAGAAATTTGACCACTAGAATGTATAGAATTTTGCCAAGCGAAAGCTAAAAGTATATTCAACAGCAACGTGCAATCTGAAGAAAGGACGTATACGCCGCTGACTCCCGCAGGTTCAACTCCCGGCTTTATCTAAAAACCCTTCACTAAAACCTGCGTCTCTCCGGAGCCCCCATCAATAGTGAAGAGAGCGGTGGAGCGCATGATCTACCACCAAATCCACTCACACAGGGATCTCCAGAGCCCCCGTTCTGGGCATTGATTAGGGGGTCACCAAAATAAGAGCCCCAGGGATCGTTAAGATCTTCTGCAACTCCTTTCTTCAAGAGCCAGTAACATGTCCGTCAGGATTTCTTTAGAATTTAACAAGTGACGGAATTATCAATACTAAGGAAATCCTCAAAAAACATGACCCGTCGGTGGCTCCGGAGGACCGGAGATGGGGGGACACCGTCCTATACCATGAATAGGGGATAACTTTCAAACTTGTGAATACCCCTTTAAATAATTAACGCTGTTCTCTCTGTCTAAATACCCTGACACAAGACCAGAGGGGATTGTTGCCCCCCAGACCGCAGGGCCCACCGCCCCATTCCCTGGACACCAGTCCCTTCATTCTCCATCACTCACATCATCCGTTTACACCGAGCGATAGAATCTTTTTTGGCAGCAGAAGTTTATGATTTCCAACAACTTATCATCTCCAGTCCAACGAGGCGTCAAGTGCGAGACGCCGGCTGATAACATAAAGCAATGGCCGCCAACCACTGCCGGTCACCCCGACTGTGAATATGCAGAGAGGACACACAGGACAACCGCCTGCAGTCCCATGTAACAACATAGATAACGGAGTACAAAGAAGGCAGTAGAGGTCACCAGCAGTCCTATGTAACACCACAGATAACACAGTGATAACTCTCTGAGTACAGATAATGTAGTAGATGTCACCTGCAGTCCTATGTAACACGCTGGCATTAATAAGTGACGGGATCCACAAAACCAAATAGTTCTTTATAACAATTCCACTTGTCCCATTTTCCGCTTGATCTGATCTTTCTCAGGTTACGGGATGTATAATTATTATTATTATTATTATTATGTATAATGTGATGATTGATGAGATCCGCTACGTCAGTGTGAACACACGCCTGTATGGCTGCGCCGCTCACTTCCCACCTACCCGCTTCTCCAGGACAGGACGCCGCTTCTCCAAGATCAGCTGGTAGAATCCCCCCGGCTCCTGGAGGAGGAAGGACGGATCCGCAGTGATAGGAGGGGACCCAGCAGACAAATGCCCCCTATAACCTGGAGATGTAACACTCAGGCTAAATGTCCTGTATATTCCCTTCCTGCAGATTCCTCACCTCCTGGTGTCATGTGTCTGTGTCACTAACCTGCTGCACTGAAGGGGTTAACACTCCTGAATGCAGATTTATCCACACGCCTCCTAATCCTCCAATGAAAAGGCAGGAGTGATGAGCAGCCGGCTGTGATTGGTCAGGGCAGTCATTCAGCTGAAAGGTGCAGCCACATGGTCCGCTGCTGTGCATTGTGCGGGGTCATGTGACCTGAGAGCAGGGTATATACGGGCGTGAGTCTGTGTGTATACAGCAGTGCCGGAGGACAATCTGCATGTAGTCAGCGGCAGGATCAGATCTGCATAAAGTGTAAAAAAAAAACATTATAATAAACTAGATGGTGGTCCGATTCGAACGCATCGGGTATTCTAGAATATGTATGTGGCCGACCGGGCGCAATGAGCAGAACGTTGTTTAAATTTGGCGCCAATCTCGCTGATTGGTCGCGGCTGATCTTCCGATGTTAGCCGCATGGAGGTCTGCGGCGCCGGTCGGGGTAGTTCTGCTGCTAGCGCCGCTCATCTCCCCGCTGCATCGCTGCTGACCTCCGTCCGGCAGATGAGTCGCTAACGGCCGCCATCTTTTTTCTGAAATCCCGCGTCGCTGATTGGCCGCCACCGGACCAATGAGCGACGCGGGATTTCCTGGACAGACAGACGGGATAAGACGATTATATATATAGACTAGATGGTGGCCCGATTCGAACGCATCGGGTATGCAGCCGACGGGGCGCAATTAGCAGAGCGGCGTTTAAATTTGGCGCCCAAATCGCTGATTGGTCGCGTTCGGCAACCGCGACCAATCAGCAAAGCGGTGTTTAAATTTGGCGGCAATATCGGCGATTGGTCGCGGGCGGCGGCCGCGACCAATCTGCGAACCGTGTTAGTGAGGAGTGGAGAACGTGTTTAAATTTGGCACCAAAATCGCTGATTAGTCGCGACCAATCAGCAAAGCGGTGTTTAAATTTGGCGCCAATACTGCTGATTGGTCGCGGCCGCCGACCGCGACCAATCAGCAGAGCGATACAGAGCGAGGTTTAAATTTGGCACCAAAATCGCTGATTGGTAGGGGCCGCCGGCCGCGACCAATCAGCGATTTTGGCGCAAAATTTAAACAACGCTCTGCTGATTGGTCGCGGCCGTCAGATGCGACTAATCAGCGACTTTCGGGCCAAATTTAAACCCCGCTGTGCATCGCTCTGCTGATTGGTCGCGGTTGCCGGCCTCGACCAATCAGCAGAGCGGTGTTTAAATTTGGCGCCAAAATCGCTGATTGGTCGCGGGCGGCGGCCGCGACCAATCAGCAAACCGTGTTAGTGAGGAATGGAGAGCGTGTTTAAATTTGGCACCAAAATCGCTGATTAGTCGCGACCGCGACCAATCAGCAAAGAGGTGTTTAAATGTGGCGACATTACTGCTGATTGGTCACGGCCGGCGACCGCGACCAATCAGCAGAGCGATGCAAAGCGGGGTTTAAATTTGGCGCCAAAATCGCTGATTGGTCGCCGGCCGCGACCAATCAGCAGAGCGTTGTTGAAATTTGGCGCCAATACTGCTGATTGGACGCGTCTGGCCTCCGCGACCAATCAGCAGAGCATTGTTTAAATTTGGCGCCAAGCTCGCTGATTGGTCGCGGCTGGCATCCGCGACCAATTAGCACGGCAGTGTTTAAATGTGGCGGCAAGATCGGTGATTGGTCGCGGCCGCTATTTAAATGTGGCGCCCAAATCGGTGATTGGTCGCGGGCAGCGGCCGCGACCAATCAGCAGAGCGGTGTTTAACTTTAGCGCCAAGATCACTGATTGGTCGCGTGCGGAGAGCGCGACCAATCAGCGAATCGTATTGGTGAGGAGCGGGGAGCGGAATCGTATTAGTGAGGACCGGGGAGCGGCGCTGCCTGTGTGGCTACTTCCGCTGCGAGAACCCGGGACATGAGCGACTGCTCGCAGCAGAAGTATCCCGACCTGCAGCGCCGCTCCCCGGTCTTCCCTTCACACCCTGGCCGCTGATCTCCTCACAGTATCCGCATGGTGTTACAAAGGTCCGGACATTTGTGTTAAAAATCGCTGATTGGTCGCTGGCGCTGCCCGCGACCAATCACCGATTTGGGCGCCAAATTTAAATATCGGCCGCGACCAATCACCGATCTTGCCTCCACATTTAAACACCGCTGTGCTGATTGGTCGCCGACCCTGGGCGCGACCAATCACCGATTTTGGCGCCACATTTAAATAGCGTCCGCGACCAATCAGTACAGCGGTGTTTAAATGTGGAGCCAAGATCGGTGATTGGTCGCGGCCGATATTTAAATTTGGCGCCCAAATCGGTGATTGGTCGCGGGTAGCGCCAGCGACCAATCAGCGATTTTTAACACAAATGTCCGGACCTTTGTAACACCATGCGGATACTGTGGGGACATCAGCGGCTAGGGTGTGAAGGGAGGACCGGTTAGCGGCGCTGCAGGTCGGGATACCTCTGCTGCGAGCGCCCGCTCATGTCCCTGGTTCTCGCAGCAGAAGTATCCGCACAGGCAGCGCTGCTCCCCGGTCCTCCCTTCACACCCTAGCCGCTGATGTCCCCACAGTATCCGCATGGTGTTACAAAGGTCCGGACATTTGTGTTAAAAATCGCTGATTGGTCGCTGGCGCTGCCCGCGACCAATCACCAATTTGGGCGCCAAATTTAAATATCAGCCACGACCAATCACCGATCTTGGATCCAGATTTAAACACCGCTGTGCTGATTGGTCGCGGCCGATATTTAAATTTGGCACCCAAATCGGTGATTGGTCGCGGGCAGTGCCCGCGACCAATCAGCGATTTTTAACACAAATGTCCGGATCTTTGTAACACCATGCGGATACTGTGGGGACATCAGCGGCTAGGGTGTGAAGGGAGGACCGGGGAGCGGCGCTGCGGGTCGGGATACTTCTGCTGCGAGCAGTCGCTCATGTCCCGGGTTCTCGCAGCGGAAGTAGCCGCACAGGCAGCGGCGCTCCCCGGTCCTCACTAATACGATTCCGCTCCCCGCTCCTCACCAATACGATTAGCTGATTGGTCGCGCTCTCCGCACGCGACCAATCAGTGATCTTGGCGCTAAAGTTAAACACCGCTCTGCTGATTGGTCGCGGCCGCTACCCGCGACCAATCACCGATTTGGGCGCCACATTTAAATAGCGGCCGCGACCAATCAGTACAGCGGTGTTTAAATGTGGAGCCAAGATCGGTGATTGGTTGCGGCCGATATTTAAATTTGGAGCCCAAATCAGTGATTGGTCGCGGGCACCACCTGCGACCAATCAGCGATTTTTAACACAAATGTCCGGATCTTTGTAACACCATGCGGATACTGTGGGGACATCAGCGGCTAGGGTGTGAAGGGAGGACCGGGGAGCGGCGCTGCGGGTCGGGATACTTCTGCTGCGAGCGTCCGCTCATGTCCCGGGTTCTCGCAGCGGAAGTATCCGCACAGGCAGCGCCGCTGACATCCATGCGGGAAGGGTGTGAAGGGAGGACCGGGGAGCGGCGCTGACATCCAATTGGTCGCGGCCGCTATTTAAATGTGCCGAACAAATCGGTGATTTGTCGCGGTCTTGGCCCGCGACCAATCACTGATCTTGCGGCTAAAGTTAACCACTACTGTGCTGATTGGTCGCGGATGCTGCCCGCGACCAATCACCGATTTGGGCGCCAAATTTAAATATCGTCCGCAACCAATCACCGATCTTGGCTCCAGATTTAAACACCGCTGTGCTGATTGGTCGCGGCCGATATATAAATTTGGCGCCCAAATCGGTGATTGGTCGCGGGCAGCGTCCGCGACCAATCAGCACAGCAGTATTTAACTTTTGCGCTAAGATCAGTGATTGGTCGGGTCCGAAGACCGCTACCAATCATCGAATCGTCTTGGTGAGGACCTGGGAGCGGCGCTGCCTGTGCGGCTACTTCTGCTACGAGAACCCGGGACATGAGCGGGCGCTCCAGCAGAAGTATCCCGACCCGCAACACCGCTCCCCGGTCCTCCCTTCCGCATGGAGGTCAGCGAGCCGGCAGTCCTTCCGCTGTTACTGGCCGGGAGATGAGCGCCTCACGCCGCTCATCTCCCGGCTGCATCTCCGTCCCGCAGATGGGTCCGGCGGTCGGGTTCCTTCTGCTGTTACCAGCCGGGAGATGAGCGCCTCGCGGCGCTCATCTCCCGGCTGCAACGCCGCTGAGCTCCGTCCCGCAGATGAGCCGCTAACGCCGCCATCTTTTTTCTGAAATCTGAGATGTCTGCAAACACCGAGTATATGAGATGTCACCTGCGCCGCGCTGTGCAGACAGTATACAGCCGACTCCTCCCGGCTCCTGATTTCCCTCATCGCCTTCCAAGAGCCGTCACTTTATATTTTTGGCTGATAGTGTTGTATTCTGGTGTGAGATGAGGTTACATAGTTACCATGTATCATCACCTTTCTCAGGTCCACACCATTTTCTGATCTCTGCATTTTTTGGGGAGAAGGCAAAGGGACAAAAAAAAAAAAAACACTTAATTTTTCCCCATTACATTTCCATATACAGGTGAATCTCACTAAATTAGAATATCATCAAAAAGTAAATTTACTTCAGTTCATCAATGCAAAAAGTGACACTCATATATTATATAGAGTCATTACACACAGAGTGATCTATTATATAGAGTCATTACACACAGAGGGATCTATTATATAGAGTCATTACACACAGAGGGATCTATTATATAGAGTCATTACACACAGAGGGATCTATTATATAGAGTCATTACACACAGAGGGATCTATTATATAGAGTCATTACACACAGAGTGATCTATTATATAGTCATTACACACAGAGGGATCTATTATATAGAGTCATTACACACAGAGGGATCTATTATATAGAGTCATTACACGCAGAGGGATCTATTATATAGAGTCATTACACGCAGAGGGATCTATTATATAGAGTCATTACACGCAGAGGGATCTATTCTATATAGTCATTACACACAGAGCGATCTATTATATAGAGTCATTACACACAGAGTGATCTATTATATAGAGTCATTACACACAGAGTGATCTATTATATAGAGTCATTACACACAGAGCGATCTATTATATAGAGTCATTACACACAGAGGGATCTATTATATAGAGTCATTACACACAGAGGGATCTATTATATAGAGTCATTACACACAGAGCGATCTATTATATAGAGTCATTACACATAGAGGGATCTATGATATAGAGTCATTGCACACAGAGGGATCTATTATATAGAGTCATTACACACAGAGGGATCTATTATATAGAGTCATTACACACAGAGGGATCTATTATATAGAGTCATTACACACAGAGGGATCTATTATATAGAGTCATTACATACAGAGTGATCTATTATATAGAGTCATTACACACAGAGTGATCTATTATATAGAGTCATTACACACAGAGGGATCTATTATATAGAGTCATTACACACAGAGGGATCTATTATATAGAGTCATTACACACAGAGGGATCTATTATATAGAGTCATTACACACAGAAGGATCTATTATATAGAGTCATTACACACAGAGTGATCTATTATATAGAGTCATTACACACAGAGGGATCTATTATATAGAGTCATTACACACAGAGTGATCTATTATATAGAGTCATTACACACAGAGGGATCTATTATATACAGTCATTACACACAGAGTGATCTATTATATAGAGTCATTACACACAGGGATCTATTATAGAGTCATTACACACAGAGGGATCTATTATATATAGTCATTACACACAGAGGGATCTATTATATAGAGTCATCACACACAGAGTGATCTATTATATAGAGTCATTACACACAGAGCTATCTATTATATAGAGTCATTACACACAGAGGGATCTATTATATAGAGTCATTACACACAGAGTGATCTATTATATAGAGTCATTACACACAGAGGGATCTATTATATAGAGTCATTACACACAGAGGGATCTATTATATAGAGTCATTACACACAGAGGGATCTATTATATAGAGTCATCACACACAGCGTGATCTATTATATAGAGTCATTACACACAGAGGGATCTATTATATAGAGTCATTACACACAGAGGGATCTATTATATATAGTCATTACACACAGAGTGATCTATTATATAGAGTCATTACACGCAGAGGGATCTATTATATAGAGTCATTACACACAGACGGATCTATTATATACAGTCATTACACACAGAGGGATCTATTATATAGAGTCATTACACACAGAGGGATCTATTATATAGAGTAATTACACACAGAGTGATCTATTATATAGAGTCATTACACACAGACGGATCTATTATATAGAGTCATTACACACAGAGGGATCTATTATATAGAGTCATTACACACAGAGGGATCTATTATATAGAGTCATTACACGCAGAGGGATCTATTATAGAGTCATTACACACAGAGGGATCTATTATTTAGAGTCATTACACACAGAGGGATCTATTATATAGAGTCATTACACACAGAGGGATCTATTATATAGAGTCACTACACACAGAGGGATCTATTATTTAGAGTCATTACACACAGAGGGATCTATTATATTGAGTCATTACACACAGAGGGATCTATTTCACGTGTTTATTTCTGTTAATGTTGATGATTATGGCTTACAGCCAATGAAAACACAGAAGTCATTATCTCAGTAAATTAGAATACTTTATAACAACAGCTTGAAAAATGTTTTTAAAATCTGAAATGTTGTCCTACTGAAATGTCTGTTCAGTAAATGCCTCAATACTTGGTCGCGGCTCCTTGTGCATCAATTACTGCATCAATGCGGCGTGGCATGGAGGGATCAGCCTGTGGCTGCTGAGGGGTTATGGAAGCCCAGGTGGCTTTGATAGCCGCCTTCAGCTCATCTGTATTGTGGGGTCTGGGGTCTCTCATCTTCCTCTTGACAATACCCCATAGATTCTTTATAATAGATTCTCTATGGGGTTAAGGTCAGGCGAGTTTGCTGCCAATCAAGCACAGTGATACTGTTGTGTGTAAACCAGGTATTGGTACTTTTGGCAGTGTGGACAGGGGCCAAGTCCTGCTGGAGAATGACATTTCCATCTCCATAAAGCTTGTCGGCAGAGGAAAGCATGAAGAGCTGTAAAATGTCCTGGTAGACGGCAGCGCTGACTTTGGTCTTGATAACACACAGTGGACCTACACCAGCCGATGACATGGCCCCCCAAACCATCACTGATTGTGGAAACTTCACACTAGACCTCCAGCAGCTTGGATTGTGGCCTCTCCACTCTTCCTCCAGACTCTGGGACCTTGTGGAGTGTGTCAATGACTGCCTTCTGGACATCTGTCAAGTCAGCAGTCTTCCCCATGATTGTGGAGCCTACTGAAACAGACCAAGGGACCTTCTAAACACTTAGGAAGCCTTTGCAGGTGTTTTTTTGTTAGTTATTCTAATTTACTGAGATAATGACTTCTGTGTTTTCATTGGCTGTAAGCCATAATCATCAACATTAACAGAAATAAACACTTGAAATAGATCACTCTGTGTGTAATGACTCTATATAATAGATCCCTCTGTGTGTAATGACTTTATATAATAGATCACTGTGTGTGTAATGACTCTATATAATAGATCCCTCTGTGTGTAATGACTCTATATAATAGATCCCTCTGTGTGTAATGACTCTATATAATAGATCCCTCTGTGTGTAATGACTCTATATAATAGATCCCTCTGCGTGTAATGACTCTATATAATAGATCCCTCTGTGTGTAATGACTCTATATAATAGATCACTCTGTGTGTAATGACTCTATATAATAGATCCCTCTGTCTGTAATGACTCTATATAATAGATCCCTCTGTGTGTAATGACTCTATATAATAGATCCCTCTGTGTGTAATGACTCTATATAATAGATCCCTCTGCGTGTAATGACTCTATATAATATATGAGATTCACTTTTTGTATTGAAGAACTGAAATAAATTAATTTTTTGATGATATTCTAATTTAGTGAGATTCTGATGTATTTTTATCTTTTCAAATTTTATTCACTTTCTAGGAAAAAGGGTGTGAAACGCGCTCTTTACGAATAGTTACACTGTTTATAAGGTTGAAAAAAAGACAAATGTGCTTCAAATTTAACCGAGGGACGGGAAAGAGAAAGGGAAGGGGTATATGTACAACCACAATGCATGATCCACTCCGGGATCCACTGGAGAAAACATTCAGAAGTGAACTTTACACATTTACAAATATACCGTATATACAGTAAGAAGACCCGAATATAAGCCGAGGCGCCTAATGTTACCACAAAAAACTGGGAAAACGTATTGACTCGAGTATAAGCCGAGGGTGGGAAATGCAGCAGCTACTGGTAAATTTATACAGTATGAGGCCGCACGCAGCTCCCTATATACAGTGTGAGACCGCACGCAGCTCCCTATATACAGTGTGAGGCTGCACGTAGATCCCTATATACAGTGTGAGGCCGCACGTAGATCCCTATATACAGTATGAGGCCGCACGTAGATCCCTATATACTGTATGAGGCCGCACGAAGATCCCTATATACAGTGTGAGGCCGCACGTAGATCCCTATATACAGTATGAGGCCGCAAGTAGATCCCTATATACTGTATGAGGCCGCACGTAGATCCCTATATACAGTGTGAGGCCGCACGTAGATCCCTATATACAGTATGAGGCCGCAAGTAGATCCCTATATACTGTATGAGGCCGCACGTAGATCCCTATATACAGTATGAGGCCGCAAGTAGATCCCTATATACAGTATGAGGCCGCAAGTAGATCCCTATATACAGTGTGAGACCGCACGCAGCTCCCTATATACAGTGTGAGGCTGCACATAGATCCCTATATACAGTGTGAGGCCGCACGCAGAGCCCTGTATACAGTATGAGACTGCACGCAGCTCCCTATATACAGTGTGAGGCCGCACGCAGCTCCCTAATTACAGTGTGAGGCTGCACGTAGATCCATATATACAGTGTGAGGCCGCACGTAGCTCCCTGTATACAGTATGAGACTGCACGCAGCTCCCTATATACAGTGTGAGGCTGCACATAGATCCCTATATACAGTGTGAGGCCGCACGCAGAGCCCTGTATACAGTATGAGACTGCACGCAGCTCCCTATATACAGTGTGAGGCCGCACGTAGCTCCCTAATTACAGTGTGAGGCTGCACGTAGATCCCTATATACAGTATGAGGCCGCACGTAGCTCCCTGTATACAATTTGAGACCGCACGCAGCTCCCTATATACAGTGTGAGGCCGCACGCAGCTCCCTACATACAGTATGAGGCCGCACGCAGCTCCCTACATACAGTATAAGGCCGCACGCAGCTCCCTACATACAGTATGAGGCCGCACACAGCTCCCTACATACAGTATGAGGCCACACGCAGCTCCCTACATACAGTATGAGGCCACACGCAGCTCCCTACATACAGTATGAGGCCGCACGCAACTCCCTACATACAGTATGAGGCCGCACGCAGCTCCCTATATACAGTATGAGGCCGCACTTAGTTCCCTATATACAGTATGAGACCGCACGCAGTTCCTTATATACAGTATGAGACCGCACGCAGCTCCCTATATACAGTATGAGACTGCACGCAGCTCCCTATATACAGTATGAGGCCGCACGCAGCTCCCTATATGCAGTATGAGGCCGCACGCAGCTCCCTATATACAGTATGAGGCCGCACACAGATCCCTATATACAGTATGATGCCGCATGCAGCTCCCTATATACAGTACGCAGCCGCACGTAGATCCCTAGATACAGTGTAACACAGGTACTTTAGATGCAGTGACACAGAAACACAGAGCAGCCAGTACAGGGTTAATAAACAGGGGGGATTTATTGTAACAGGGGAAATATGGGGACAACAAGGGGAGTAGCAGGTAGCAGACTATAACCGACAATCCACAGTTTGGCTAAATGTAGCAGAGTCGACACGGTTGTAATCGGCAGTTTTACATTTAGCTGACTCTTGTTCCCCACAAGGCAGTTGCCGGCTGATGCCGGTGTTGTTTTCTTCTGGTTTCCCCGCCTAAACAATGCTCCGTCTTCTGGCGGCAGCGAACGGTCTCTGGTTTGACCTGTTGAGCCCCTAGTCCATAACACTGCATCTCACTTGCTCGGCTCCACGGACCCTGCGTCTCTTCTCCCTCTAGTGGGGCTTGACTCCAACTATCAACTCTCTGCTTTCCAGCGCAAACCTCCATTTTTTTCTCTCTTCCTAGATGCGACCCCAGCTCCCCGGTCACCTGACCCCTGAGCTCTGGACATGCCCCCAGCTTCCCGGTCACCTGACTCCTGTGCTCGCAGTCTGTCTTCCCCCTGCAACCAGAGGCACGGCCCCGGCAGTTCCAGATCACTTGTTCTGAAAGTACTTACATCCCGGTCTTCCCCCTTACACTCCCTCTCTCCTTTAACTCGCCATTCCACGGGCAAGGGTTCCTTCACCAAACGTTCACATTCTTGGACTTCCTGCACCATACCTTGCCATATAAACTGATCTTGTTCGTAACGGTGAGGAGGCACTCCTGCTGTTGTCCGTTCTGATCGGCGTGTTACGCTCGCGCCCGGACTTACTGGCGTGAGCGTGATTAGTGATCCCACTGTACCATGAACCGAGGAGTGCCTGGAGGGGCGTAACTAAGTATCTACCCGATCCGACCAAGGTCGCTCGGCGGCTAACGACTCCGTGAACCAAGGAGGAACCAAGCAGAGGGACCAGGTGCGACTCCAAGTCAGACCCCGGTCACAGTTGTTGACCCACACCGGGGAATGCAGGAACAGGCAGGTAGACTGGCATACAGGCAGGTGGGTATTGGCAAGTACGGCTGGTATGCAGACAGGTGGGTACTGGGAAGTACGGCTGGTATGCAGACATGTGGGCACTGGCAAGCATGGCTGGTATGCAGACAGGGAGATACTGGCAAGCACGGCTGGAGTGCAGACCGGGAGGTACTAGCAGGTTGGAGCGCAGGCTGAATAGGGTCCAGTACAGACTGGGAGACAGGTACAGAGCCGCAGATGCGGTAGACAAGCAGAGTAAAGCGAACCCGCTGGAGCGGAGGACAAGGCAGAGCAGAGCGGAACCGCAGGTGCGGAGAACAGGGCTGAGCAGAGAGGAACCGCCAGAGCGGTAGGCTAGGCAGAGCAGAGAGGAACCGCCGGAGCGGTGGGCTAGGCAGAGCAGAGGGGAACCGCCGGAGCGGTGAGCCAGCAGAGCAGAACTAAACCGCAGGTGCAGTGAACAAGGCAGAGCAGAGAGGAACCGCTGGAGCGGTGGCCAAGTCAGAACAGAGAGAAGCCGCCGGAGCAGTGGGTAAGTCAGAGCAGAGAGAAGCCGCCGGAGCGGTGGGTAAGTCAGCGCAGAGAGAAGCCGCCGGAGCGGTGGGCAAGTCAGAGCAGAGAGAACCCGCCGGAGTGGTGGGCAAGTCAGAGCAGAGAGAACCCGCCGGAGCGGTGGGCAAGTCAGAGCAGAGAGAACCCGCCGGAGCGGTGGGCAAGACAGAGTGGAGCGAAACCGCAAGTGCGGTGGACAAGGCAGAGAGGACAGGGCTCTGTTTACATGGAACAGACTAGAAAATACAGGAAGATACGGAGGAAGGGAAAAGGGACAAGCAGAACCAGATACACACAAGGTACTTACTATGCAGTAGCGAGTGGACACAAAACTCACAAACAGAAGTACAGAGACAACAAGTTGGAGTTAGGTGCAGGTTCAGATACTGCAGGAAAAGGGAAGGTACGGACATAGAGACAAACAGATAACAGGCTAGGATGCAGTTCAGACAGGAACTGCTACTGCAAGGAGATACAAGAGCAGGCCTGGTTATACAACCCCCAGAGTCGGAAACAGACTAGAAGTCACAGGTAACAGGTCTGGGAATGCAGCCCCCAGAGAGGCGGGAACAGACTAGAAGTCACAGGTAACAGGTCTGGGAATGCAGCCCCCAGAGAGGCGGAAACAGACTAGAAGTCAGAGGTAAGAGGACAGGACCTGGCAATACAGTTGCAAAGACAAACTGAGTGAAGGTATTGCTCAGGCACCTCCTACTGGGTGGAGGGGGTTTAAATATTCAGTGACTCACAGCAATAGGCTGGAGATGCATTAGGGGTGCGCCCACAGCAGCTATAAGAATCAGGAAGTAACCGGGCCGCCGCCCTAAGCAGTCAGTCAAGGGACATGCACACAGCATGAACCGGAGCAGTAATTGCAGACTGGACAGCCAGGTAAGATTGCGGTCTTGCATTGTGGGAGGTGGTGCACTATGCAAGCACACCGCCAGGGATGTTACAGTACCCCCCCCCCTTACGCCCCCTCTTCTTCAAGCCTGCAAGGGTCTTCTCCAGAGAATTTGGAGGCCAATCCTTCTCTTCAAGAGGATTACCTCTTCTGTACATTAGAGGAAACTAAACTGATCTCATCATCTTTGTGACTAGGATGCTTCCTCCTATCAAGCCATCCTCAGCAACAGATGAAGTGGGAGAAGTACCAGGAACAGCATACAGGAAAGTCTCTCTCCGTTTGTTATCAGGTAGCACCCTGGTGGATTCAGGAGACAACTGGAGGTCCTCCACCTGGTTGGAGGGGTTCAGAGACCCGGGGGTAATCACTGCTTCGAAGTACGCTTTGCCAGGCTTACAGGATGAGGAGGGCAAAGTACCAGGTACAGGGTGTAGGAAAGTCTCTCTCCCTTTGTTATCAGGTAGAACCACGGAGGATTCAGGAGACAACTGGAGGTCCTCCGCCTGGTTGGAGGGGTGCAGAGACTCAGGGGTAAACACCGCCTTGATGGACGTAAGACCAGATTTATTAGAGACGGAGAGTCCTTGCTTTAGGACCATCTTCAAACTGGTTTCAGAGATGACATGTCTGTAAGGCGGGACGGTACCTGAAGCCAGATCATTGGTACAATCGTCGAGACTGTGTGGGGAATTTGCCTCCGCTTCTCTTCCTTCGGAGACTTTAGCACACAGCGAGACAGAGACTAGCAGATCTGGTGAAGATGAAGAAGAAACTGCTGACTGTCCTGAAGATATGGGGACTGGACACCCCTTGTACCTTAGCAGTCCCCCAGGATACCACATGCAGGATCTCCAGACCTGAGCGGGCACTTGATCTCTCGGCTCTGGACAACCTGTGGGTAAGCCAGTCAGCACCTGGAATGTGAATTTCTTCATGTGTAATGCTTCAATCTGGAGCTTAATTTGTACAGACATATTTTGACTGTTTCTGAGTAGGGCTCGTCCTTCTGCTGACAATGCCCAAACCGGCTTCTGGAGTTGTCGGACGGGAATCAGACACCGACTCTTCAAGGCTTTAAGCCCGAAACTTCCAGTTAATCCGAGGCCTTCACTTGCCACGGAGACAGTCATGGTCATCTGTGGAGAGGAAACACTAACGCCAAGGGCAGCCTCTCCTACAGGCCTAATGTCTTGGGATACTCCAACCTTCGCTGGACAAAGACCGTCAGGGGGTCCCAGACCACTGCAGCGGGGCTGCAAACCGATTTTGTGACTGAGTTCTGGCTTCTGCTTTGCCTGACAAACATAGTCATCCTTCATAGATTCAGTGCGGAAAGCTGCCTCTACAGGTTGGGGAACAGGGGTCTTTGGGCGGACAGAACCTGGCGTGACGGTTTACCTCTACGCCTTGCACGTCTGGACTGTCTCTTGAGGTTGGGAAGAGAAGTATTCTGTGGAGCATAGTCATCCTGTGTGGATTCTGGGTGGGCAGCAGTCTCTTCGGGCTGGAGGACTGGTAGGCTACCTACACACATTACCCATCGGGGCTGCTCCGGGATATTGGGAAGGGAAGCTTTAGCAGAGGTTTCAGGTTTAGGGTCATCGAAGACCATTAGAAAGGCCACCAGGAAGGCCTGCAGGTCAAAGATGATAGGATCCCATGCTTCCCATAGGGGGGTGATCCATTTCAAGGCATCACCCGCTAGGTAGGACATCATAAATGCCACTTTAACCCGATCGTTAGGAAAATAGTGAGCATAGAACTTGAAATGCAGCATGCATTGCTCCACAAATGCACGGCTTCTTTTGGGATCCCCATAGTACCGTGGAGGATCCGCAGGAATGAGTACTGATAAATCCATTTGGGCTGGTGCATAAATCGCCTGGGCCATAGCTTGAGAATTTTTTTTTTCTTGGTGCACGTATTCGCCAGACAAGGATTCAAAATGTCTCTGAGAGCGAAAGGCTGTGGGGCTCAACGGGAACCATGGCCTGAGCAAACTGTTACGATCGCGCCTGGACTGACTGGCGTGAGCGTGATTAGTGATCCCACTGTACCATGAACCAAGGAGTGCCTGGAGGGGCGTAACTAAGTATCTACCCAATCCGACCAAGGTCGAACGGCGGCTAACGACTCCGTGAACCAAGGAGGAACCGAGCAGAGGGACCAGGTGCGACTGCAGGTCAGACCCCGGTCACAGTTGTTGACCCACACCGGGGAATGCAGGAACAGGCAGGTAGACTGGCATACAGGCAGGTGGGTATTGGCAAGTATGGCTGGTATGCAGACATGTGGGCACTGGCAAGCACGGCTGGTATGCAGACAGGGAGAAACTGGCAAGCACGGCTGGAGTGCAGACCGGGAGGTACTAGCAGGTTGGAGCGCAGGCTGGATAGGGTCCAGTACAGACTGGGAGACAGGTACAGAGCCGCAGATGCGGTAGACAAGCAGAGTAAAGCGAACCCGCTGGAGCGGAGGACAAGGCAGAGCAGAGCGGAACCGCAGGTGCGGAGAACAGGGCTGAGCAGAGAGGAACCGCCGGAGATGTAGGCTAGGCAGAGCAGAGAGGAACCGCCGGAGCGGTGGGCTAGGCAGAGCAGAGGGGAACCGCCGGAGCGGTGAGCCGGCAGAGCAGAACTAAACCGCAGGTGCGGTGAACAAGGCAGAGCAGAGAGGAACCGCCGGAGCGGTGGGCTAGGCAGAGCAGAGGGGAACCGCCGGAGCGGTAAGCAAGCAGAGCAGAACTAAACCGCAGGTGCGGTGAACAAGGCAGAGCAGAGAGGAACCGCCGGAGCGGTGGGCTAGGCAGAGCAGAGGGGAACCGCCGGAGCGGAGGCCAAGTCAGAGCAGAGAGAAGCCGCCGGAGCTGTGGGTAAGTCAGAGCAGGGAGAAGCCACCGGAGCGGTGGGTAAGTCAGAGCAGAGAGAAGCCGCCGGAGCGGTGGGCAAGTCAGAGCAGAGAGAAACCGCCGGAGCGGTGGGCAAGTCAGAGCAGAGAGAAACCGCCGGAGAGGTGGGCAAGACAGAGCGGAGCGAAACCGCAAGTGCGGTGGACAAGGCAGAGAGGACACGGCTCTGTTCACATGGAACAGACTGGAAAATACAGGAAGATACGGAGTAAGGGAAAAGGGACAAACAGAACCAGATACACACAAGGTACTTACTATGAAGTAGCGAGTGGACACAAAACTCACAAACAGAAGTACAGAGACAACAAGTTGGAGTTAGGTGCAGGTTCAGATACTGCAGGAAAAGGGAAGGTACGGACATAGAGACAAAGAGGTAACAGGCTAGGATACAGTTCAGACAGGAACTGCTACTGCAAGGAGATACAAGAACAGGCCTGGGTATACAGCCCCCAGAGGCGGAAACAGACTAGAAGTCACAGGTAACAGGTCTGGGAATGCAGCCCCCAGAGAGGCGGGAACAGACTAGAAGTCACAGGTAACAGGTCTGGGAATGCAGCCCCCAGAGAGGCGGAAACAGACTAGAAGTCACAGGTAACAGGACAGGACCTGGCAATACAGTTGCAAAGACAAACTGAGTGAAGGTGTTGCTCAGGCACCTCCTACTGGGTGGAGGGGGTTTAAATATCCAGTGAATCACAGCAATAGGCTGGAGACGCATTAGGGGTGCGCCCACAGCAGCTATAAGAATCAGGAAGTAACCGGGCCGCCGCCCTAAGCAGTCAGTCAAGGGACTTGCACACAGCATGAACTGGAGCAGGAATAGCATACTGGACAGACAGGTAAAATTGCGGTCTTGCATAGTGGGAGGTGGTGAACTATGCAAGCACGCCGCCAGGGATGTTACACGGCGTAACTCAGTTTGACAGATCGGGGGTGCAGGGACACTTGGATTCCCAATCTCCACCTGCCCGGTGGCTTCAACCTATGGTGTTCCCTCGCCGCCTGCACTGGGGACTGCAGGTAATCGAGTGCTGGGGCTCGGAGGTAGAATCAGCAATTCTTCTTCATCCACATCGTGGCTTGAGGCAACTGTGACAGGACCCTCTTTACACTGTGTTCCAAATTATTATGCAAATAATATTTTCTCAGATTTTCCCAAATTACCTATATGAATTGCAGTCATTGTAATTTTCCAGTCAAATAACTATTAGAGTACAATTGAAAGGTTTTTGTACAAACTGCCTATGATAACAGTATATTTTTTAAAAAATAAAAAACTCAAACTGCACTCAAAATGCATTTTCCAAATTATTATGCACAGCAGAATTTTCAACCTTTTCATTTTAATAAAGAACAAAACAATGGTCATTTTTGAAATTATAAGCATTAGCAGGTTATTACAAACTGAAATCAAACAGTTTTCAACTCAAAACTTTATTCTAGGTGATGTTACATTTGCACATAGGACCCCTTGTTCGAAAGGAGCTTCTGAACTCTCTCGTCCATTGAATTTGTCAGGTTTTGGATGGTTTCTGCTTTAATTGTTTTGCATGAGGACAGAATACTCTCCCAGAGCTGTTGCTTAGATGTGAACTGCCTCCCGCCATCATAGACACTCCTTTTGATGATGCTCCAGAGGTTATCAATGGGGTTGAGGTCAGGGGAGCATGGCTGCCACACCATAAGTTTGTCCCCTTTTATGCCCATAGCAGCCAGAGATGCAGATGTGTTATGTGCGGCATGAGACGGGGCATTATCATGCATGAAAATGATCTCGCTGCGGAATGCACGGTTCTTGTTCTTGAACCATGGAAGGAAGTGCTGTTTGAGAAACTCAACATACATTATGGAGTTCATCTTTACCCCTTCAGGGATCCTAAAAGGGCCGACAATCTCTCTCCCCTTGATTCCAGCCCAAAACATTACTCCACCTCCTCCTTGTTAGCGCCGTAGCCGTGTTTGCATGGGGTGTCCATCAACCACCCATCCTCCACTCCATCCATCTGGACCATTGAGATCATTTCATGCATGATAATGCCCCGTCTTATGCTGCACATAACACATCTGCATCTCTGGCTGCTATGGGCATAAAAGGGGACAAACTTATGGTGTGGCAGCTATGCTCCCCTGACCTCAACCCAATTGAGAACCTCTGGAGCATCATCAAAAGGAGTGTCTATGATGGCGGGAGGCAGTTCACCTCTAAGCAACTGCTCTGGGAGGGTATTCTGTCCTCATGCAAAACAATTAAAGCAGAAACCATCCAAAACCTGACAAATTCAATGGACGAGAGGGTTCAGAAGCTCCTTTCCAACAAGGGGTCCTATGTGCAAATGTAACATCACCTAGAATAAAGTTTTGAGTTGAAAACTGTTTGATTTCAGTTTGTAATAACCTGCTAATGCTTATAATTTCAAAAATGACCATTTTTTTGTTCTTTATTAAAATGAAAAGGTTAAAAACTCTGCTGTGCATAATAATTTGGAACATGCATTTTGAGTGCAGTTTGAGTTTTTTATTTTTTTAAAAATATACTGTTATAGGCAGTTTGTACAAAAACCTTTCAATTGTACTCTAATAGTTATTTGACTGGAAAATTACAATGACTGCAATTCATATAGGTAATTTGGGAAAATCTGAGAAAATATTATTTGCATAATAATTTGGAACACAGTGTAGAAGCAGGTGATCCTTCATCTTCGTCATCTTTAGACAGACAGGGCTGCAGCATACTGATGTTTGAGCTCCCTAAACTTTTGTTGTACCAAACGTCGGAGGGTCTGCAGTCGATGCCGGTGTTCCCATCCCCGTCCGTGGGTAGTCCTCCTCGGGGTCCAGCTCTAACTCGGTAATCTCTCGCCCCTTTCGCCCGAACAGTAAGGTATAAGGAGTGAACCCCGTCGTACTATTCACTTGGTTGTTGTAGACCCACACCAACTCAGCCACAAACTCAGGCCATCGTACCTTCCGATCTTCCTCCAACGTGCGGAGCATTTGGATCAGTGGCCGATTAAAGCGTTCACAGGCCCCATTTCCTTGAGGGTGGTAAGGAGTAGTCCGTGACTTCTCAATCCTGTACAACCGGTGCAGCTCTTCCATCACCCGGCCCTGGAAGCAGGCGTCTGGATGGGAATGGATCCTCTTTGGGCAGTCATACACCTGAATGAAGTCTCGGCAGATGGCCTGTGCAGCTGATTCAACGGTCTGGTCACTGGTCGGGGTCACCACCGCAAACTTTGTGAAGTGGTCTGTCATCACCAGGCAATGTTCATACCCGAGATGCGCCGGTCCAACAGTCAAATAGGCGATCATCAGCACCTCCAAGGGGGCAGAAGTCACAATGGTTTGTATAGGGACCCGCTGCTCTGGGGCTTAACCAGCTCACAGCTTCGACATCTTCGAAAAGTGTCTTCTATTATTGCTCGCAGTCGGGGGTGATACACCAGCCTCTGCAACCACTGAAATGTTTTCTCTGGTCCAAAGTGAGCCCCTCGTTAATGAGCCTCCTTAGCCACTACTCTGACCAACTTCTCTGGGATCACCATTTGCCAAGTGATCCCGAACTCTCGCAGTAGCTGTACCCGTCGGTACAGCAGCCCGTCTCGCAAACAAAGTCTCTCCCATTGTCACAGCATTTTCAGGGCCCCCGGGGACAGGGTACTCCTCTCCTTTCGACTGGGGACCTGTCTCAAAGCCACCTATTGACGTAATTGGGCCACTTCTTTGTCAGTCTGTTGAAGTTGGACCCAGTCATCTCTTGGCTGCCCTAGCACTTGTTCTTCCGACGTCTCTCCGATCTGTCCCTGCGCCGTGACCAGTGGTCCCATGAAACTTCGGAAGCTAGGGACCTCATCCGCCTCCAAATCTTCATCGCGGTCATGATCAGGCCGCTCAAATGTCACTCTGGAGAGGGCGTCGGCATGAGTATTCTCTGCCTTAGACCGGTAGGCGATCTTATACCGGTACCTGGCCATGCGGGCCACCCAACGCTGCTCCAGGGCCCCCAATTTCGCATTCTTTAAGTGAGCCAGCGGGTTGTTATCTGTTCTCACCAGTACTTTGGACCTGGACAAATACTCTGCAAACTTTTCGGTCATTGCCCAAACCAGAGGCAGCAACTCTAATTTGATAGAGCTATAATTATCTGAGTTCCTCTCAGAGTCGTGAAGGGAGCGACTGGCGTACGCAATCACGCGCTCTTCTCCTCCTGTAATTGGGATAACATGGCTCCCAGACCATGTAGGCTCCCATCAGTGTGGAGTATGAATGGTTTGGAGAAATCCGCATAGGCTAGTATTGTGGCCTTGGTCAGAGTCATTTTTAGGGCACTGAAGGCCTCTTCCTGGCTGCTTCCCCACCGAATCGCCTGATTCTTGGAGCCCACCGACACTCCCTTAAGTAGCTCGAGCAATGGGTTGGCTATGCGGGTGAAGTTCTTCATGAATCTTCGGTAGTACCTGGCAAGTCCCAGGAAGGCCCGAAAGTCCTTCACTGTCTTCGGGGTAGGCCACTCCTGTACGGCGACCACCTTTTCCCTGGTGGGCTTGACTCCTTCACCGGACACAGTATGACCAAGATATTTGATCTGTTTGTGGAACAGGTGGCACTTCTGGGGCTTCACCTTTAGGCCATGACTCTGTATGCGACTCAGTACTTGCTCCAGTCGCTGGAGGTGCTCCTCGAAGGTGGCAGCATAGACAATTATGTCGTCAAGATAAATCAGTGTCGCCTCGAAGTTCAAATCGCCCAGGCACCTCTCCATCAGACGCTGGAACGTCCCGGGGGCGTTAGTCAGGCCGAAGGGCATCCGATTGAACTCGAACAGTCCCATGGGTAATATGAATGCCATCTTCGCATGGTCATGTTCGGCCACGGGCACTTGCCAATACCCCCTGGCCAGATCCAAGGAGGAGAAGTATCTTGCCTTCCCTAAGGCCGACAGGGACTCTTCGATTCGGGGTAGTGGGTAAGAGTCTCATACTGTACAGGCATTCAGTTGTCTATAGTCCACACAGAACTGCAGGGTCCCATCTTTCTTCCTGACCAGGACAATCTCCCGTATCACACCATTCTGTAACATATGGGATAGCATCTCCTTAACCTCTTTATACATCTGAGGAGGTATCTGCCGGTATCTCTCCCGCACTGGGGCAGCGCTCCCCGTGGGAATCTCGTGGGTAATGGATTCGGTGCAACCAAAATCATCCTCATGGCGAGCAAAGACTTCCTGGTACCGCTCCAGTACCTCCTCAACCTATTGCACCTGTTGAGGTGAAAGTCCCGTCAATTCAGCCCGCATTTGTTCTAGGATTCTTTGTCCCCCCTTCGCACTAGCACGGTGGGATTCCGGTGGCACGGTGACCGCCAGAGTCCAGGGATCTCCTCATACAGCGGACAGCTGTACCATATCAGGTCGCACCAACTTCTCTGGCATTCCCAGAATCTGGCCAGAGATCACCTTTGTCCAGATTAACGCACTGCACTATAACATTGCCACCCTGGACAGTGGCCAGTGTCCGAGCCACCAGGAGTCCGGGGGGTACTTTGTCCATTGATGTTGGTTCTATCTGAACTTCGACCCCCTCAAGAGGTGTGCAAACCTGTGCGGGTAATGTGAGTACAGTTTGTCCTGGTGGTAAGGTGAGCGCCGTAGCTGCTGGTACTATTATTTTCCCCAGTACCTTCCCTTCACTCGACGTTTCCTGAGCCTGGGTGGCTCGGATTCATTGTTGAAAAACCCTCCTTTGGGAGGTTCGTGGGTCCCATCGGTCTAGAGGAATCTCCTTTGGCTCACTAATCAGGATTTGCCCAATCTCTTTCAGCACATTCATTCCGAGAGTCACTGGGGGTCCACTTCCGGTTCCCCCTGCGACCAAGACGACCCCTTTTTTTCCCACATCTTTTCCACACACTCGTATCTTCATTCATACCACCAATGCGACCGGGATGGGTAATTGATTAGCTGCCGTGACTCCTGAGTCTAATTACTGGTCCCCATTCAGGCCGCGCTATCTCTGGAAATCGCTGTTGAATGTAGGCTTCTGTCATCGTAGTCACCTGGGATCCCGTATCAATCAGGCAGTGAACAGCCCGACCGCTTATTTCGACCCAGACAGTCGGACTGGTGGAAACTAGGTCCTTGGGACTTCCTCTTTTTCTTTCCCCTTCCGTAGGCTCCGGGCTGTGTCCCCCAAACATGGAGCCTGTTCGTTTAACGGCTGCCGCGACAGGGGCCGCCCTCGGCTTGCACAGCCCCTGGTGTAATGTCCTGCGCCTCCGCACTTCCAGCAGGTTATGTCTCTGTCTGTGTAGGGCTGCCTCACTCCTCTACGGAACTCTCCTGCAGGGGGGGGGCCTGAATTCAATTCTTTCCCTAACTGGGGCAATCGATCCGGGTATCGGTGCGGGGGGGTTCTTGAGACTGGACCATTCACCCCGCATCTCCTGCATCTGCTTTCGCATCTCTCGAGCCCATTCCGGTTCAGCTGCCGGCGGGGTGGGTACCTCGTTACTCCGGACCATCCCTGCCAGGACCGTCACTCCCATCTCCTGCTCTCTCACACGTGCCTCTGCCCCCACTTCTAGAAAAGTCATACGTGGGTTAGCGCGCAGGCACTCCCGCAAAGCCTGCTTCAGCTGCACATCCCTGAGGCCTGCCACAAATTGGTCCCTTAAGATCACGTCAGGGGGCCCATTCACAAATTCCCCATGTCGTCTTTTCTAGTGATATAGGCATCCACCCTCTGTAATGCATTAACATATTGCGTCACAGTCTCCACCTCCTGCTGCACTTGGTGATACAGCCGTATCCTCAGCTCTACTACATTGGTGGGATCCCCATGCATCTCCTCCAGTATCCGCACCACTTTTTCTACAGTATCCCGGTCATGGAGAGGGCGGTACATCACGGACTGTCGGGCCTCGCCGTCCAGGGCCAGTAAGGCTATTTCAGCTTGCATAGCTGGGGTCATCGGATGCATACGTAACATACTCCTAACTCTCTCAATCCAGTCCCACGCATCATATTGTCCCCGGTGAACTTTGGGAGATTGCTGAGCATGGCCCCCAGCGGCAAGTTAGATCCAGGCGCTCCCAGGATGGACTGCTCTGCAGTGTCTGTGTCTAAAGACTGCATCCTGCCGACTACGCCAAATGTAACACAGGTACTTTAGATGCAGCGACACAGAAACACAGAGCAGCAAGTACAGGGTTAATAAACAGGGGAGATTTATTGTAACAGGGTCAATCTCCACCCAAGGAGTAACGGGAAATATGGGGACAACAAGGGAAGTAGCAGGTAATATGCTAGAACTAACAATCCACAGTTTGGCTAGATGTAGCCGAGTTGATACGGTTGTAATCGGCAGTTTTACACTTAGCTGACTCTAAGCTGACCGGATGATGACGGTGTTGTTTTTTTCTGACTTCCCTGCCTAAACAATGCTCCGTCTTCTGGCGGGCGGTCTCTGGTTTGACCCACTGAGCCCCTAGTCCACAACACTGCACCTCACTTGCTCGGCTCCACGGACCCAGCGTCTCTTCTCCCTCTAGTGGGGCTTGACCCCAACTGTCAACTCTCGGCTTTACCGCACAAACCTCCTTTTTTTTCCTCCTCCTAGATATGCTCCCAGCTCCCCGGTCACCTGACCCCTGGACACGCCCCCAGCTCCCCAGTCACCTGACCCCTGAGCTCTGGACACGCCCCCAGCTCCCCAGTCACCTGTGCTCTCAGTCTGTCTTCCCCCTGCAACCAGAGGCATGGCCCCGGCAGTTCCGGATCCCTTGTTCTGAAAGTACTTATACCCCAGTCTTCCCCCTTACAACAGTATGAGGCCGCACGTAGCTCCTTAGATACAGTGTGAGGACGCATGCAACTCCCTATATACTGTATGAGGCCGCATGTAGATCCCTATATACTGTATGAGGCCGCACGTAGCTCCCTATACACAATATGAGGCTACACATAGATCCCTATATACAGTATGAGGCTGTATGTAGATCCCTAGATACAGGATGAGGCCGCACGTAGCTCCCTAGATACAGTGTGAGGACGCACGCAACTCCCTATATACTATATGAGGCCGCATGCAGATCCCTATATACTGTATGAGGCCGCATGTAGCTCCCTATATACAGTATGAGGCTACACATAGATCCCTATATACAGTATGAGGCTACACGTAGATCCCTAGATGCAGTATGAGGCCGCACGTAGCTCCCTAGATACAGTGTGAGGACGCATGCAACTCCCTATATACTGTATGAGGAAGCATGTAGATCCCTAGATACAGTTTGAGGCTGCACGTAGAACCCTAGATACAGTATGAGGCAGCACGTAGATCCCTAGATGCAGTATGAGGCCGCACGTAGATCCCTAGATGCAGTATGAGGCCGCATGTAGATCCCTAGGTACAGTATGAGGCCGCACACAGCTCCCTATATACAGTATGAGGCTGCACGCAGCTCCCTATATACAGTATGAGACCGCACACAGCTCCCTATATACAGTGTGAGGCCGCGCATAGCTATCTATATACAGTATGAGGCCGCACATAGCTCCCTATATACAGTGTGAGGCCGCACATTGCTCCCTATATGCAGTATGAGGCCGCATGTAGATCCCTAGATACAGTGTGAGGACGCACGCAACTCCCTATATACTCTATGAGGCTGCATGTAGATCACTATATACAGTACTAGATTGAGGCCAAATGCTATCGCATTGGGGGGGCTGTGATGTCACGATGGGGGCAGGCTTTGCAGCGTTGAGAACCTCTCCCCCCATGTGCTCACCCACCTATCCACTCTCTCTCTCCCCCATGTGCTGACTTTTCCCATCTGTGCTCTCTTTGACCTGTCTACCCCATGTGCAATCCCCCTTCTCTGCTGTCTCCTTCCTGTGCTGTGTTCTCCCCTCATGTGCTGTCCCGTTTGAGTTGTCTCCCCCCTGTGCTCTGTCTCTCCCCCCTGTGCTCTGTCTCTCTCCTCACTGTGCTCTGTCTCTCTCCCCCCTGTGCTCTGTCTCTCTCTCCCCCCTGTGCTCTGTCTCTCTCCCCCCTGCGCTCTGTCTCTCTCTCCCCCCTGTGCTGTCTCTCCCCCCTGTACTGTCTCTCTCCCCCATGTGCTCTATCTCTCTCTCCTCCCTGTGCTGTCTCTCTCCCCTATCTGCTGCCTTCTCCTCTCATGTGATCTCTTCTTTGACCTGTCTACCCCATGTGCTCTCGCCCTTCTCTGCTGTCTCCCCTTCCTGTGCTGTGTTCTCCACTCATGTGCTGTCCTGTTTGAGCTGTCTCCCCCCTGTGCGCTGTCTCTCTCCCCCCTGTGCTCTGTCTCTCTCCCCCCTGTGCTCTGTCTCTCTCTCCCCCCTGTGCTCTGTCTCTCTCCCCCCTGTGCTCTGTCTCTCTCTCCCCCCTGTGCTCCGTCTCTCCCCCCTGTGCTGTCTCTCTCCCCCCTGTGCTCTGTCTCTCTCCCCCCTGTGCTCTGTCTCTCTCCCCCTGTGCTGTTTGTCCCCCCTGTGCTCTGTCTCTCTCCCCCGTCTCTCCCCCCTGTGCTGTTTCCCCCCCCCCTGTGCTGTCGCTCTCCCCCCCTGTGCTGTCTCTGTTCCCATGTGCTCTGTCTCTCTCCCCCCTGTGCTGTCTCTCTCCCCCCTGTGCAGTCGCTCTCCCCCCCCTGTGCTGTCTCTCTTCCCATGTGCTCTGTCTCTCTCCCCCCTGTGCTCTGTCTCTCTTCCCATGTGCTCTGTCTCTCTCCCCTGTGCTCTCTCTCTCATCCCTGTGCTCTGTCTGTCTCTCTCCCCCCGTGCTCTGTCTCTCTCTCTCCCCCCTGTGTGATCTGTCTCTCTCTCTCCCCCGTGTGCTGTCTCTCTCTCTCCCCCCTGTGTGCTCTGTCTCTCTCCCCCGTGTGCTCTCTCTCTCCCCCCGTGCGCTCTCTCTGTCTCCCCCCTGTGTGCTCTGTCTCTCTTCCCCTGTGCTCTCTCTCCTCCCTGTGGTCTGTCTCTCTCTCTTCCCCTGTGCTCTTTCTCTCTCTCCCCCGTGTGCTCTCTCTCCCCCCTGTGCGCTGTCTCTCTCCCTCCCCCGTGTGATCTGTCTCTCTCTCTTCCCCGTGTGCTGTCTCTCTCCCCCCTGTGCTCTGTCTCTCCCCCCTGTGCTCTGTCTCTCTCCCTCCCCTCTGTGCTCTGTCTCTCTCTCTCCCCTGTGCTCTGTCTCTCTCTTCCACTCCTGTGATGTCTCTCTCCCCCCCGGTGCTATCTTCTTCCCTCATGTGTTCTCTCGTTTGAGCTGTCTCCCCGCGCAGTAAATCAGACCGCCGCCATCTTTGTGCAGGCAGATAGCGGCGGTCACATTAAAACTGCACATGCGCTCCTCCTGTACAAAGATGGCGGCTGTCAGTGAATCATTCGGCTGATCCCGGCGGCAGCGTGTTTGCGACGGTGTTCCGCTGGTGGTACTGCGCAAAAAAAATGCGTACGGCGTATACAGTGTGTGTGTGGTGCGTATGGAGTATACAGTGTGTGTGGTGCGTATGGAGTATACAGTGTGTGTGTGGTGAATATGGAGTATACAGTGTGTGTGGTGCGTATGGAGTATACAGTTTGTGTGGTGCGTATGGAGTATACAGTGTGTGTGTGGTGCGTACGGCGTATACAGTGTGTGTGGAGCATACGGCGTATACAGTGTGTGTGTGGTGCATATGGAGTATACAGTGTGTGTGTGGTGCGTACGGCGTATACAGTGTGTGTGGAGCATACGGCGTATACAGTGTGTGTGTGGTGTGTACGGTGTATACAGTGTGTGTGTGTGGTGCGTACGGTGTATACAGTGTGTGTGTGGGGTGTACGGCGTATACAGTGTGTGTGTGGTGCGTACAGCGTATACAGTGTGTGTGTGGTGTGTACGGCGTATACAGTGTGTGTGTGGTGCGTACGGCGTATACAGTGTGTGTGCTGCGTACGGCGTATACAGTGTGTGTGTGGTGCGTACGGCGTATACAGTGTGTGTGTGGTGTGTACGGCGTATACAGTGTGTGTGTGGGGTGTACGGCGTATACAGTGTGTGTGTGGTGTGTACGGCGCATACAGTGTGTGTGTGGTGTGTACGGTGTATACAGTGTGTGTGTGGTGTGTACGGCGTATACAGTGTGTGTGTGTGGTGCGTACAGTGTATACAGTGTGTGTGTGGTGCGTACGGCGTATACAGTGTGTGTGGTGCGTACGGCGTATACAGTGTGTGTGGTGCGTACGGCTTATACAGTGTGTGTGTGGTGAGTACGGCGTATACAGTGTGTGGATGTGGTGCGTACGGCGTATACAGCGTGTGTGTGTGGTGCGTACAGCGTATACAGTGTGTGTGTGGTGAATATGGAGTATACAGTGTGTGTGGTGCGTAAGGAGTATACAGTGTGTGTGTGGTGCGTACGGCGTATACAGTGTGTGTGTTGAGTACGGCGTATACAGTGTGTGTGTGGTGAGTACGGCGTATACAGTGTGTGTGTGGTGCGTACGGCGTATACAGTGTGTGTGTGTGTGATGCGTATGGTGCATGTGGTGCTATGTCTCTCTCCCCCCTGTGCTCTGTCTCTCTCTCCCCTGTGCTCTCTCTCTCCCCCCTGCGCTCTGTCTCTCTCTCCCCCTGTGCTGTCTCTCTCCCCCCTGTACTGTCTCTCTCCCCCGTGTGCTCTCTCTCTCTCTCCCCCCTGTGCTCTGTCTCTCTCTCCCCCCTGTGCTCTGTCTCTCTCCCTTGTGCTCTGTCTCTTTCCCCTATCTGCTGTCTTCTCCTATCATGTGATCTCTTCTTTGACCTGTCTACCCCATGTGCTCTCCCCCTTGTCTGCTGTCTATCTCCTTCCTATGCTGTGTTCTCCCCTCATGTGCTGTCCTGTTTGAGCTGTCTCCCCGCTGTGCGCTGTCTCTCTCCCCCCTGTGCTCTGTCTCTCTCCCCCCTGTGCCGTCTCTCTTCCCCCTGTGCTCTGTCTCTCTCCCCCCTGTGCTCTGTCTCTCCCCCCTGTGCTCTCTCTCTCTCTCCTGTGCTGTGTTCTCCACTCATGTGCTGTCCTGTTTGAGCTGTCTCCCCCCTGTGCGCTGTCTCTCTCCCCTGTGCTCTCTCTCTCTCCCCCCTGTGCTCTGTCTCTCTCTCCCCCCTGTGCTCTGTCTCTCTTCCCCCTGTGCTCTGTCTCCCCCCCCTGTGCTCTGTCTCTCTTCGCCCTGTGCTCTGTCTCTCTCTCCCGTGTTGTCTCTCTCCCCCATGTGCTGTCTCTCTCCCCCTATGCTCTGTCTCTCTCCCCACTGTGCTATCTCTCTCCCCACTGTGCTCTGTCTCTCTCTCCCCCCTGTGCTCTGTCTCTCTTCCCCCTGTGCTCTGTCTCTTCCCCCTGTGCTCTGTCTCTCTCTCCCCCCTGTGCTCTGTCTCTCTCCCCCCGTGCTTTCTCTCTCCCCCCTATGCTGTCTCTCTCCCCCCTGTGCTGTCTCTCTCCCCCCTGTGCCGTCTCTCTCCCCCCTGTGCTCTGTCTCTCTCCCCCCTGTGCTCTGTCTCTCTCTCTCCCCCCTGTACTGTCTTTCTCCCCCCTGTGCTCTGTCTCTCTCTCTCATCCCTGTGCTCTGTCTCTCTCCCCCTGTGCTCTGTCTCTCCCCCTGTGCTGTCTCTCTCTCACCCCTGTTCTCTGTCTCTCTCTCCCCCCTGTGCTCGGTCTCTCTCTTCCCCCTGTGCTCTCTTTCCCCCTGTGCTGTCTCTCCCTCCCCTCTGTGCGCTGTCTCACTCCCTCCGTGCTGTCTCTCTCTCCCCCCTGTGCTGTCTCTCTCTCCCCCCTGTGCTGTCTCTCTCTCCCCCCTGTGCTCTGTCTCTCTCCCCCTGTGCTCTGTCTCTCTTCCCCCTGTGCTCTGTCTCTCTCTCCCCCTTGTGCTGTCTCTCTCTCCCCCCTGTGCTGTGTCTCTCCCCCCCTATGCTCTGTCTCTCTCACCCCTGTGCTGTCTCTCCCCCCTGTACTGTCTCTCTCCCCCTGTGCTCTGTCTCTCTCTCCCCTGTGCTCTGTCTCTCTCCCCCCTGTGCTGTCTCTCTCCCCCCTGTGCTCTGTCTCTCTCCCCCCTGTGCTCTGTCTCTCTCTCCCCCCTGTGCTCTGTCTCTCTCTCCCCTGTGCTCTCTCTCCCCCCTGTACTGTCTCTCTCCCCCCTGCACTCTGTCTCTCTCTCCCCCCTGTGCTGTCTCTCTCCCCCCTGTACTGTCTCTCTCCCCCGTGTGCTCTGTCTCTCTCTCCCCCCTGTGCTCTGTCTCTTTCCCCTATCTGCTGTCTTCTCCTATCATGTGATCTCTTCTTTGACCTGTCTACCCCATGTGTTCTCCCCCTTGTCTGCTGTCTCTCTCCTTCCTGTGCTGTGTTCTCCCCTCATGTGCTGTCCTGTTTCAGCTGTCTCCCCCCTGTGCGCTGTCTCTCTCTCCCCTGTGCTCTGGCTCTCTCCCCCTTGTGCTCTGTCTCTCTCCCCCCTGTGCCGTCCCTCTTCCCCCTGTGCTCTGTCTCTCTTCCCCCTGTGCTCAGTCTCTCTCCCCCATGCTCTGTCTCTCTCTCCCCCCTGTGCTTTGTCTCTCCCCCCTGTGCTCTGACTCTCCCCCCTGTGCTCTGTCTCTCTTCCCCCTGTGCTCTGTCTCTCCCCCCCCTGTGCTCTGTCTCTCTCTCCCGTGTTGTCTCTCTCCCCCATGTGCTGTCTCTCTCCCCCTATGCTCTGTCTCTCTCCCCACAGTGCTGTCTCTCCCCCCACTGTGCTCTGTCTCTCTCTCCCCCCTGTGCTCTGTCTCTCTTCCCCCTGTGCTCTGTCTCTCTCTCTCCCCCCTGTGCTCTGTCTCTCTCCCCCCTGTGCTCTGTTTCTCTCTCTCCCCCCTATGCTGTCTCTCTCTCCCCTGTGCTGTCTCTCTCCCCCCTGTGCCGTCCCTCTCCCCCTGTGCTCTGTCTCTCTCTCTCCCCCCTGTGCTCTGTCTCTCTCTCCCCTGTGCTCTGTCTCTCTCCCCCTGTGCTCTGTCTCTCTCTCCCCCCTGTGCTCTGTCTCTCTCTCCCCTGTGCTCTGTCTCTCTCCCCCTGTGCTCTGTCTCTCTCTCCCCCCTGTGCTCTGTCTCTCTCCCCCCTGTGCTCTGTCTCTCTCTCCCCCCTGTACTGTCTCTCTTACCCGTGTGCTGTCTCTCTGTCCCCCCTATGCTCTGTCTCTCTCCCCCTGTGCTGTCTCTCTCTCCCCCCTGTACTCTGTCTCTCTCTCCCCCCTGTGCTCTCTTTCCCCCTGTGCTGTCTCTCGCTCCCCTCTGTGCGCTGTCTCTCTCCCTCCGTGCTGTCTCTCTCTCCCCCCTGTGCTGTCTCTCTCTCCCCCCTGTGCGCTGTCTCTCTCCCTCCGTGCTCTCTCTCTCCCCCCTGTGCTCTGTCTCTCTCCCCCCTTTGCTGTCTCTCTCTCCCCTGTGCTGTCTCTCTCCCCCCTGTGCTCTGTCTCTCTCCCCCCTGTGCTCTGTCTCTCTCTCCCCCCTGTGCTCTGTCTCTCTCTCTCCCCTGTGCTCTGTCTCTCTCCCCCCTGTGCTCTGTTTGTCTCCCCCCTGTGCTCTGTCTCTCTCCCCCTGTGCTATGTTTGTCTCCCCCCTGTGCTCTGTCTCTCTCCCCCCTGTCTCTCCCCCCTGTGCTGTCGCTCTCCCCCCCTGTGCTGTCTCTCTTCCCATATGCTCTGTCTCTCTCCCCCCTGTGCTCTGTCTCTCTTCCCATGTGCTCTGTCTCTCTGCCCCCTGTGCTCTGTCTCTCTTCCCCTGTGCTCTCTCTCCCCCCTGTGCTCTGTCTCTCTCTCTACCCCCTGTGCGCTGTCTCTCTCTCCCCTGTGTGATCAGTCTCTCTCTCTCCCCCGTGTGCTGTCTCTCTCTCTCCCCCTGTGTGCTCTCTCTCTCTCCCCCGTGTGCTCTCTCTCTCTCTCTCCCCCCCGTGCGCTGTCTCTCTCTCTCCCCCCTGTGTGATCTGTCTCTCTCTCTCCCCCCGTGTGCTGTCTCTTTCTCTTCCCCCTGTGTGCTCTTTCTCTCTCTCCCCCGTGTGCTCTCTCTCTCCCCCCCGTGCGCTGTCTCTCTCCCTCCCCCCTGTGTGATCTTTCTCTCTCTCTCTCCCCTGTGCTCTGTCTCTCTCCCTCCCCTGTCTATCTCTCTCCCCGCTGTGCTCTGTCTCTCTCTCCCTTGTGCTCTGTCTCTCTCTCCCCCCTTTGCTGTCTCTCTCCCCCATGTGCTCTGTCTCTCTTCCCCCTGTGCAATGTCTCTCTCTCCCCCCCGTGCTCTGTCTCTCTCCCCCTGTGCTGTCTCTCCCCCCTGTGCTCTGTCTCTCTCCCCCCTGTGCTGTCTCTCTCCCCCTGTGCTCTGTCTCTCTCCCCCCTGTGCTCTGTCTCTGTCCCCCCAGTGCTGTATCTCTCCCCCCCTGTGCTGTCTCTGTCCCCCCTGTGCTCTGTCTCTCTCCCCCCTGTGCTCTGTCTCTCTCCCCCTGTGCTGTTTTTCTCCGCCCTGTGCTCTGTCTCTCTCCCCCCCTGTCTCTCCCCCCTGTGCTGTCTCTCTCCCCCCCTGTGCTGTCTCTCTCTCCCCCCTGTGCTGTCTCTCTCTCCCCCCTGTGCGCTGTCTCTCTCCCTCCGTGCTCTCTCTCTCTCCCCCCTGTGCTCTGTCTCTCTCCCCCCTTTGCTGTCTCTCTCTCCCCTGTGCTGTCTCTCTCCCCCCTGTGCTCTGTCTCTCTCCCCCCTGTGCTCTGTCTCTCTCTCCCCCCTGTGCTCTGTCTCTCTCTCTCCCCTGTGCTCTGTCTCTCTCCCCCCTGTGCTCTGTTTGTCTCCCCCCTGTGCTCTGTCTCTCTCCCCCTGTGCTATGTTTGTCTCCCCCCTGTGCTCTGTCTCTCTCCCCCCTGTCTCTCCCCCCTGTGCTGTCGCTCTCCCCCCCTGTGCTGTCTCTCTTCCCATGTGCTCTGTCTCTCTCCCCCCTGTGCTCTGTCTCTCTTCCCATGTGCTCTGTCTCTCTGCCCCCTGTGCTCTGTCTCTCTTCCCCTGTGCTCTCTCTCTCCCCCCTGTGCTCTGTCTCTCTCTCTACCCCCTGTGCGCTGTCTCTCTCTCCCCTGTGTGATCAGTCTCTCTCTCTCCCCCGTGTGCTGTCTCTCTCTCTCCCCCCTGTGTGCTCTCTCTCTCTCCCCCGTGTGCTCTCTCTCTCTCTCCCCCCCGTGCGCTGTCTCTCTCTCTCCCCCCTGTGTGATCTGTCTCTCTCTCTCCCCCCGTGTGCTGTCTCTTTCTCTTCCCCCTGTGTGCTCTTTCTCTCTCTCCCCTGTGTGCTCTCTCTCTCCCCCCCGTGCGCTGTCTCTCTCCCTCCCCCTGTGTGATCTTTCTCTCTCTCTCCCCTGTGCTCTGTCTCTCTCCCCGCTGTGCTCTGTCTCTCTCTCCCTTGTGCTCTGTCTCTCTCTCCCCCCTTTGCTGTCTCTCTCCCCCCTGTGCTCTGTCTCTCTTCTTCCTGTGCAATGTCTCTCTCTCCCCCCCGTGCTCTGTCTCTCTCCCCCTGTGCTGTCTCTCCCCCCTGTGCTCTGTCTCTCTCCCCCCTGTGCTGTCTCTCTCCCCCTGTGCTCTGTCTCTCTCCCCCCTGTGCTCTGTCTCTGTCCCCCCAGTGCTGTATCTCTCCCCCCCTGTGCTGTCTCTGTCCCCCCTGTGCTCTGTCTCTCTCCCCCCTGTGCTCTGCCTCTCTCTCCCCCCTGTGCTCTGTCTCTCTCCCCCCTGTGCTCTGTCTCTCTCCCCCTGTGCTCTGTTTTTCTCCCCCCTGTGCTCTGTCTCTCTCCCCCCCTGTCTCTCCCCCCTGTGCTGTCTCTCTCCCCCCCTGTGCTGTCTCTCTTCCCATGTGCTCTGTCTCTCTCCCCCCTGTGCTCTGTCTCTCCCCCCTGTGCTCTGTCTCTCTCCCCCCTGTGCTCTGTCTCTCTCTCCCCCCTGTGCTCTGTCTCTCTCCCCCCTGTGCTCTGTCTCTCTCTCCCCCCTGTGCTCTGTCTCTCTCCCCCCTGTCTATCCCCCCTGTGCTGTCTCTCCCCCCCTGTGCTGTCACTCTCCCCCCCTGTGCTGTCTCTCTTCCCATGTGCTCTGTCTCTCTCCCCCCTGTGCTCTGTCTCTCTTCCCATGTGCTCTGTCTCTCTGCCCCCTGTGCTCTGTCTCTCTTCCCCTGTGCTCTCTCTCTCCCCCCTGTGCTCTGTCTCTCTCTCTACCCCCTGTGCGCTGTCTCTCTCTCCCCTGTGTGATCAGTCTCTCTCTCTCCCCCGTGTGCTGTCTCTCTCTCTCCCCCCTGTGTGCTCTCTCTCTCTCCCCCGTGTGCTCTCTCTCTCTCTCCCCCCGTGCGCTGTCTCTCTCTCTCCCCCCTGTGTGATCTGTCTCTCTCTCTCCCCCCGTGTGCTGTCTCTTTCTCTTCCCCCTGTGTGCTCTTTCTCTCTCTCCCCTGTGTGCTCTCTCTCTCCCCCCCGTGCGCTGTCTCTCTCCCTCCCCCTGTGTGATCTTTCTCTCTCTCTCCCCTGTGCTCTGTCTCTCTCCCTCCCCTGTCTCTCTCTCTCCCCGCTGTGCTCTGTCTCTCTCTCCCTTGTGCTCTGTCTCTCTCTCCTCCCTTTGCTGTCTCTCTCCCCCCTGTGCTCTGTCTCTCTTCCCCCTGTGCAATGTCTCTCTCTCCCCCCCGTGCTCTGTCTCTCTCCCCCTGTGCTGTCTCTCCCCCCTGTGCTCTGTCTCTCTCCCCCCTGTGCTGTCTCTCTCCCCCTGTGCTCTGTCTCTCTCCCCCCTGTGCTCTGTCTCTGTCCCCCCAGTGCTGTATCTCTCCCCCCCGTGCTGTCTCTGTCCCCCCTGTGCTCTGTCTCTCTCCCCCCTGTGCTCTGCCTCTCTCTCCCCCCTGTGCTCTGTCTCTCTCCCCCCTGTGCTCTGTTTTTCTCCCCCCTGTGCTCTGTCTCTCTCCCCCCGTCTCTCCCCCCTGTGCTGTCTCTCTCCCCCCCTGTGCTGTCTCTCTTCCCATGTGCTCTGTCTCTCTCCCCCCTGTGCTCTGTCTCTCCCCCCTGTGCTCTGTCTCTCTCCCCCCTGTGCTCTGTCTCTCTCTCCCCCCTGTGCTCTGTCTCTCTCCCCCCTGTGCTCTGTCTCTCTCTCCCCCCTGTGCTCTGTCTCTCTCCCCCCTGTCTATCCCCCCTGTGCTGTCTCTCTCCCCCCCTGTGCTGTCGCTTTCCCCCCCTGTGCGCTGTCTCTCTCCCCACTGTGCTCTGTCTCTCTCCCCCCTGTGCCGTCTCTCTTCGCCCTGTGCTCTGTCTCTCTCCCCCCTGTGCTCTGTCTCTCTCCCCCGTGCTCTGTCTCTCTCCCCCCTGTGCTCTGTCTCTCCCCCCTGTGCTCTGTCTCTCTTCCCCCTGTGCTCTGTCTCCCCCCCCTGTGCTCTGTCTCTCTTCGCCCTGTGCTCTGTCTCTCTCTCCCGTGTTGTCTCTCTCCCCCATGTGCTGTCTCTCTCCTCCTATGCTCTGTCTCTCTCCCCACTGTGCTGTCTCTCCCCCCCACTGTGCTCTGTCTCTCTCTCCCCCCTGTGGTCTGTCTCTCTTCCCCCTGTGCTCTGTCTCTTCCCCCTGTGCTCTGTCTCTCTCTCCCCCCTGTGCTCTGTCTCTCTCCCCCCTGTGCTCTGTCTCTCTCTCCCCCCTATGCTGTCTCTCTCCCCCCTGTGCTGTCTGTCTCCCCCCTGTGCTGTCTCTCTCCCCCCTGTGCTCTGTCTCTCTCCCCCCTGTGCTCTGTTTTTCTCCCCCCTGTGCTCTGTCTCTCTCTCTCACCCCTGTGCTCTGTCTCTCTCCCCCCTGTACTCTGTCTCTCTTCCCCCTGTGCTTTCTCTCTGTCCCCCCTATGCTCTGTCTCTCTCCCCCTGTGCTGTCTCTCTCTCCCCCCTGTGCTCTGTCTCTCTCTCCCCCCTGTGCTCGGTCTCTCTCTTCCCCATGTGCTCTCTTTCCCCCTGTGCTGTCTCTCCCTCCCCTCTGTGCGCTGTCTCACTCCCTCCGTGCTGTCTCTCTCTCCCCCCTGTGCTATCTCTCTCTCCCCCCTGTGCTGTCTCTGTCTCCCCCCTGTGCTCTGTCTCTCTCCCCCTGTGCTCTGTCTCTCTTCCCCCTGTGCTCTGTCTCTCTCTCCCCCTTGTGCTGTCTCTCTCTCCCCCCTGTGCTGTGTCTCCCCCCCTATGCTCTGTCTCTCTCACCCCTGTGCTGTCTCTCCCCCCTGTACTGTCTCTCTCCCCCTGTGCTCTGTCTCTCTCTCCCCTGTGCTCTGTCTCTCTCCCCCCTGTGCTGTCTCTCTCCCCACTGTGCTGTCTCTCTCCCCCCTTTGCTCTGTCTCTCTCCCCCCTGTGCTCTGTCTCTTTCTCCCCCCTGTGCTCTGTCTCTCTCTCCCCCCTGTGCTCTGTCTCTCTCTCCCCTGTGCTCTCTCTCCCCCCTGTACTGTCTCTCTCCCCCCTGCGCTCTGTCTCTCTCTCCCCCCTGTGCTCTGTCTCTCTCTCCCCCCTGTGCTCTGTCTCTCTCTCCCCTGTACTGTCTCTCTCCCCCCTGCGCTCTGTCTCTCTCCCCCCCCTGTGCTGTCTCTCTCCCCCCTGTACTGTCTCTCTCCCCCGTGTGCTCTGTCTCTCTCTCCCCCCTGTGCTCTGTCTCTCTCCCTTGTGCTCTGTCTCTTTCCCCCTGTGCTCTGTCTCTCTCTCCCCCGTGTGCTCTGTCTCTCTCTCCCCCCTGTGCTCTGTCTCTCTCCCTTGTGCTCTGTCTCTTTCCCCTATCTGCTGTCTTCTCCTATCATGTGATCTCTTCTTTGACCTGTCTACCCCATGTGTTCTCCCCCTTGTCTGCTGTCTCTCGCCTTCCTGTGCTGTGTTCTCCCCTCATGTGCTGTCCTGTTTGAGCTGTCTCCCCGCTATGCGCTGTCTCTCTCTCCCCTGTGCTCTGGCTCTCTCCCCCCTGTGCTGTCTCTCTCTCCCCTGTGCCGTCCCTCTTCCCCCTGTGCTCTGTCTCTCTTCCCCCTGTGCTCAGTCTCTCTCCCCCGTGCTCTGTCTCTCTCTCCCCCCTGTGCTTTGTCTCTCCCCCCTGTGCTCTGTCTCTCTCTCCACCCCTGTGCTCTCTCTCTCCCCCCTGTGCTCTGTCTCTCTCTCCCCCCTGTGCTCTGTCTCTCTTCCCCCTGTGCTCTGTCTCTCCCCCCCCTGTGCTCTGTCTCTCTCTCCCGTGTTGTCTCTCTCCCCCATGTGCTGTCTCTCTCCCCCTATGCTCTGTCTCTCTCCCCACAGTGCTGTCTCTCCCCCCACTGTGCTCTGTCTCTCTCTCCCCCCTGTGCTCTGTCTCTCTTCCCCCTGTGCTCTGTCTCTCTCTCTCTCTCCCCTGTGCTCTGTCTCTCTCCCCCCTGTGCTCTGTTTCTCTCTCTCCCCCCTATGCTGTCTCTCTCTCCCCTGTGCTGTCTCTCTCCCCCCTGTGCCGTCCCTCTCCCCCCTGTGCTCTCTCTCTCTCTCCCCCCTGTGCTCTGTCTCTCTCTCCCCTGTGCTCTGTCTCTCTCCCCCTGTGCTCTGTCTCTCTCTCCCCCCTGTACTCTGTCTCTCTCTCCCCCTGTGCTCTGTCTCTCTCCCCCCTGTGCTCTGTCTCTCTCTCCCCCCTGTACTCTGTCTCTCTTACCCCTGTGCTGTCTCTCTGTCCCCCCTATGCTCTGTCTCTCCCCCTGTGCTGTCTCTCTCTCCCCCCTGTACTCTGTCTCTCTCTCCCCCCTGTGCTCTCTTTCCCCCTGTGCTGTCTCTCGCTCCCCTCTGTGCGCTGTCTCTCTCCCTCCGTGCTGTCTCTCTCTCCCCCCTGTGCTGTCTCTCTCTCCCCCCTGTGCTCTGTCTCTCTCCCCCCATTGCTGTCTCTCTCTCCCCTGTGCTGTCTCTCTCCCCCCTGTGCTCTGTCTCTCTCCCCCCTGTGCTCTGTCTCTCTCCCCCCTGTGCTCTGTCTCTCTCTCTCCCCGTGTGCTGTCTCTCTCTCTCCCCCGTGTGCTCTCTCTCTCTCTCCCACCCGTGCGCTGTCTCTCTCTCTCCCCCCTGTGTGATCTGTCTCTCTCTCTCCCCCCGTGTGCTGCCTCTCTCTCTTCCCCCTGTGTGCTCTTTCTCTCTCTCCCCCGTGTGCTCTCTCTCTCCCCCCCGTGCGCTGTCTCTCTCCCTCCCCCCTGTGTGATCTGTCTCTCTCTCTCCCCTGTGCTCTGTCTCTCTCCCTCCCCTGTCTCTCTCTCTCCCCGCTGTGCTCTGTCTCTATCTCCCTTGTGCTCTGTCTCTCTCTCCCCCCTTTGCTGTCTCTCTCCCCCCTGTGCTCTGTCTCTCTTCCCCCTGTGCAATGTCTCTCTCTCCCCCCCATGCTCTGTCTCTCTCCCCCTGTGCTCTGTCTCTCTCCCCCCTGTGCTGTCTCTCTCCCCCCTTGCTCTGTCTCTGTCCCCCCAGTGCTGTATCTCTCCCCCCCTGTGCTGTCTCTGTCCCCCTGTGCTCTGTCTCTCTATCCCCCCTGTGCTGTCTCTCTATCCCCCCTGTGCTCTGTCTCTGTATCCCCCCTGTGCTCTGTCTCTCTCTCCCCCCTGTGCTCTGTCTCTCTCCCCCCTGTGCTGTCTCTCTCCCCCTGTGCTCTGTTTTTCTCCCCCCTGTGCTCTGTCTCTCTCCCCCCCTGTCTCTCCCCCCTGTGCTGTCTCTCTCCCCCCCTGTGCTGTCTCTCTCCCCCCCTGTGCTGTCGCTCTCCCCCCCTGTGCTGTCTCTCTTCCCATGTGCTCTGTCTCTCTCCCACCTGTGCTCTGTCTCTCCCCCCTGTGCTCTGTCTCTCTCCCCCCTGTGCTCTGTCTCTCTCTCCCCCCTGTGCTCTGTCTCTCTCTCCCCCCTGTGCTCTGTCTCTCTCCCCCCTGTGCTGTCTCTCTCCCCCCCTGTGCTGTCGCTTTCCCCCCCTGTGCTCTGTCTCTCTCCCCCCTGTGCGCTGTCTCTCTCCCCCCTGTGCTCTGTCTCTCTCCCCCCTGTGCCGTCTCTCTTCCCCCTGTGCTCTGTCTCTCTCCCCCCTGTGCTCTGTCTCTCTCCCCCGTGCTCTGTCTCTCTCCCCCCTGTGCTCTGTCTCTCCCCCCTGTGCTCTGTCTCTCTCTCCCCCTGTGCTCTGTCTCTCTTCCCCCTGTGCTCTGTCTCCCCCCCCTGTGCTCTGTCTCTCTTCGCCCTGTGCTCTGTCTCTCTCTCCCGTGTTGTCTCTCTCCCCCATGTGCTGTCTCTCTCCCCCTATGCTCTGTCTCTCTCCCCACTGTGCTGTCTCTCTCCCCACTGTGCTGTCTCTCTCTCCCCCCTGTGCTCTGTCTCTCTTCCCCCTGTGCTCTGTCTCTTCCCCCTGTGCTCTGTCTCTCTCTCCCCCCTGTGCTCTGTCTCTCTCCCCCCTGTGCTCTGTCTCTCTCTCCCCCCTATGCTGTCTCTCTCCCCCCTGTGCTGTCTCTCTCCCCCGTGCCGTCTCTCTCCCACCTGTGCTCTGTCTCTCTCCCCCCTGTGCTCTGTCTCTCTCTCTCTCCCCTGTGCTCTGTCTCTCTCTCTCTCCCCTGTGCTCTGTCTCTCTCTCTCCCCTGTACTGTCTTTCTCCCCCCTGTGCTCTGTCTCTCTCTCTCACCCCTGTGTTCTGTCTCTCTCCCCACTGTACTCTGTCTCTCTTCCCCCTGTGCTTTCTCCCTGTCCCCCCTATGCTCTGTCTCTCTCCCCCTGTGCTGTCTCTCTCTCCCCCCTGTGCTCTGTCTCTCTCTCCCCCCTGTGCTCGGTCTCTCTCTTCCCCCTGTGCTCTCTTTCCCCCTGTGCTGTCTCTCCCTCCCCTCTGTGCGCTGTCTCACTCCCTCCGTGCTGTCTCTCTCTCCCCCCTGTGCTGTCTCTCTCCCCCCCTGTGCTGTCGCTCTCCCCCCCTGTGCTGTCTCTCTTCCCATGTGCTCTGTCTCTCTCCCACCTGTGCTCTGTCTCTCCCCCCTGTGCTCTGTCTCTCTCCCCCCTGTGCTCTGTCTCTCTCTCCCCCCTGTGCTCTGTCTCTCTCTCCCCCCTGTGCTCTGTCTCTCTCCCCCCTGTGCTGTCTCTCTCCCCCCCTGTGCTGTCGCTTTCCCCCCCTGTGCTCTGTCTCTCTCCCCCCTGTGCGCTGTCTCTCTCCCCCCTGTGCTCTGTCTCTCTCCCCCCTGTGCCGTCTCTCTTCCCCCTGTGCTCTGTCTCTCTCCCCCCTGTGCTCTGTCTCTCTCCCCCGTGCTCTGTCTCTCTCCCCCCTGTGCTCTGTCTCTCCCCCCTGTGCTCTGTCTCTCTCTCCCCCTGTGCTCTGTCTCTCTTCCCCCTGTGCTCTGTCTCCCCCCCCTGTGCTCTGTCTCTCTTCGCCCTGTGCTCTGTCTCTCTCTCCCGTGTTGTCTCTCTCCCCCATGTGCTGTCTCTCTCCCCCTATGCTCTGTCTCTCTCCCCACTGTGCTGTCTCTCTCCCCACTGTGCTGTCTCTCTCTCCCCCCTGTGCTCTGTCTCTCTTCCCCCTGTGCTCTGTCTCTTCCCCCTGTGCTCTGTCTCTCTCTCCCCCCTGTGCTCTGTCTCTCTCCCCCCTGTGCTCTGTCTCTCTCTCCCCCCTATGCTGTCTCTCTCCCCCCTGTGCTGTCTCTCTCCCCCGTGCCGTCTCTCTCCCCCCTGTGCTCTGTCTCTCTCCCCCCTGTGCTCTGTCTCTCTCTCTCTCCCCTGTGCTCTGTCTCTCTCTCTCTCCCCTGTGCTCTGTCTCTCTCTCTCCCCTGTACTGTCTTTCTCCTTCCTGTGCTCTGTCTCTTTCTCTCACCCCTGTGTTCTGTCTCTCTCCCCACTGTACTCTGTCTCTCTTCCCCCTGTGCTTTCTCCCTGTCCCCCCTATGCTCTGTCTCTCTCCCCCTGTGCTGTCTCTCTCTCCCCCCTGTGCTGTCTCTCTCTCCCCCCTGTGCTCGGTCTCTCTCTTCCCCCTGTGCTCTCTTTCCCCCTGTGCTATCTCTCCCTCCCCTCTGTGCGCTGTCTCACTCCCTCCGTGCTGTCTCTCTCTCCCCCCTGTGCTGTCTCTCTCTCCCCTGTGCTCTGTCTCTCTCTCCCCCCCGTGCGCTGTCTCTCTCCCTCCCCCTGTGTGATCTTTCTCTCTCTCTCCCCTGTGCTCTGTCTCTCTCCCTCCCCTGTCTCTCTCTCTCCCCGCTGTGCTCTGTCTCTCTCTCCCTTGTGCTCTGTCTCTCTCTCCTCCCTTTGCTGTCTCTCTCCCCCCTGTGCTCTGTCTCTCTTCCCCTGTGCAATGTCTCTCTCTCCCCCCCGTGCTCTGTCTCTCTCCCCCTGTGCTGTCTCTCCCCCCTGTGCTCTGTCTCTCTCCCCCCTGTGCTGTCTCTCTCCCCCTGTGCTCTGTCTCTCTCCCCCCTGTGCTCTGTCTCTGTCCCCCCAGTGCTGTATCTCTCCCCCCCTGTGCTGTCTCTGTCCCCCCTGTGCTCTGTCTCTCTCCCCCCTGTGCTCTGCCTCTCTCTCCCCCCTGTGCTCTGTCTCTCTCCCCCCTGTGCTCTGTCTCTCTCCCCCTGTGCTCTGTTTTTCTCCCCCCTGTGCTCTGTCTCTCTCCCCCCGTCTCTCCCCCCTGTGCTGTCTCTCTCCCCCCCTGTGCTGTCTCTCTTCCCATGTGCTCTGTCTCTCTCCCCCCTGTGCTCTGTCTCTCCCCCCTGTGCTCTGTCTCTCTCCCCCCTGTGCTCTGTCTCTCTCTCCCCCCTGTGCTCTGTCTCTCTCCCCCCTGTGCTCTGTCTCTCTCTCCCCCCTGTGCTCTGTCTCTCTCCCCCCTGTCTATCCCCCCTGTGCTGTCTCTCTCCCCCCCTGTGCTGTCGCTTTCCCCCCCTGTGCTCTGTCTCTCTCCCCCCTGTGCGCTGTCTCTCTCCCCACTGTGCTCTGTCTCTCTCCCCCCTGTGCCGTCTCTCTTCGCCCTGTGCTCTGTCTCTCTCCCCCCTGTGCTCTGTCTCTCTCCCCCGTGCTCTGTCTCTCCCCCCCCTGTGCTCTGTCTCTCCCCCCTGTGCTCTGTCTCTCTTCCCCCTGTGCTCTGTCTCCCCCCCTGTGCTCTGTCTCTCTTCGCCCTGTGCTCTGTCTCTCTCTCCCGTGTTGTCTCTCTCCCCCATGTGCTGTCTCTCTCCTCCTATGCTCTGTCTCTCTCCCCACTGTGCTGTCTCTCCCCCCACTGTGCTCTGTCTCTCTCTCCCCCCTGTGGTCTGTCTCTCTTCCCCCTGTGCTCTGTCTCTTCCCCCTGTGCTCTGTCTCTCTCTCCCCCCTGTGCTCTGTCTCTCTCCCCCCTGTGCTCTGTCTCTCTCTCCCCCCTATGCTGTCTCTCTCCCCCCTGTGCTGTCTGTCTCCCCCCTGTGCTGTCTCTCTCCCCCCTGTGCTCTGTCTCTCTCCCCCCTGTGCTCTCTTTCTCCCCCCTGTGCTCTGTCTCTCTCTCTCACCCCTGTGCTCTGTTTCTCTCCCCCCTGTACTCTGTCTCTCTTCCCCCTGTGCTTTCTCTCTGTCCCCCCTATGCTCTGTCTCTCTCCCCCTGTGCTGTCTCTCTCTCCCCCCTGTGCTCTGTCTCTCTCTCCCCCCTGTGCTCGGTCTCTCTCTTCCCCATGTGCTCTCTTTCCCCCTGTGCTGTCTCTCCCTCCCCTCTGTGCGCAATCTCACTCCCTCCGTGCTGTCTCTGTCTCCCCCCTGTGCTCTGTCTCTCTCCCCCTGTGCTCTGTCTCTCTTCCCCCTGTGCTCTGTCTCTCTCTCCCCCTTGTGCTGTCTCTCTCTCCCCCCTGTGCTGTGTCTCCCCCCCCTATGCTCTGTCTCTCTCACCCCTGTGCTGTCTCTCCCCCCTGTACTGTCTCTCTCCCCCTGTGCTCTGTCTCTCTCTCCCCTGTGCTCTGTCTCTCTCCCCCTGTGCTGTCTCTCTCCCCACTGTGCTGTCTCTCTCCCCCCTTTGCTCTGTCTCTCTCCCCCCTGTGCTCTGTCTCTCTCTCCCCCCTGTGCTCTGTCTCTCTCTCCCCCCTGTGCTCTGTCTCTCTCTCCCCTGTGCTCTCTCTCCCCCCTGTACTGTCTCTCTCCCCCCTGCGCTCTGTCTCTCTCCCCCCTGTGCTCTGTCTCTCTCTCCCCCCTGTGCTCTGTCTCTCTCTCCCCTGTACTGTCTCTCTCCCCCCTGCGCTCTGTCTCTCTCCCCCCTGCGCTCTGTCTCTCTCCCCCCCCTGTGCTGTCTCTCTCCCCCCTGTACTGTCTCTCTCCCCCGTGTGCTCTGTCTCTCTCTCCCCCCTGTGCTCTGTCTCTCTCCCTTGTGCTCTGTCTCTTTCCCCCTGTGCTCTGTCTCTCTCTCCTCCGTGTGCTCTGTCTCTCTCTCCCCCCTGTGCTCTGTCTCTCTCCCTTGTGCTCTGTCTCTTTCCCCTATCTGCTGTCTTCTCCTATCATGTGATCTCTTCTTTGACCTGTCTACCCCATGTGTTCTCCCCCTTGTCTGCTGTCTCTCGCCTTCCTGTGCTGTGTTCTCCCCTCATGTGCTGTCCTGTTTGAGCTGTCTCCCCGCTATGCGCTGTCTCTCTCTCCCCTGTGCTCTGGCTCTCTCCCCCCTGTGCTGTCTCTCTCCCCCCTGTGCCGTCCCTCTTCCCCCTGTGCTCTGTCTCTCTTCCCCCTGTGCTCAGTCTCTCTCCCCCGTGCTCTGTCTCTCTCTCCCCCCTGTGCTTTGTCTCTCCCCCCTGTGCTCTGTCTCTCTCTCCACCCCTGTGCTCTCTCTCTCCCCCCTGTGCTCTGTCTCTCTCTCCCCCCTGTGCTCTGTCTCTCTTCCCCCTGTGCTCTGTCTCTCCCCCCCCTGTGCTCTGTCTCTCTCTCCCGTGTTGTCTCTCTCCCCCATGTGCTGTCTCTCTCCCCCTATGCTCTGTCTCTCTCCCCACAGTGCTGTCTCTCCCCCCACTGTGCTCTGTCTCTCTCTCCCCCCTGTGCTCTGTCTCTCTTCCCCCTGTGCTCTGTCTCTCTCTCTCTCTCCCCTGTGCTCTGTCTCTCTCTCCCCTATGCTGTCTCTCTCCCCCCGTGCTGTCTCTCTCTCCCCTGTGCTGTCTCTCTCCCCCCTGTGCCGTCCATCTCCCCCCTGTGCTCTCTCTCTCTCTCCCCCCTGTGCTCTGTCTCTCTCTCCCCTGTGCTCTGTCTCTCTCCCCCTGTGCTCTGTCTCTCTCTCCCCCCTGTACTCTGTCTCTCTCTCCCCCTGTGCTCTGTCTCTCTCCCCCCTGTGCTCTGTCTCTCTCTCCCCCCTGTACTCTGTCTCTCTTACCCCTGTGCTGTCTCTCTGTCCCCCCTATGCTCTGTCTCTCCCCCTGTGCTGTCTCTCTCTCCCCCCTGTACTCTGTCTCTCTCTCCCCCCTGTGCTCTCTTTCCCCCTGTGCTGTCTCTCGCTCCCCTCTGTGCGCTGTCTCTCTCCCTCCGTGCTGTCTCTCTCTCCCCCCTGTGCTGTCTCTCTCTCCCCCCTGTGCTCTGTCTCTCTCCCCCCATTGCTGTCTCTCTCTCCCCTGTGCTGTCTCTCTCCCCCCTGTGCTCTGTCTCTCTCCCCCCTGTGCTCTGTCTCTCTCCCCCCTGTGCTCTGTCTCTCTCTCCCCCCTGTGCTCTGTCTCTCTCTCTCCCCTGTGCTCTGTCTCTCCCCCCCCTGTGCTCTGCCTCTCTCCCCCTGTGCTCTGTTTGTCTCCCCCCGTGCTCTGTCTCTCTCCCCCTGTGCTATGTTTGTCTCCCCCCTGTGCTCTGTCTCTCTCCCCCTTGTCTCTCCCCCCTGTGCTGTCGCTCTCCCCCCCTGTGCTGTCTCTCTTCCCATGTGCTCTGTCTCTCTCCCCCCTGTGCTCTGTCTCTCTTCCCATGTGCTCTGTCTCTCTGCCCCCTGTGCTCTGTCTCTCTTCCCCTGTGCTCTCTCTCTCCCCCCTGTGCTCTGTCTCTCTCTCTGCCCCCTGTGCGCTGTCTCTCTCTCCCCCGTGTGATCAGTCTCTCTCTCTCCACCATGTGCTGTCTCTCTCTCTCCCCCGTGTGCTCTCTCTCTCTCTCCCACCCGTGCGCTGTCTCTCTCTCTCCCCCCTGTGTGATCTGTCTCTCTCTCTCCCCCCGTGTGCTGCCTCTCTCTCTTCCCCCTGTGTGCTCTTTCTCTCTCTCCCCCGTGTGCTCTCTCTCTCCCCCCCGTGCGCTGTCTCTCTCCCTCCCCCCTGTGTGATCTGTCTCTCTCTCTCCCCTGTGCTCTGTCTCTCTCCATCCCCTGTCTCTCTCTCTCCCCGCTGTGCTCTGTCTCTCTCTCCCTTGTGCTCTGTCTCTCTCTCCCCCCTTTGCTGTCTCTCTCTCCCCTGTGCTTTGTCTCTCTTCCCCCTGTGCAATGTCTCTCTCTCCCCCCCATGCTCTGTCTCTCTCCCCCTGTGCTCTGTCTCTCTCCCCCCTGTGCTGTCTCTCTCCCCCCTTGCTCTGTCTCTCTCCCCCCTGTGCTCTGTCTCTGTCCCCCCAGTGCTGTATCTCTCCCCCCCTGTGCTGTCTCTGTCCCCCCTGTGCTCTGTCTCTCTATCCCCCCTGTGCTGTCTCTCTATCCCCCCTGTGCTCTGTCTCTGTATCCACCCTGTGCTCTGTCTCTCTCCCCCCTGTGCTCTGTCTCTCTCTCCCCCCTGTGCTCTGTCTCTCTCCCCCCTGTGCTGTCTCTCTCCCCCTGTGCTCTGTTTTTCTCCCCCCTGTGCTCTGTCTCTCTCCCCCCCTGTCTCTCCCCCCTGTGCTGTCTCTCTCCCCCCCGTGCTGTCTCTCTCCCCCCCTGTGCTGTCGCTCTCCCCCCCTGTGCTGTCTCTCTTCCCATGTGCTCTGTCTCTCTCCCACCTGTGCTCTGTCTCTCCCCCCTGTGCTCTGTCTCTCTCCCCCCTGTGCTCTGTCTCTCTCTCCCCCCTGTGCTCTGTCTCTCTCTCCCCCCTGTGCTCTGTCTCTCTCCCCCCTGTGCTGTCTCTCTCCCCCCCTGTGCTGTCGCTTTCCCCCCCTGTGCTCTGTCTCTCTCCCCCCTGTGCGCTGTCTCTCTCCCCCCTGTGCTCTGTCTCTCTCCCCCCTGTGCCGTCTCTCTTCCCCCTGTGCTCTGTCTCTCTCCCCCCTGTGCTCTGTCTCTCTCCCCCGTGCTCTGTCTCTCTCCCCCCTGTGCTCTGTCTCTCCCCCCTGTGCTCTGTCTCTCTCTCCCCCTGTGCTCTGTCTCTCTTCCCCCTGTGCTCTGTCTCCCCCCCCTGTGCTCTGTCTCTCTTCGCCCTGTGCTCTGTCTCTCTCCCCCATGTGCTGTCTCTCTCCCCCTATGCTCTGTCTCTCTCCCCACTGTGCTGTCTCTCTCCCCACTGTGCTGTCTCTCTCTCCCCCCTGTGCTCTGTCTCTCTTCCCCCTGTGCTGTCTCTTCCCCCTGTGCTCTGTCTCTCTCTCCCCCCTGTGCTCTGTCTCTCTCCCCCCTGTGCTCTGTCTCTCTCTCCCCCCTATGCTGTCTCTCTCCCCCCTGTGCTGTCTCTCTCCCCCGTGCCGTCTCTCTCCCCCCTGTGCTCTGTCTCTCTCCCCCCTGTGCTCTGTCTCTCTCTCTCTCCCCTGTGCTCTGTCTCTCTCTCTCTCCCCTGTGCTCTGTCTCTCTCTCTCCCCTGTACTGTCTTTCTCCCCCTGTGCTCTGTCTCTCTCTCTCACCCCTGTGTTCTGTCTCTCTCCCCACTGTACTCTGTCTCTCTTTCCCCTGTGCTTTCTCCCTGTCCCCCCTATGCTCTGTCTCTCTCCCCCTGTGCTGTCTCTCTCTCCCCCCTGTGCTCTGTCTCTCTCTCCCCCCTGTGCTCTGTCTCTCTCTTCCCCCTGTGCTCTCTTTCCCCCTGTGCTGTCTCTCCCTCCCCTCTGTGCGCTGTCTCACTCCCTCCGTGCTGTCTCTCTCTCCCCCCTGTGCTGTCTCTCTCTCCCCCTGTGCTCTGTCTCTCTCCCCCTGTGCTCTGTCTCTCTTCCCCCTGTGCTCTGTCTCTCTCTCCCCCTTGTGCTGTCTCTCTCTCCCCCCTGTGCTGTCTCTCCCCCCCCTATGCTCTGTCTCTCTCACCCCTGTGCTGTCTCTCCCCCCTGTACTGTCTCTCTCCCCCTGTGCTCTGTCTCTCTCTCCCCTGTGCTCTGTCTCTCTCCCCCCTGTGCTCTGTCTCTCCCCCCTGTGCTCTCTCTCTCCCCCCTGTGCTCTGTCTCTCTCTCCCCCCTGTGCTCTGTCTCTCTCTCCCCTGTGCTCTGTCTCTCTCTTCCCCCTGTGCTCTGTCTCTCTCTCCCCTGTGCTCTCTCTCCCCCCTGTACTGTCTCTCTCCCCCTTGCGCTCTGTCTCTCTCCCCCCTGCGCTCTGTCTCTCTCTCCCCCCTGTGCTGTCTCTCTCCCCCCTGTACTGTCTCTCTCCCCCGTGTGCTCTGTTTCTCTCTCCCCCCTGTGCTCTGACTCTCTCCCTTTTGCTCTGTCTCTTTCCCCTATCTGCTGTCTTCTCCTATCATGTGATCTCTTCTTTGACCTGTCTACCCCATGTGTTCTCCCCCTTGTCTGCTGTCTCTCTCCTTCCTGTGCTGTGTTCTCCCCTCATGTGCTGTCCTGTTTGAGCTGTCTCCCCCCTGTGCGCTGTCTCTCTCCCCCCTGTGCTCTGTCTCTCTCCCCCCTGTGCCGTCCCTCTTCCCCCTGTGCTCTGTCTCTCTTCCCCCTGTGCTCAGTCTCTCTCCCCCATGCTCTGTCTCTCTCTCCCCCCCGTGCTCTGTCTCTCTCCCCCCTGTGCTCTGTCTCTCTTCCCCCTGTGCTCAGTCTCTCTCCCCCATGCTCTGTCTCTCTCTCCCCCCTGTGCTCAGTCTCTCTCCCCCATGCTCTGTCTCTCTCTCCACCCCTGTGCTCTCTCTCTCCCCCCTGTGCTCTGTCTCTCTCTCCCCCCTGTGCTCTGTCTCTCTTCCCCCTGTGCTCTGTCTCTCCCCCCCCTGTGCTCTGTCTCTCTCTCCTGTGTTGTCTCTCTCCCCCATGTGCTGTCTCTCTCCCCCTATGCTCTGTCTCTCTCCCCACAGTGCTGTCTCTCCCCCCACTGTGCTCTGTCTCTCTCTCCCCCCTGTGCTCTGTCTCTCTTCCCCCTGTGCTCTGTCTCTCTTCCCCCTGTGCTCTGTCTCTCTCTCTCCCCCCTGTGCTCTGTCTCTCTCCCCCCTGTGCTCTGTTTCTCTCTCTCCCCCCTATGCTGTCTCTCTCTCCCCTGTGCTGTCTCTCTCCCCCCTGTGCCGTCTCTCTCCCCCCTGTGCTCTGTCTCTCTCTCTCCCCCCTGTGCTCTGTCTCTCTCCCCCTCTGCTCTGTCTCTCTCTCCCCCCTGTACTCTGTCTCTCTCTCCCCCTGTGCTCTGTCTCTCTCCCCCCTGTGCTCTGTCTCTCTCTCCCCCCTGTACTCTGTCTCTCTTACCCCTGTGCTGTCTCTCTGTCCCCCCTATGCTCTGTCTCTCTCCCCTGTGCTGTCTCTCTCTCCCCCTGTACTCTGTCTCTGTCTCCCCCCTGTGCTCTCTTTCCCCCTGTGCTGTCTCTCGCTCCCCTCTGTGCGCTGTCTCTCTCCCTCCATGCTGTCTCTCTCTCCCCCCTGTGCTGTCTCTCTCTCCCCCCTGTGTGCTGTCTCTCTCCCTCCGTGCTCTCTCTCTCCCCCTTATGCTCTCTCTCTCTCCCCCCTGTGCTCTGTCTCTCTCCCCCCTTTGCTGTCTCTCTCTCCCCTGTGCTGTCTCTCTCCCCCCTGTGCTCTGTCTCTCTCCCCCTGTGCTCTGTCTCTCTCTCCCCCCTGTGCTCTGTCTCTCTCTCCCCCTGTGCTCTGTCTCTCTCTCTCCCCTGTGCTCTGTCTCTCTCCCCCCTGTGCTCTGTCTCTCTCCCCCCTTTGCTGTCTCTCTCTCCCCTGTGCTGTCTCTCTCCCCCCTGTGCTCTGTCTCTCTCTCCCCTCTGTGCTCTGTCTCTCTCCCCCCCCTGTGCTCTGTCTCTCTCTCCCCCCTGTGCTCTGTCTCTCTCTCTCCCCTGTGCTCTGTCTCTCTCCCCCCTGTGCTGTCTCTCTCCCCCCTGTGCTGTCTCTCTCCCCCCTTTGCTGTCTCTCTCTCCCCTGTGTTCTGTCTCTCTCCTCCCTGTGCTCTGTCTCTCTCTCCCCCCTGTGCTCTGTCTCTCTCCCCCTGTGCTCTGTTTGTCTCCCCCTGTGCTCTCTCTCTCCCCCCAGTGCTCTGTCTCTCTCTCCCCCCTGTGCTCTGTCTCTCCCCCCCTGTGCTATGTTTGTCTCCCCCCTGTGCTCTGTCTCTCTCCCCCTGTGCTGTCTCTCTTCCCATGTGCTCTGTCTCTCTCCCCCCTGTGCTCTGTCTCTCTTCCCATTTGCTCTGTCTCTCTGCCCCCTGTGCTCTGTCTCTCTTCCCCTGTGCTCTCTCTCTCCCCCCCTGTGCTCTGTCTCTCTCTCTGCCCCCTGTGCGCTGTCTCTCTCTCTCCCCCGTGTGATCAGTCTCTCTCTCTCCCCCGTGTGCTGTCTCTCCCCCGTGTGCTCTCTCTCTCTCTCCCCCCGTGCGCTGTCTCTCTCTCTCCCCCCTGTGTGATCTGTCTCTCTCTCTCCCCCCCTGTGCTCTGTCTCTCTCTCTCCCCCCTGTGTGCTCTTTCTCTCTCCCCCCCGTGTGCTCTCTCTCTCCCCCCGTGCGCTGTCTCTCTCCCTCCCCCCTGTGTGATCTGTCTCTCTCTCTCCCCTGTGCTCTGTCTCTCTCCCTCCCCTGTCTCTCTCTCTCCCCGCTGTGCTCTGTCTCTCTCTCCCTTGTGCTATGTCTCTCTCTCCCCCCTTTGCTGTCTCTCTCCCCCCTGTGCTCTGTCTCTCTTCCCCCTGTGCAATGTCTCTCTCTCCCCCCCGTGCTCTGTCTCTCTCCGCCTGTGCTGTCTCTCCCCCCTGTGCTCTGTCTCTCTCCCCCCTGTGCTGTCTCTCTCCCCCCGTGCTCTGTCTCTCTCCCCCCTGTGCTCTGTCTCTGTCCCCCCAGTGCTGTATCTCTCCCCCCCATGTGCTGTCTTTGTCCCCCCTGTGCTCTGTCTCTCTATCCCCCCTGTGCTCTGTCTCTCTCTCCCCCCTGTGCTCTGTCTCTCTCCCCCTGTGCTCTGTCTCTCTCCCCTGTGCTCTCTCTCTCCCCCCTGTGCTCTGTCTGTCTCTCTCCCCCCCATGCGCTGTCTCTCTCTCTCCCCCCTGTGTGATCTGTCTCTCTCTCTCCCCCGTGTGCTGTCTCTCTCTCTCCCCCCTGTGTGCTCTGTCTCTCTCCCCCGTGTGCTCTCTCTCTCTCTCCCCCCGTGCGCTCTCTCTCTCTCCCCCCTGTGTGTTCTGTCTCTCTCTCCCCCGTGTGCTCTGTCTCTCTCTCTCCCCCCTGTGTGATCTGTCTCTCTCTCTTCCCCCTGTGTTGTCTCTCTCCCTCCCCCCTGTGTGATCTGTCTCTCTCTCTTCCCCGTGTGCTGTCTCTCTCCCTCCCCTGTGCTCTGTCTCTCTCTCTCCCCTGAGCTCTGTCTCTCTCCCTCCCCTCTGAGCTCTGTCCCTCTCTCTCCCCCCTGTGCTGTGTCTCTCTCCCCCCTGTGCTGTCTCTCTTCCCCCTGTGCTCTGTCTCTCTCTCCTGTGTTGTCTCTCTCCCCCATGTGCTGTCTCTCTCCCCCTATGTTCTGTCTCTCTCCCCCCTGTGCTCTGTCTCTCTCTCCCCCCGTGCTCTGTCTCTCTCTCCCCCCTGTGCTCTGTCTCTCTCTCCCCCCTGTGCTCTGTCTCTCTTCCACCTGTGCTCTGTCTCTCTCTCCCCCCTGTGCTCTGTCTCTCTCTCCCCCCTGTGCTGTCTCTCTTCCCCCTGTGCTGTCTCTATCCCCCCTGTGCTGTCTCTCTTCCCCCGTGTGCTGTCTTTCTCTCTCCCCCCTGTGTGCTCTGTCTCTCTCTCCCCCCTGTGCTCTCTCTCTCTCTCCCCCCTGTGCGCTGTCTCTCTCTCTCCCCCCTGTGTGATCTGTCTCTCTCTCTCCCCCCGTGTGCTGTCTCTCTCTCTTCCCCCTGTGTGCTCTTTCTCTCTCTCCCCGTGTGCTCTCTCTCTCCCCCCGTGCGCTGTCTCTCTCCCTCCCCCCTGTGTGATCTGTCTCTCTCTCTCCCCTGTGCTCTGTCTCTCTCCCTCCCCTCTGTCTCTCTCTCTCCCCCCTATGCTCTCTCTCTCCCGCTTGTGCTCTGTCTCTCTCTCCCCCCTGTGCTGTCTCTATTCCCCCTGTGGTCTGTCTCTCTTCCCCCTGTGCTCTGTCTCTCTCTCCCCCCTGAGCTGTCTCTCAACCCCCTGTGCTCTGTCTCTCTTCCCCCTGCGCAATGTCTCTCTCTCCCCCCTGTGCTGTCTCTCTCCCCCTGTGCTCTGTCTCTCTCCCCCCTGTGCTCTGTCTCTCTCCCCCTGTGCTGTCTCTCCCCCCTGTGCTCTGTCTCTCTCCCCCCTGTGCTCTGTCTCTCTCCCCCCTGTGCTCTGTCTCTCCTCCCCCGTGCTCTGTCTCTCTCCCCCCTGTGCTCTGTCTCTCTCCCCCCTGTGCTCTGTCTCTGTCCCCCCAGTGCTGTATCTCTCCCCCCCTGTGCTCTGTCTCTCTCTCCCCCCTGTGCTCTGTCTCTCTCCCCCCGTGCTCTGTCTCTCTCCCCCCTGTGCTCTGTCTCTCTCCCCCCTGTGCTCTGTCTCTCTCCCCCTGTGCTCTGTTTTTCTCCCCCCTGTGCTGTCTCTCCCCCCAGTGCTGTCTCTTCCCCCCCTGTGCTGTCTCTCTCCCCCCTGTGCTGTCTCTCTTCCCCTGTGCTGTCTCTCTTCCCCTGTGCTCTGTCTCTCTCCCCCCTGTGCTCTGTCTCTCTCCCCTGTGCTCTCTCCCCCCTGTGCTCTCTCTCTCCCCCCTGTGCGCTGTCTCTCTCTCTCCCCCCTGTGTGATCTGTCTCTCTCTCTCCCCCGTGAGCTGTCTCTCTCTCTCCCCCCTGTGTGCTCTGTCTCTCTCCCCCGTGTGCTCTCTCTCTCCCCCCGTGCGCTCTCTCTCTCTCCCCCCTGTGTGATCTGTCTCTCTCCCCCGTGTGCTGTCTCTCTCTCTTCCCCCTGTGTGCTCTTTCTCTCTCTCCCCCGTGTGCTCTCTCTCTCTCTCCCCCGTGTGCTCTGTCTCTCTCCCTCCCCCCTGTGTGATCTGTCTCTCTCTTTTCCCCCTGTGCCGTCCCTCTTCCCCCTGTGCTCTGTCTCTCTCTCCCCCCTGTGCTCTGTCTCTCTCCCCCGAGATCTGTCTCTCTCTCTCCCCCCTGTGCTCTGTCTCTCTCCCCCCTGTGCTCTGTCTCTCTCTCTCCCCTGAGCTCTGTCTCTCTCCCTCCCCTCTGAGCTCTGTCTCTCTCTCTCCCCCCTGTGCTCTGTCTCTATCCCCCCTGTGCTGTCTCTCTTCCCCCTGTGCTCTGTCTCTCTCTCCCGTGTTGTCTCTTTCCCCCATGTGCTGTCTCTCTCCCCCTATGCTCTGTCTCTCTCCCCACTGTGCTGTCTCTCTCCCCCCTGTGCTCTGTCTCTCTTCCCCCTGTGCTGTCTTTCTCTCCCCCCTGTGCTCTGTCTCTCTCCCCCCTGTGCTCTGTTTGTCTCCCCCCTGTGCTCTGTCTCTCTCCCCTGTGCTGTCTCTCTCCCCCCTGTGCTGTCGCTCTCCCCCCTGTGCTTTCTCTCTTCCCATGTGCTCTGTCTCTCTCCCCCCTGTGCTCTGTCTCTCTTCCCATGTGCTCTGTCTCTCTTCCCCCTGTGCTCTCTCTCTCCCTCCCCCCCGTGCGCTGTCTCTCTCTCTCCCCCGTGTGATCTGTCTCTCTCTCTCCCCCGTGTGCTGTCTCTCTCTCTCCCCCGTGTGCTCTGTCTTTCTCTCCCCGTGTGCTCTCTCTCTCTCTCCCCCCCGTGCGCTGTCTCTCTCTCTCCCCCGTGAGATCTGTCTCTCTCTCTCCCCCCGTGTGCTGTCTCTCTCTCTTCCCCCTGTGTGCTCTTTCTCTCTCTCCCCCGTGAGATCTGTCTCTCTCCCTCCCCCCTGTGTGATCTGTCTCTCTCTCTCCCCTGTGCGCAGTCAAACTGTGTGGTGTGTACGGTGTATACAGTGTGTGTGGTGCGTACGGCGTATACAGTGTGTGTGTGTTGAGTACGGCGTATACAGTGTGTGTGTGGTGTGTACAGTGTATACAGTGTGTGTGTGTGGTGTGTACGGCGTATACAGTGTGCGTGTGGTGTGTACGGTGTATACAGTGTGTGTGTGGTGTGTACGGTGTATACAGTGTGTGTGTGTGGTGCGTACGGCGTATACAGTGTGTGTGTGGGGTGTACGGTGAATACAGTGTGTGTGTGGTGTGTACGGTGTATACAGTGTGTGTGTGGTGTGTACGGTGTATACAGTGTGTGGTGTGTACGGCGTATACAGTGTGTGTGGGGGGTGTACGGCGTATACAGTGTGTGTGTGGGGTGTACGGCGTATACAGTGTGTGTGTGTTGCGTACGGCGTATACAGTGTGTGTGTGGGGTGTACGGCGTATACAGTGTGTGTGTGGGGTGTACGGCGTATACAGTGTGTGTGTGTTGCGTACGGCGTATACAGTGTGTGTGTGGGGTGTACGGCGTATACAGTGTGTGTGTGTTGCGTACGGCGTATACAGTGTGTGTGTGTTGCGTACGGCGTATACAGTGTGTGTGTGGTGTGTACGGCGTATACAGTGTGTGTGTGGGGTGTACGGCGTATACAGTGTGTGTGTGTTGCGTACGGCGTATACAGTGTGTGTGTGGGGTGTACGGCGTATACAGTGTGTGTGTGGGGTGTACGGCGTATACAGTGTGTGTGTGTTGCGTACGGCGTATACAGTGTGTGTGTGGGGTGTACGGCGTATACAGTGTGTGTGTGTTGCGTACGGCGTATACAGTGTGTGTGTGTTGCGTACGGCGTATACAGTGTGTGTGTGGTGTGTACGGCGTATACAGTGTGTGTGTGGTGTGTACGGCGTATACAGTCTGTGTGTGGTGTGTACGGCGTATACAGTCTGTGTGTGGTGTGTACAGCGTATACAGTGTGTGTGGGGTGTGTACGGCGTATACAGTGTGTGTGGGGTGTACGGCGTATACAGTGTGTGTGTGTGTGTACGGTGTATACAGTGTGTGTGGTGTGTACGGCGTATACAGTGTGTGTGTGGTGCGTACGGCGTATACAGTGTGTGTGTGGTGCGTACGGCGTATACAGTGTGTGTGTGTTGAGTACGGCGTATACAGTGTGTGTGTGGTGTGTACAGTGTATACAGTGTGTGTGTGTGGTGTGTACGGAGTATACAGTGTGCGTGTGGTGTGTACGGTGTATACAGTGTGTGTGTGGTGTGTACGGTGTATACAGTGTGTGTGTGTGGTGCGTACGGCGTATACAGTGTGTGTGTGTGGTGCGTACGGCGTATACAGTGTGTGTGTGGTGAGTACGGTGTATAGAGTGTGTGTGGGGGGTGTACGGCGTATACAGTGTGTGTGTGTGTGTACGGTGTATACAGTGTGTGTGTGGTGTGTACGGCGTATACAGTGTGTGTGGTGAGTACGGCGAATACAGTGTGTGTGGGGGGTGTACGGTGTATACAGTGTGTGTGTGGTGTGTACGGCGTATACAGTGTGTGTGTGGGGTGTACGGTGTATACAGTGTGTGTGTGGTGTGTACGGCGAATACAGTGTGTGTGTGGGGTGTACGGTGTATACAGTGTGTGTGTGGTGTGTACGGTGTATACAGTGTGTGTGTGGTGTGTACGGAGTATACAGTGTGTGTGTGGTGTGTACGGCATATACAGTGTGTGTGTGGGGTGTACGGCGTATACAGTGTGTGTGTGTTGCGTACGGCGTATACAGTGTGTGTGTGGGGTGTACGGCGTATACAGTGTGTGTGTGTTGCGTACGGCGTATACAGTGTGTGTGTGGGGTGTACGGCGTATACAGTGTGTGTGTGTTGCATACGGCGTATACAGTGTGTGTGTGGGGTGTACGGCGTATACAGTGTGTGTGTGTTGCGTACGGCGTATACAGTGTGTGTGTGGGGTGTACGGCGTATACAGTGTGTGTGTGTTGCGTACGGCGTATACAGTGTGTGTGTGGGGTGTACGGCGTATACAGTGTGTGTGTGTTGCGTACGGCGTATACAGTGTGTGTGTGTTGCGTACGGCGTATACAGTGTGTGTGTGGTGTGTACGGCGTATACAGTGTGTGTGTGTTGCGTACGGCGTATACAGTGTGTGTGTGTTGCGTACGGCGTATACAGTGTGTGTGTGGTGCGTACGGCGTATACAGTGTGTGTGTGGTGTGTACGGCGTATACAGTGTGTGTGTGAACGGCGTATACAGTGTGTGTGTGTTGCGTACGGCGTATACAGTGTGTGTGTGGTGTGTATGGCGTATACAGTGTGTGTGTGCGGTGTACGGCGTATACAGTGTGTGTGTGGTGTGTACGGCGTATACAGTCTGTGTGTGGTGTGTACAGCGTATACAGTGTGTGTGGGGTGTGTACGGCGTATACAGTGTGTGTGGGGTGTACGGCGTATACAGTGTGTGTGGTGCGTACGGCGTATACAGTGTGTGTGTGGTGTGTACGGCGTATACAGTGTGTGTGTACGGCGTATACAGTGTGTGTGTGGTGTGTACGGCGTATACAGTGTGTGTGGGGTGTACGGCGTATACAGTGTGTGTGGGGGGGTGTACGGCGTATACAGTGTGTGGGGTGTGCGGCGTATACAGTGTGTGTGGGGTGTGCGGCGTATACAGTGTGAGTGGGTGGGGTGTACGGCGTATACAGTGCGTGTGTGGTGCGTACGGCGTATACAGTGTGTGTGTGTGTGTGGGGTGTGCGGCGTATACAGTGCGTGTGTGGTGCGTACGGCGTATTCAGTGTGTGTGTGGTGCGTACGGCGTATACAGTGTGTGTTTGTGTGTACGGCGTGTACAGTGTGTGTGTGGTGTGTACGGCGTATACAGTGTGTGTGTGGTGCGTACGGCGTATACAATGTGTGTGTGTACGGTGTATACAGTGTGTGTGTGTGAACAGCGTATACAGTGTGTGTGGGGGGTGTACGGCGTATACAGTGTGTGTGTGGTGTGTACGGCGTATACAGTGTGTGTGGGGGTGTACGGCGTATACAGTGTGTGTGTGGTGTGTGCGGCGTATACAGTGTGTGTGTGGTGCGTACGGCGTATACAGTGTGTGTGTGTGTGTGTGTACGGCGTATACAGTGTGTGTGTGTGTACGGCGTATACAGTGTGTGTGTGGTGTGTACGGCGTATACAGTGTGTGTGTGTTGCGTACGGCGTATACAGTGTGTGTGTGAGTGTGGTGCGTACGGCGTATACAGCGTGTGTGGTGCGTACGGCGTATACAGTGTGTGTGTGGTGCGTACGGCGTATACAGAGTGTGTGGTGCGTACGGCGTATACAGTGTGTGTGTGGTGTGTACGGCGTATACAGTGTGTGTGTGGGGTGTACGGTGTATACAGTGTGTGTGTGGGGTGTACGGCGTATACAGTGTGTGTGTGTACGGTGTATACAGTGTGTGTGGGGGTGTACGGCGTATACAGTGTGTGTGTGGTGTGTGCGGCGTATACAGTGTGTGTGTGGTGCGTACGGCGTATACAGTGTGTGTGTGTGGTGTGTACGGCGTATACAGTGTGTGTGTGTGGTGTGTACGGCGTATACAGTGTGTGTGTGTGTGTACGGCGTATACAGTGTGTGTGTGTGTACGGCGTATACAGTGTGTGTGTGGTGTGTATGGCGTATACAGTGTGTGTGTGGTGTGTACGGCGTATACAGTGTGTGTGTGGGGTGTACGGCGTATACAGTGTGTGTGTGTTGCGTACGGCGTATACAGTGTGTGTGTGGGGTGTACGGCGTATACAGTGTGTGTGTAGTGTGTATGGCGTATACAGTGTGTGTGTGTTGCGTACGGCGTATACAGTGTGTGTGTGGGGTGTACGGCGTATACAGTGTGTGTGTAGTGTGTATGGCGTATACAGTGTGTGTGTGTTGCGTACGGCGTATACAGTGTGTGTGTGGGGTGTACGGCGTATACAGTGAGTGTGTAGTGTGTATGGCGTATACAGTGTGTGTGTGTTGCGTACGGCGTATACAGTGTGTGTGTGGTGTGTACGGCATATACAGTGTGTGTGGGTTGCGTACGGAGTATACAGTGTGTGTGTGGGGTGTACGGCGTATACAGTGTGTGTGGTGCGTATGGAGTATAAAGTGTGTGTGTGATGCGTACGGAGTATACAGTGTGTGTGTGTGTGGTGTGTACGGAGTATACAGTGTGTGTGGGGGGTGTACGGCGTATACAGTGTGTGTGTGGGGTGTACGGCGTATACAGTCTGTGTGTGAGTGTGGTGCGTACGGCGTATACAGCGTGTGTGTGTGTGGTGTGTACGGAGTATACAGTGTGTGTGTGTGTGGTGTGTACGGAGTATACAGTGTGTGTGTGTGTGGTGTGTACGGAGTATACAGTGTGTGTGTGGGGTGTACGGCGTATACAGTGTGTGTGTGGTGTGTGCGGCGTATACAGTGTGTGTGTGGGGTGTACGGCGTATACAGTGTGTGTGTGGTGTGTGCGGCGTATACAGTGTGTGTGTGGGGTGTACGGTGTATACAGTGTGTGTGTGGTGTGTACGGCGTATACAGTGTGTGTGTGGTGTGTACGGCGTATACAGTGTGTGTGTGGTGTGTACGGCGTATACAGTGTGTGTGTGTGGTGTGTACGGCGTATACAGTGTGTGTGTGGTGTGTGCGGCGTATACAGTGTGTGTGTGGGGTGTACGGTGTATACAGTGTGTGTGTGGTGTGTGCGGCGTATACAGTGTGTGTGTGGGGTGTACGGCGTATACAGTGTGTGTGTGGTGTGTGCGGCGTATACAGTGTGTGTGTGGGGTGTACGGCGTATACAGTGTGTGTGGGGGGTGTACGGCGTATACAGTGTGTGTGTGGTGTGTACGGCGTATACAGTGTGTGTGTGGTGTGTGCGGCGTATACAGTGTGTGTGTGGGGTGTACGGTGTATACAGTGTGTGTGTGGTGTGTACGGTGTATACAGTGTGTGTGTGGTGTGTGCGGCGTATACAGTGTGTGTGTGGGGTGTACGGTGTATACAGTGTGTGTGTGGTGTGTACGGCGTATACAGTGTGTGTGTGGGGTGTACGGTGTATACAGTGTATGTGTGGTGTGTACGGTGTATACAGTGTGTGTGTGGTGTGTGCGGCGTATACAGTGTGTGTGTGGGGTGTACGGTGTATACAGTGTGTGTGTGGTGTGTACGGCGTATACAGTGTGTGTGTGGTGTGTGCGGCGTATACAGTGTGTGTGTGGGGTGTACGGTGTATACAGTGTGTGTGTGGTGTGTACGGCGTATACAGTGTGTGTGTGGGGTGTACGGCGTATACAGTGTGTGTGTGGTGTGTGCGGCGTATACAGTGTGTGTGTGGGGTGTACGGTGTATACAGTGTGTGTGTGGTGTGTACGGTGTATACAGTGTATGTGTGTACGGCGTATACAGTGTGTGTGGGGGGGTGTACGGCGTATACAGTGTGTGTGTGGTGTGTGCGGCGTATACAGTGTGTGTGGCGCGTACGGCGTATACAGTGTGTGTGTGTGTGTGTGAACGGCGTATACAGTGTGTGTGTGGTGTGTACAGTGTATACAGCGTGTGTGTGGTGTGTACGGCGTATACAGTGTGTGTGTGGTGTGTACGGCGCATACAGTGTGTGTGTGGTGTGTACGGCGTATACAGTGTGTGTGTGAACGGCGTATACAGTGTGTGTGTGGTGTGTACGGCGTATACAGTGTGTGTGTGGTGCGTACGGCGTATACAGTGTGTGTGTGGTGTGTACGGCGTATACAGTGTGTGTGTGGTGTGTACGCTGTATACAGTGTGTGTGTGGTGTGTACGGTGTATACAGTGTGTGTGTGTGTGAACGGCGTATACAGTGTGTGTGTGGTGTGTACGGCGTATACAGTGTGTGTGGTGCGTACGGCGTATACAGTGTGTGTGGTGTGTACGGCGTATACAGTGTGTGTGTGTGTGTGAACGGCGTATACAGTGTGTGTGTGGTGTGTACGGCGTATACAGTGTGTGTGTGTGTGTGAACGGCGTATACAGTGTGTGTGTGGTGTGTACGGCGTATACAGTGTGTGTGTGGTGTGTACGGTGTATACAGTGTGTGTGTGTGTGAACGGCGTATACAGTGTGTGTGTGGTGTGTACGGCGTATACAGTGTGTGTGGTGCGTACGGCGTATACAGTGTGTGTGGTGTGTACGGCGTATACAGTGTGTGTGTGTGTGTGTGAACGGCGTATACAGTGTGTGTGTGGTGTGTACGGCGTATACAGTGTGTGTGTGGGGTGTACGGAGTATACAGTGTGTGTGTGGGGTGTACGGCGTATACAGTGTGTGTGAGGTGTGTACGGCGTATACAGTGTGTGTGTGGTGCGTACGGCGTATACAGTGTGTGTGTGTGGTGTGTACGGCGTATACAGTGTGTGTGTGGTGTGTACGGCGTATACAGTGTGTGTGTGGTGAGTACGGCGTATACAGTGTGTGTGTGGGGTGTACGGCGTATACAGTGTGTGTGTGGGGTGTACGGCGTATACAGTGTGTGTGTGTTGCGTACGGCGTATACAGTGTGTGTGTGTGGGGTGTACGGCGTATACAGTGTGTGTGTGGTGTGTACGGCGTATACAGTGTGTGTGTGGTGTGTACGGTGTATACAGTGTGTGTGTGGTGCGTACGGCGTATACAGTGTGTGTGTGTTGCGTACGGCGTATACAGTGTGTGTGTGGTGTGTACGGTGTATACAGTGTGTGTGTGGTGTGTACGGCGTATACAGTGTGTGTGTGGTGAGTACGGCTTATACAGAGTGTGTGTGTGGTGCGTACGGCGTATACAGTGTGTGTGTGTGGTGCGTACAGCGTATACAGTGTGTGTGTGGTGTGTACGGCGTATACAGTGTGTGTGTGGTGTGTACGGCGTATACAGTGTGTGTGTGTTGCGTACGGCGTATACAGTGTGTGTGTGGTGTGTACGGTGTATACAGTGTGTGTGTGGTGTGTACGGCGTATACAGTGTGTGTGTGGTGAGTACGGCTTATACAGAGTGTGTGTGTGGTGCGTACGGCGTATACAGTGTGTGTGTGTGGTGCGTACGGCGTATACAGTGTGTGTGTGGTGTGTACGGCGTATACAGTGTGTGTGTGTGGTGTGTACGGAGTATACAGTGTGTGTGTGGGGTGTACGGCGTATACAGTGTGTGTGTGGTGTGTACGGTGTATACAGTGTGTGTGTGGGGTGTACGGCGTATACAGTGTGTGTGTGGGGTGTACGGCGTATACAGTGTGTGTGTGGTGCGTACGGCGTATACAGCGTGTGTGTGTGTGTGGTGTGTACGGTGTATACAGTGTGTGTGTGGTGTGTACGGCGTATACAGTGTGTGTGTGGTGCGTACGGCGTATACAGCGTGTGTGTGTGTGTGGTGTGTACGGTGTATACAGTGTGTGTGTGGTGTGTACGGCGTATACAGTGTGTGTGTGGTGTGTACGGCGTATACAGTGTGTGTGTGGTGTGTACGGCGTATACAGTGTGTGTGTGGGATGTACGGCGTATACAGTGTGTGTGTGGTGCGTACGGCGTATACAGTGTGTGTGTGGTGTGTACGGTGTATACAGTGTGTGTGGGGGGTGTACGGCGTATACAGTGTGTGTGTGGGGTGTACGGTGTATACAGTGTGTGTGGTGCGTACAGCGTATACAGTGTGTGTGTGGTGTGTATGGCGTATACAGTGTGTGTGTGGTGTGTACGGCGTATACAGTGTGTGTGTGTGTGTACGGCGTATACAGTGTGTGTGTGGTGTGTACGGCGTATACAGTGTGTGTGGTGCGTACAGCGTATACAGTGTGTGTGTGGTGTGTATGGCGTATACAGTGTGTGTGTGGTGTGTACGGCGTATACAGTGTGTGTGTGTGTGTACAGCGTATACAGTGTGTGTGTGGTGTGTATGGCGTATACAGTGTGTGTGTGGTGTGTACGGCGTATACAGTGTGTGTGTGGTGTGTACGGCGTATACAGTGTGTGTGTGGTGCGTACGGCGTATACAGTGTGTGTGTGGTGTGTACGGAGTATACAGTGTGTGTGTGGGGTGTACGGAGTATACAGTGTGTGTGTGGGGTGTACGGCGTATACAGTGTGTGTGTGGGGTGTACGGAGTATACAGTGTGTGTGTGGTGTGTACGGAGTATACAGTGTGTGTGTGGTGTGTACGGAGTATACAGTGTGTGTGTGGTGTGTACGGAGTATACAGTGTGTGTGTGGGGTGTACGGCGTATACAGTGTGTGTGTGGTGTGTACGGAGTATACAGTGTGTGTGTGGTGTGTACGGAGTATACAGTGTGTGTGTGGTGTGTACGGAGTATACAGTGTGTGTGTGGGGTGTACGGAGTATACAGTGTGTGTGTGGGGTGTACGGAGTATACAGTGTGTGTGTGGGGTGTACGGAGTATACAGTGTGTGTGTGGGGTGTACGGCGTATTGTAAATTAATACTCTTCTCTGTATTATTTTTTCTACTGAGGACTTCTCAAAGTATCAATATCACGATATTCTTATAAAAAAATGTATCTATTTATTCTTGGATTGTCCATTAAAAAGAATCAGATTGCAGCAGGTACATATAATAATTAGTTATAAAGTAATTGTCCATTTGTCCATAATTAGCTTAATTGTTGAGATTCACCCATCTTTCCTTGGATCCTGGCTGGTAAATCATGTCTTTGTCCAGCACGTGTCCAGGCCTACATGTCATCTGCTTCTCAGCATGAAGATTCTTCTTCTGTGTCTTGTGGGGTGGGCAGAACAAGAGAGAGCCCCCCTTTCTGTACCATGGGCTTTTATAGCCAGTCGTATGGCACACCTGTTCTACATATGGTAGTGAACCAAAAATACACATACAAATAGCGCATGTCAACTAGACACGATGGCTGATACAATCCTTGTATAGAACTCAAATTTAAGAAAAATGATTATCGATTATTAATTAACATTCCAAATGAATTTCCATAATTAACCATTTAACATTTCCCCCTTTTTTGAGAATAAAAGGATTTAAACTGAAAATTCTCAAAAGAAGATACATTCATCAATCATTTTTTCCTTTCCTTCTTCCTTGGCAATATCATTAAATTTCCATAATAATAATAATAATAATATCAATAATAGTATCAGATATAATGATGTGAATTCATGTTATGGTAAGCCGTGACTAATATTCATTTAATATGTATAATTATACTTCCCTATATCTAAATTGAAGCAATCGCGGGTTCAATCGTCATCGTCTGATGTCATCGGCCCGTCGTCTCGTCTTCTTCTTGGTTCTTTTATAACACAGTCTTTAGATGAAAACTCCTTTGAAATAAATGACAGCGTGTAGATATTGTACAGTCCATAATTGTGTTCATTATTGTTCAGTCCATAAAATGTACTCTTTATTAGAAAGATCATGTGCGTCAATTGATAAAAAACAAAGTCCATGGATGAAATGTAGCTTTAATATCTGTGTGATGTCACCTGGACTTACGTTGTCTTTGGATAGTTCTGGAATCCACTGCGTCATCTGCACTGGTCTCATGTCACTTTTGGAACAGATGTGACATCTTTGGTCAGTAAAGCAAGGGTTAACTTGACACTTCCCTGCTTTATATAGCACCATAACCAGTACTCAGTCCTTTATGTACAGGACACATATGCCAGGTATTACCTGCTCACCAGCTTTCATTGAAGCGTTGCAGGTGATAAGAAACCACTGGAACGTGATGAAACTTGAACACAACCCAGTACATATAGGATCATCGTCCTCTGCCGTCCTGGTGATCAGTGGTGTGAATTGTATTGTATGTATCTGACACAGTCTATTATCACTCAGCATTCACACCTGTTACCTTCTGAGACGTCCGGATATCAGTTGCTTCTTCTTGTAACTTTTGAGAATCTCTTTGATTTATAAATATGAAAAGTCTTTATTAAGATAGAATTCATAATTGCGATGTCTTGATTGAAGTCTTCATTCCCTAATCTGATACCAAATCTGGCAGTTTTTCCTAACCTATAATATCACAGCGTACCATAGCAATCAATAATATCCATCTAATTATTATCAAAACATTAAAATAAATTATGTTTGGAATAATAAACAATAATAGATAATAATTCATTATTAATCAAGTTCTCCATATGATAGAACATTTTTATGTCATAGGTGTAATTACCTTTTCCAACCCATAGGTGTCAGTGTGTTTTGAAACAACAAGTGTTTATATCTTTATTAAACCAATAATATCAAAGAATGTATACTCCTGAACTAAAATGAATAAATATATGAATGTATGAATGAATGAATGAATGAATGAATTGTTGTGTTTACTCAGAAAATTGAAACATTTTTCTTATATTAATTCATATCATCATTATATTTAATGAAGCAATATTCTTGTACTTGACATTACCCCATTAAATATCAATGTGTTTTCTCAATTAAAATATTGAACTGAATTAAAATCAAAAATTGAGAATTAAAAATGAAAAATGGAAAAATAAGAAAATAAGTAAGAATAAAATTTTAAAAATGAAAAATAAAATTAAGAGTAAAAATAAGAATAAAAATAAAAATAAGGCCTTTAAATTTTAATGACAAATGCAGAGTAATTATATTCTCCATAAAAATACCCTTATATCTCCATTATCTGGATGATTTCATATTTGTCATAACCTTGTATCACCAAAAAATTATTAAACTATGCAACTTTGCATGTAATACCCTTCTTAATTATATCATTGTACCTTATTATTGTTTCTTCTTTATTAAAATGTGTAAAAAATAAGTATTGATCAAAAGTGATTATGTAATCAGGATCAAAAACACATTTTCCCCCTTAATACCAAAAAATATTATTTTATAAAATTTATGTATATATCAGAACCAAATTAAAAATAGTTATTCTTCTATAAATATTTTGCATAACTTTCATATTGATGAGTTGCATAGATTTGTCTAAAGAGAGGTGTGTACCTATTTAGGTAACCATTAAAAATAATATCATAGTTATTCAAGAATATTATCATGTGGAAAATTATTCTAAATGTAAATTTGCTTTGTAAACCATTTTGATATGTGGTTGCTCTTATCCACTATTAGTTAAATCAAGAAATAATAATTATGAAATAAATATAGAAATATATATATATTATGTAGATAATACCTAATTATGTATTATAATTTTTCTCAGAATTAAATATATTTTTGTACCTTCACATAAAGAAACATTTTTTTTTTCCAAACATACAAACGTACGAGGCCTCTGTCACATCAATCACACTTAGCAGCTGCTGATTTACTCATCTGTCACCTTCACTCTGACATTCACAGATCTGTTCAACTCAAACATTCCACATATGAAGTTTTAGATATATATATATTTAACCCAAAATTGTTGTATCCCAATTTATTAATGCGCATTTCCATATCAATTAAATATCTTAATATTCTTTGAATATTCCCCAAATACATATTATATAATATGAGAGTAAGTATTTGAAATTTCAGATACTTGAAAAAAAAACTCTTGTTATAGATTCTTTTTTCACTGGCTGCCCGGTCTTAAGTTACATCAGCTGGAAATAGAATGAATGGGATCCTATACTATTAGCTCAAAGTTCAAAGGCCGCAGCTGTCACACGTCATGCTGGAAAGCTACCCCAATCAGCACGAACACTTCATGCACAGAAAATGTTAGCAACACAAAAGAATTAATAAGTATTACATGTATTATAGTCCAACTAGTTATATTGTTAATTTTTTTAAAATGTAACACATATAAATCATGCAATTTTTTCCACTTCCTGTGTGAATAAAGAAATAAATCCATTTTAGAGTTCTTTGATCAAATCCTGCTTTGGAATGAAACCTCTAAGGAAATATAAGAAAATAAAATTAAATATCAAATTCATACAGAAACAGAATTATTTAAATATCTTATACATATATTGGTTGGTTCTAATGCAATTCAAAATATTGTTACTTAAATTTATATATGAAGTTCTAATTTATTAATTAATATATATATTTTATAAACATATATATAAATACAATTATACACAATCTCTACTTAGACAAGTGTATATATATATATATATATATATATATACATACATGAACTACCAGAAACTATGTAACTACAATTTTACTGTATAAGATTATAAATAAATATTGAGACATTGTAACACTTCTATGCTACATTATAATTACAGTTTTTCCTTAGCCACTCCCTAAACCAAATCTTCTGTCTCTCTCAAATATCTCCAGGAACGCCCTATTTAGGAAAGACATTTTTCTATCCTTCAAAACCTCAGAGAACTGCCTATTCTTCTGTCCACATTCCATGATGTCACTGTGAGCTGGTCGTCTCACCTGACTCTGTTCATCAGTTTCGGCCATTTTCCTTTTTAGAGAGTCACAGTTCTGACTGAGAATTAACTCATTCTGTGAAGAGATGGATCTTTGCACTGGCTGATATGGCTTATAACAGATATGAAATCTCCTGCGTATTTGATAGAGTTCACTATGGGGATGACTTAGTCTAGGAGAGTTTGATATTGGCTTTTGGTAAGATTTTACCTTTCCTGGTTTTATAAAATTAACTTGATTTATTTCCTTTTCACGATTCTCATGTTTTCTAACAGAATCCAGCAACTGAGCACATTTGAATAGGGATTCTTTTTGTGACGCTATAACTCTAGATACTGGATCTAGGAATTTGAATTTTTGTACAAAAATTGTTATCATATGTTGTACTTTTCCATTTTTGATAAGAGCTTTATACAACCGTTCAAACATGGACATGAATGTATATGTACATTCCTTCCTACCAATCCTTAGTTTCTGCAGATCTTCTATGTTGGGAAAATCCTTTGTGACACAATAAATCAAATATCTTAATCTGTCCGAATCATTTTCCCATCCATTAGGAGAGTCATTTTCACAGGGCATTAAATGTAAACGTCTGGACAATGTCACAGGAATCCATATTTTAAATAATTGATTCCTCTCCTCATTGGATAAATCAAACTTATCAGAGAAGCTCTCAAATGTCTCTGAATTTCTACAGGCATGGATTTTGACATCATATTTTGGCATGATTTTGTATAATTTCAGCAAATTTTTCCTCATTTTAATTTGCAGTTGAGCCTGGGTAATTCCTGAATTCTCTGATATTTTTAGTGGCTCTTGTACGTCCGTTCCTCCTACGTCACTCACGTCTTCTCCCACATCACCTAATATGTCAGTTTCTCTTATGTCAGTCATGTCTCCTCCCATGTCAGGTTTCTGTATGTCCGTCTCTTGGTCAGACCCAAGGTCACCTTCAGTTACAGACACGTGTCTTACTTTTTGTTCATTTTCCACATTACAGTCAGAATCATTGTCACTATCTGTCACTGTTTCTACACAATTTTCCTGCTTAGAACTTTCAAGTACAAAATTATGAAATACTTGTACAAGATGTAGAATATTCCGCAATTTGTGTTTCTCTCTATTTAACAATTTAGAAGTTAACTGTAAATTCTGCAATTCACATTCTTTGTATAAACTGAGCCACAAAACGTCTATGTCATTTCCTACATTAATTTGAAAATTAATATTACTTTGTTTAGCAAAAGAAGAAATTATATCCATATTTTGCTTACCTTAAGATTCCTTAGCTTTTCTTTATCAGCACGTCCTGTCTTCAGTTCGTCTGATTCTGTTCCTTGTTAGTACCTCTGCTTCCCGATAGTCCTCAGTCTGTAGATTCTTTCTGCTTCTCGTGACAAATTAGTGAATTTACTGACACGTGAACAACAGCTGTTCAGCTCGTCAGGACTTCCCCCCTTGTTCACGGGAAGAAATTCACTTACTTAATTTAAAAAAACGAAAAAACAGGATTGGCTGGCTCACCATTGTAAAATAATACTCTTCTCTGTATTATTTTTTCTACTGAGGACTTCTCAAAGTATCAATATCACGATATTCTTATAAAAAAATGTATCTATTTATTCTTGGATTGTCCATTAAAAAGAATCAGATTGCAGCAGGTACATATAATAATTAGTTATAAAGTAATTGTCCATTTGTCCATAATTAGCTTAATTGTTGAGATTCACCCATCTTTCCTTGGATCCTGGCTGGTAAATCATGTCTTTGTCCAGCATGTGTCCAGGCCTACATGTCATCTGCTTCTCAGCATGAAGATTCTTCTTCTGTGTCTTGTGGGATGGGCAGAACAAGAGAGAGCCCCCCTTTCTGTACCATGGGCTTTTATAGCCAGTCGTATGGCACACCTGTTCTACATATGGTAGTGAACCAAAAATACACATACAAATAGCGCATGTCAAGTAGACACGATGGCTGAGGCATAGAACTCAGAAAAATGATTATCGATTATTAATTAACATTCCAAATGAATTTCCATAATTAACCATTTAACACGTATACAGTGTGTGTGTGTGTGTACGGCGTATACAGTGTGTGTGTGGTGTGTACGGCGTATACAGTGTGTGTGTGGTGTGTACGGAGTATACAGTGTGTGTGTGTGTGTGTACGGCGTATACAGTGTGTGTGTGTGTGTGTGTACGGCGTATACAGTGTGTGTGTGGTGTGTACGGCGTATACAGTGTGTGTGTGGTGCGTACGGCGTATACAGTGTGTGTGTGGTGTGTACGGAGTATACAGTGTGTGTGGTGTGTACGGTGTATACAGTGTGTGTGTGTGTGTACGGCGTATACAGTGTATGTGTGTGTACGGCGTATACAGTGTGTGTGTGGTGTGTACGGTGTATACAGTGTGTGTGTGGTGCATACAGCGTATACAGTGTGTGTGGGGTGTATGGCGTATACAGCGTGTGTGTGTGGTGCGTACGGCGTATACAGCGTGTGTGTGGTGCGTACGGCGTATACAGTGTGTGTGGTGCGTACAGCGTATACAGTGTGTGTGTGGTGTGTACGGCGTATACAGTGTGTGTGTGCGTGGTGTGTACGGAGTATACAGTGTGTGTGTGGGGTGTACGGCGTATACAGTGTGTGTGTGTACGGTGTATACAGTGTGTGTGTGGTGCGTACGGCATATACAGTGTGTGTGTGGGGTGTACGGCATATACAGTGTGTGTGTGGTGTGTACGGTGTATACAGTGTGTGTGTGGTGCGTACGGCGTATACATTGTGTGTGTGTGTGTACGGCGTATACAGTGTGTGTGTGTGTACGGCGTATACAGTGTGTGTGTGTGTGTGTGTGTGTACGGCGCATACAGTGTGTGGTGTGTAAGGCGTATACAGTGTGTGTGTGGTGTGTACGGCGTATACAGTGTGTGTGTGTTGCGTACGGCGTATACAGTGTGTGGGGTGTACGGCGTATACAGTGTGTGTGGTGCGTACGGCGTATACAGTGTGTGTGGGGTGTACGGCGTATACTGTGTGTGTGTGGTGCGTACAGCGTATACAGTGTGTGTGGGGTGTACGGCGTATACAGTGTGTGTGTGTGGTGTGTACGGCGTATAAAGTGTGTGTGTGTTGCGTACGGTGTATACAGTGTGTGTGTGGTGTGTACGGCGTATACAGTGTGTGTGTGGGGTGTACGGCGTATACAGTGTGTGTGTGTTGCGTACGGTGTATACAGTGTGTGTGTGGTGCGTACAGCGTATACAGTGTGTGTGGGGTGTACGGCGTATACAGTGTGTGTGTGGGGTGTACGGCGTATACAGTGTGTGTGTGTTGCGTACGGTGTATACAGTGTGTGTGTGGTGCGTACGGCGTATACATCGTGTTTGAGTGTGGTGCGTACGGCGTATACAGTGTGTGTGGTGCGTATGGAGTATACAGTGTGTGTGGAGTATACGGCGTATACAGTGTGTGTGTGGTGTGTACGGTGTATACAGTGTGTGTGTGGTGAATACGGCGTATACAGTGTGTGTGTGGTGAGTACGGCGTATAAAGTGTGTGTGTGGTGCGTATGGAGTATACAGTGTGTGTGTGTGGTGCGTATGGAGTATACAGTGTGTGTGGTGCGTATGGAGTATACAGTGTGTGTGGTGAATACGGCGTATACAGTGTGTGTGTGGTGAGTACGGCGTATACAGTGTGTGTGTGTGGTGTGTACGGCGTATACAGCGTGTGTGTGGTGAGTACGGTGTATACAGTGTGTGTGGGGTGTACGGCGTATACAGTGTGTGTGTGGTGTGTACGGCATATACAGTGTGTGTGTGGGGTGTACGGCGTATACAGTGTGTGTGTGGTGCATACGGTGTATACAGTGTGTGTGGTGCGTACGGTGTATACAGTGTGTGTGGTGCGTACGGTGTATACAGTGTGTGTGTGGTGTGTACGGCGTATACAGTGTGTGTGTGGGGTGTACGGCGTATACAGTGTGTGGGGGGTGTGTACGGCGTATACAGTGTGTGTGTGGTGTGTACGGCGTATACAGTGTGTGTGTGGGGTGTACGGCGTATACAGTGTGTGTGTGGTGTGTACGGCGTATACAGTGTGTGTGTGGTGTGTACGGCGTATACAGTGTGTGTGTGGTGTGTACGGCGTATACAGTGTGTGTGTGGGGTGTACGGCGTATACAGTGTGTGTGTGGTGTGTACGGCGTATACAGTGTGTGTGTGGGGTGTACGGCGTATACAGTGTGTGTGTGGTGTGTACGGCGTATACAGTGTGTGTGTGGGGTGTACGGCGTATACAGTGTGTGTGTGGTGTGTACGGCGTATACAGTGTGTGTGTGTAGTGTGTACGGCGTATACAGTGTGTGTGTGGTGTGTACGGCGTATACAGTGTGTGGGGGGTGTTCGGCGTATACAGTGTGTGTGTGGTGCGTACGGCGTATACAGTGTGTGTGTGGTGTGTACGGCGTATACAGCGTGTGTGTGGGGTGTACGGCGTATACAGTGTGTGTGTGGTGTGTACGGCATATACAGTGTGTGTGTGTGGTGTGTACGGCGTATACAGTGTGTGTGTGGTGCGTACGGCGTATACAGTGTGTGTGTGTGTGGGGTGTACGGCGTATACAGCGTGTGTGAGTGTGTTGCGTACGGCGTATACAGTGTGTGTGTGTTGCGTACGGCGTATACAGTGTGTGTGTGTGGTGTGTACGGCGTATACAGTGTGTGTGTGTGGTGTGTACGGCGTATACAGTGTGTGTGTGTGGTGTGTACGGCCTATACAGTGTGTGTGTGTGGTGTGTACGGCGTATACAGTGTGTGTGTGGTGCGCACGGCGTATACAGTGTGTGTGTGTGTGGGGTGTACGGCGTATACAGCGTGTGTGAGTGTGTTGCGTACGGCGTATACAGTGTGTGTGTGTTGCGTACGGCGCATACAGCGTGTGTGTGGTGTGTACGGCGTATACAGTGTGTGTGTGGTGTGTACGGCGTATACAGCGTGTGTGTGGTGCGTATGGAGTATACAGTGTGTGTGGTGCGTATGGAGTATACAGTGTGTGTGGTGCGTACGGCGTATACAGTGTGTGTGTGGTGAATACGGCGTATACAGTGTGAGTGTGGTGAGTACGGCGTATACAGTGTGTGTGGGGGGTGTACGGCGTATACAGTGTGTGTGTGGTGTGTACGGTGTATACAGTGTGTGTGGGGGGTGTTCGGCGTATACAGCGTGTGTGTGGTGTGTACGGTGTATACAGCGTGTGTGTGGTGCGTATGGAGTATACAGTGTGTGTGGTGCGTATGGAGTATACAGTGTGTGTGGTGCGTATGGAGTATACAGTGTGTGTGGTGCGTACGGCGTATACAGTGTGTGTGTGGTGAATACGGCGTATACAGTGTGTGTGTGGTGAGTACGGCGTATACAGTGTGTGTGGGGGGTGTACGGCGTATACAGTGTGTGTGTGGTGTGTACGGTGTATACAGTGTGTGTGGGGGGTGTACGGCGTATACAGTGTGTGTGTGGTGTGTACGGTGTATACAGTGTGTGTGGGGGGTGTTCGGCGTATACAGCGTGTGTGTGGTGTGTACGGCGTATACAGTGTGTGTGAGGTGTGTACGGTGTATACAGTGTGTGTGGGGGGTGTTCGGCGTATACAGTGTGTGTGTGGTGTGTACGGCGTATACAGTGTGTGTGGGGGGTGTACGGCGTATACAGTGTGTGTGTGGTGTGTACGGTGTATACAGTGTGTGTGGGGGGTGTTCGGCGTATACAGCGTGTGTGTGGTGTGTACGGCGTATACAGTGTGTGTGTGGTGTGTACGGCGTATACAGTGTGTGTGGGGGGTGTTCGGCGTATACAGTGTGTGTGTGGTGTGTACGGCGTATACAGTGTGTGTGGGGGGTGTACGGCGTATACAGTGTGTGTGTGGTGTGTACGGTGTATACAGTGTGTGTGGGGGGTGTACGGCGTATACAGTGTGTGTGTGGTGTGTACGGTGTATACAGTGTGTGTGGGGGGTGTTCGGCGTATACAGTGTGTGTGTGGTGTGTACGGCGTATACAGTGTGTGTGTGTTGCGTACGGCGTATACAGCGTGTGTGTGGTGTGTACGGCGTATACAGTGTGTGTGTGTTGCGTACGGCGTATACAGCGTGTGTGTGGTGAGTACGGCGTATACAGTGTGTGTGTGGGGTGTACGGCGTATACAGTGTGTGTGGTGCGTACGGCGTATACAGTGTGTGTGGGGGGTGTACGGCGTATACAGTGTGTGTGTGGTGTGTACGGCGTATACAGTGTGTGTGTGGTGCGTACGGCGTATACAGTGTGTGTGGGGGGTGTACGGCGTATACAGTGTGTGTGGGTGGGGTGTACGGCGTATATAGTGTGTGTGGGTGGGGTGTACGGCGTATATAGTGTGTGTGTGGTGAGTTCGGTGTATACAGTGTGTGTGTGTGGTGCGTACGGCGTATACAGTGTGTGTGTGGGGTGTACGGCGTATAGTGTGTGTGGTGCGTACGGCGTATACAGTGTGTGTGGGTGGGGTGTACGGCGTATATAGTGTGTGTGTGGTGAGTTCGGTGTATACAGTGTGTGTGTGTGGTGCGTACGGCGTATACAGTGTGTGTGGGTGGGGTGTACGGCGTATATAGTGTGTGTGTGGTGAGTTCGGTGTATACAGTGTGTGTGTGGTGTGTACGGCGTATACAGTGTGTGTGTGGTGCGTATGGCGTATACAGTGTGTGTGGGGGGTGTACGGCGTATACAGTGTGTGTGTGGTGCGTACGGCGTATACAGTGTGTGTGGGTGGGGTGTACGGCGTATACAGTGTGTGTGTGGTGAGTTCGGTGTATACAGTGTGTGTGTGTGGTGCGTACGGCGTATACAGTGTGTGTGTGGGGTGTACGGCGTATACAGTGTGTGTGTGGGGTGTTCGGCGTATACAGTGTGTGTGTGGTGCGTACGGTGTATACAGTGTGTGTGTGGTGAATATGGCGTATACAGCGTGTGTGTGGTGTGTACGGCGTATACAGCGTGTGTGTGGGGTGTACGGCATATACAGTGTGAGTGTGGGGTGTACGGTGTATACAGTGTATGTGTGGTGTGTACGGCGTATACAGTGTGTGTGTGGTGTGTACGGCGTATACAGTGTGTGTGTGGGATGTACGGCGTATACAGTGTGTGTGTGGTGTGTACGGCGTATACAGTGTGTGTGTGGTGCGTACGGTGTATACAGTGTGTGTGTGGGGTGTACGGTGTATACAGTGTGTGTGTGGTGTGTACGGCGTATACAGTGTGTGTGTGGTGTGTACGGCGTATACAGTGTGTGTGTGGTGAGTTCGGCGTATACAGTGTGTGTGTGGTGCGTACGGCGTATACAGTGTGTGTGTGGGGTGTACGGCGTATACAGTGTGTGTGGGGGGGTGCACGGCGTATACAGTGTGTGTGTGGGGTGTACGGCGTATACAGTGTGTGTGTGGTGTGTACGGCGTATACAGTGTGTGTGTGGTGAGTTCGGCGTATACAGTGTGTGTGTGGTGCGTACGGCGTATACAGTGTGTGTGTGCTGTGTACGGCATATACAGTGTGTGTGTGGTGTGTACGGCGTATACAGTGTGTGTGTGGTGTGTACGGCATATACAGTGTGTGTGTGGTGTGTACGGTGTATACAGTGTGTGTGTGGGGTGTACGGCGTATACAGTGAGTGTGGTGAGTACGGCATATACAGTGTGTGTGTGTGGTGTGTACGGCGTATACAGTGTGTGTGTGGTGTGTACGTCATATACAGTGTGTATGTGGTGTGTACGGCATATACAGTGTGTGTGTGGTGTGTACGGCATATACAGTGTGTGTGTGGTGTGTACGGCATATACAGTGTGTGTGTGGTGTGTACGGCATATACAGTGTGTGTGGGGTGTACGGCGTATACAGTGTGTGTGGTGAGTACGGCATATACAGTGTGTGTGTGTGGTGTGTACGGCATATACAGTGTGTGTGTAGTGTGTACGGCATATACAGTGTGTGTGTGGTGTGTACGGCATATACAGTGTGTGTGTGGTGTGTACGGCGTATACAGTGTGTGTGTGTGGTGTGTACGGAGTATACAGTGTGTGTGTGGGGTGTGTACGGAGTATACAGTGTGTGTGTGGTGAGTACGGCGTATACAGTGTGTGTGTGTGTGGTGCGTACGGCGTATACAGTGTGTGTGGTGGGTGCGGCGTATACAGTGTGTGTGTGGTGTGTACGGCGTATACAGTGTGTGTGTGGTGCGTACGGCGTATACAGTGTGTGTGTGGTGTGTACGGCAAATACAGTGTGTGTGTGTGTACGGCGTATACAGTGTGTGTGTGTGTGTACGGTGTATACAGTGTGTGTGTGTGTACGGCGTATACAGTGTGTGTGTGGTGCGTACGGCGTATACAGTGTGTGTGTGGTGTGTACGGCAAATACAGTGTGTGTGTGTGTACGGCGTATACAGTGTGTGTGTGTGTGTACGGTGTATACAGTGTGTGTGTGTGTACGGCGTATACAGTGTGTGTGTGTGATGCGTACGGAGTATACAGTGTGTGTGTGGTGCGTACGGCGTATACAGTGTGTGTGTGTGGTGTGCACGGCGTATACAGTGTGTGTGTGTTGCGTACGGCGTATACAGTGTGTGGGGTGTACGGCGTATACAGTGTGTGTGGTGCGTACGGCGTATACAGTGTGTGGGGTGTACGGCGTAAACAGTGTGTGTGGTGCGTACGGCGTGTACAGTGTGTGTGGTGCGTACGGCGTATACAGTGTGTGTGTGGTGCGTACGGCGTATACAGTGTGTGTGTGGTGCGTACAGCGTATACAGTGTGTGTGGGGTGTACGGCGTATACAGTGTGTGTGTGTGTGGTGCGTACGGTGTATACAGTGTGTGTGGTGCGTATGGAGTATACAGTTTGTGTGGTGTGTACGGCATATACAGTGTGTGTGTGTGGTGTGTACGGCGTATACAGTGTGTGTGTGGTGAGTACGGTGTATACAGTGTGTGTGTGGTGTGTACGGCGTATACAGTGTGTGTGGTGTGTACGGTGTATACAGTGTGTGTGTGGTGTGTACGGCGTATACAGTGTGTGTGGTGCGAACGGCGTATACAGTGTGTGTGTGGTGCGTACAGCGTATACAGTGTGTGTGTGGTGCGTACGGCATATACAGTGTGTGTGGTGTGTAAGGTGTATACAGTGTGTGTGTGGTGCGTACGGCGTATACAGTGTGTGTGGTGCGTACGGCATATACAGTGTGTTTGTGGTGCGTACGGCGTATACAGTGTGTGTGTGGTGTGTACGGTGTATACAGTGTGTGTGTGGTGCGTACGGCGTATACAGTGTGTGGGGTGTACGGCGTATACAGTGTGTGTGGTGCGTACGGCATATACAGTGTGTGTGTGGTGAGTACGGCGTATACAGTGTGTGTGTGGTGCGTACAGCGTATACAGTGTGTGTGTGGTGTGTACGGCGTATACAGTGTGTGTGGGGTGTGTACGGCGTATACAGTGTGTGTGGTGCGAACGGCGTATACAGTGTGTGTGTGGTGTGTACGGCGTATACAGTGTGTGTGGTGCGAACGGCGTATACAGTGTGTGTGTGGTGCGTACAGCGTATACAGTGTGTGTGTGGTGTGTACGGCGTATACAGTGTGTGTGGTGCGAACGGCGTATACAGTGTGTGTGTGGTGTGTACGGCGTATACAGTGTGTGTGTGTGGTGTGTACGGCGTATACAGTGTGTGTGGGGTGTACGGCGTATACAGTGTGTGTGGGGGGGTGTACGGCGTATACAGTGTGTGTGTGTGGGGGGGGTGTGCGGCGTATACAGTGTGTGTGTGTGGGGGGTGTGCGGCGTATACAGTGTGTGTGTGTGGGGGGGGTGTGCGGCGTATACAGTGCTTGTGTGGTGCGTACGGCGTATACAGTGTGTGTGTGTGTGTGGGGTGTGCGGCGTATACAGTGCGTGTGTGGTGCGTACGGCGTATACAGTGTGTGTGTGTGTGTACGGCGTGTACAGTGTGTGTGTGGTGTGTACGGCGTATACAGTGTGTCTGTGGTGCGTACGGCGTATACAATGTGTGTGTGTACGGCGTATACAGCGTGTGTGTGGTGCGTACGGCGTATACAGCGTGTGTGTGGTGCGTACAGCGTATACAGTGTGTGTGGTGCGTACAGCGTATACAGTGTGTGTGTGGTGTGTACGGCGTATACAGTGTGTGTGTGGTGCGTACGGCGTATACAATGTGTGTGTGTACGGCGTATACAGCGTGTGTGTGGTGCGTACGGCGTATACAGTGTGTGTGTGGTGCGTACAGCGTATACAGTGTGTGTGTGGTGTGTACGGCGTATACAGTGTGTGTGTGGTGCGTACGGCGTATACAATGTGTGTGTGTACGGCGTATACAGCGTGTGTGTGGTGCGTACGGTGTATACAGTGTGTGTGTGTACGCTGTATACAGTGTGTGTGTGGTGTGTACGGTGTATACAGTGTGTGTGTGTGGTGCGTACAGCGTATACAGTGTGTGTGTGGTGCGTACGGTGTATACAATGTGTGTGTGTACGGCGTATACAGCGTGTGTGTGGTGCGTACGGTGTATACAATGTGTGTGTGTACGCTGTATACAGTGTGTGTGTGGTGTGTACGGTGTATACAGTGTGTGTGTGTGGTGCGTACAGCGTATACAGTGTGTGTGTGGTGCGTACGGCGTATACAGTGTGTGTGTGGTGTGTACGGAGTATACAGTGTGTGTGTGTGTGTGTACGGCGTATACAGTGTGTGTGTGGTGTGTACGGCGTATACAGTGTGTGTGTGGTGCGTACGGCGTATACAGTGTGTGTGTGGTGTGTACGGCGTATACAGTGTGTGTGTGGTGTGTACGGCGTATACAGTGTGTGTGTGTGGTGTGTACGGAGTATACAGTGTGTGTGTGTGTGTGTACGGCGTATACAGTGTGTGTGTGTGTACGGCGTATACAGTGTGTGTGTGGTGTGTACGGTGTATACAGTGTGTGTGGTGCGTACAGCGTATACAGTGTGTGTGTGGTGCGTACGGCGTATACAGTGTGTGTGTGGTGTGTACGGAGTATACAGTGTGTGTGTGTACGGCGTATACAGTGTGTGTGTGTACGGCGTATACAGTGTGTGTGTGGTGTGTACGGAGTATACAGTGTGTGTGTGTGTGTGTGTACGGCGTATACAGTGTGTGTGTGTGTACGGCGTATACAGTGTGTGTGTGGTGTGTACGGAGTATACAGTGTGTGTGTGGTGCGTACGGCGTATACAGTGTGTGTGTGTGTACGGTGTATACAGTGTGTGTGTGGTGCATACGGTGTATATAGTGTGTGTGTGGTGTGTACGGCGTATACAGTGTGTGTGTGTGGTGTGTATGGCGTATACAGTGTGTGTGTGTTGCGTACAGCGTATACAGTGTGTGTGGGGTGTATGGCGTATACAGCGTGTGTGTGTGGTGCGTACGGCGTATACAGCGTGTGTGTGGTGCGTACGGCGTATACAGTGTGTGTGGTGCGTACAGCGTATACAGTGTGTGTGTGGTGTGTACGGCGTATACAGTGTGTGTGTGCGTGGTGTGTACGGAGTATACAGTGTGTGTGTGGGGTGTACGGCGTATACAGTGTGTGTGTGTACGGTGTATACAGTGTGTGTGTGGTGCGTACGGCGTATACAGTGTGTGTGTGTGTGTACGGCGTATACAGTGTGTGTGTGTGTGTGTACGGCGTATACAGTGTGTGTGTGGTGCATACGGCGTATACAGTGTGTGTGTGGTGTGTACGGTGTATACAGTGTGTGTGTGGTGCGTACGGCGTATACAGTGTGTGTGTGGTGAGTACGGCGTATACATTGTGTGTGTGTGTGTACGGCGTATACAGTGTGTGTGTGTGTACGGCGTATACAGTGTGTGTGTGTGTGTGTGTGTGTGTGTGTACGGCGTATACAGTGTGTGTGGTGTGTAAGGCGTATACAGTGTGTGTGTGGTGTGTACGGCGTATACAGTGTGTGTGTGTTGCGTACGGCGTATACAGTGTGTGGGGTGTACGGCGTATACAGTGTGTGTGGTGCGTACGGCGTATACAGTGTGTGTGGGGTGTACGGCGTATACTGTGTGTGTGTGGTGCGTACAGCGTATACAGTGTGTGTGGGGTGTACGGCGTATACAGTGTGTGTGTGGGGTGTACGGTGTATACAGTGTGTGTGTGGTGTGTACGGCGTATACAGTGTGTGTGTGTGTGGTGCGTACGGCGTATACATCGTGTTTGAGTGTGGTGCGTACGGCGTATACAGTGTGTGTGGTGCGTATGGAGTATACAGTGTGTGTGGAGTATACGGCGTATACAGTGTGTGTGTGGTGTGTACGGTGTATACAGTGTGTGTGTGGTGAATACGGCGTATACAGTGTGTGTGTGGTGAATACGGCGTATACATCGTGTTTGAGTGTGGTGCGTACGGCGTATACAGTGTGTGTGGTGCGTATGGAGTATACAGTGTGTGTGGAGTATACGGCGTATACAGTGTGTGTGTGGTGAGTACGGCGTATACAGTGTGTGTGTGGTGAATACGGCGTATACAGCGTGTGTGTGGTGCGTATGGAGTATACAGTGTGTGTGTGGTGCGTACGGCGTATACAGTGTGTGTGTGGTGAGTACGGCGTATACAGTGTGTGTGTGGTGAGTACGGCGTATACAGTGTGTGTGGTGTGTACGGTGTATACAGTGTGTGTGTGGTGAGTACGGCGTATACAGTGTGTGTGTGGTGTGTACGGCGTATACAGTGTGTGTGTGTGGTGTGTACGGCGTATACAGTGTGTGTGTGGTGAGTACGGCGTATACAGTGTGTGTGTGGTGAGTACGGCGTATACAGTGTGTGTGTGGTGTGTACGGCGTATACAGTGTGTGTGTGGTGAGTACGGCGTATACAGTGTGTGTGTGGTGTGTACGGCGTATACAGTGTGTGTGTGGTGCGTATGGAGTATACAGTGTGTGTGGTGCGTACGGCGTATACAGTGTGTGTGTGGTGAGTACGGCGTATACAGTGTGTGTGTGGTGAGTACGGCGTATACAGTGTGTGTGTGTGGTGTGTACGGCGTATACAGTGTGTGTGTGGTGAGTACGGCGTATACAGTGTGTGTGTGGTGTGTACGGCGTATACAGTGTGTGTGTGGTGCGTATGGAGTATACAGTGTGTGTGGTGCGTACGGCGTATACAGTGTGTGTGTGGTGAGTACGGCGTATACAGTGTGTGTGTGGTGAGTACGGCGTATACAGTGTGTGTGTGTGGTGTGTACGGCGTATACAGTGTGTGTGTGGTGAGTACGGCGTATACAGTGTGTGTGGGGGGGTGTACGGCGTATACAGTGTGTGTGTGGGGTGTACGGCGTATACAGTGTGTGTGTGGTGCGTACGGCGTATACAGTGTGTGTGTGGTGAGTACGGCGTATACAGTGTGTGTGGTGAGTACGGCGTATACAGTGTGTGTGTGGGGTGTACGGTGTATACAGTGTGTGTGTGGTGAGTACGGTGTATACAGTGTGTGTGTGGGGTGTACGGTGTATACAGTGTGTGTGTGGTGTGTACGGCGCATACAGTGTGTGTGTGGTGCGTTCGGCGTACACAGTGTGTGTGTGGTGAGTACGGCGTATACAGTGTGTGTGTGTGGTGTGTACGGCATATACAGTGTGTGTGTGGTGTGTACGGCGTATACAGTGTGTGTGTGGTGTGTACGGCGTATACAGTGTGTGTGTGGTGCGTTCGGCGTATACAGTGTGTGTGTGGTGTGTACGGCATATACAGTGTGTGTGTGGGGTGTACGGCGTATACAGTGTGTGTGTGTGGTGTGTACGGCGTATACAGTGTGTGTGTGTGGTGTGTACGGCGTATACAGTGTGTGTGTGTGTGGTGTGTACGGCGTATACAGTGTGTGTGTGTGGTGTGTACGGCGTATACAGTGTGTGTGTGGTGCGTACGGCATATACAGTGTGTGTGGTGAGTACGGCGTATACAGTGTGTGTGTGGGGTGTACGGCGTATACAGTGTGTGTGTGGTGAGTACGGCGTATACAGTGTGTGTGTGGGGTGTACGGCGTATACAGTGTGTGTGTGGTGCGTACGGCGTATACAGTGTGTGTGGGGGGGGTGTACGGCGTATACAGTGTGTGTGGTGTGTACGGCGTATACAGTGTGTGTGTGGTGCGTACGGCGTATACAGTGTGTGTGTGGTGTGTACGGCATATACAGTGTGTGTGTGGTGCGTACGGCGTATACAGTGTGTGTGTGGGGTGTACGGTGTATACAGTGTGTGTGTGGGGTGTACGGCGTATACAGTGTGTGTGTGGTGAGTACGGCGTATACAGTGTGTGTGGTGAGTACGGCGTATACAGTGTGTGTGTGGGGTGTACGGTGTATACAGTGTGTGTGTGGGGTGTACGGTGTATACAGTGTGTGTGGTGCGTACGGCGCATACAGTGTGTGTGTGTGGTGCGTTCGGCGTATACAGTGTGTGTGTGGTGAGTACGGCGTATACAGTGTGTGTGTGTGGTGTGTACGGCGTATACAGTGTGTGTGTGTGTGGTGTGTACGGCGTATACAGTGTGTGTGTGTGGTGTGTACGGCGTATACAGTGTGTGTGTGGTGCGTACGGCATATACAGTGTGTGTGTGGGGTGTACGGCGTATACAGCGTGTGTGAGTGTGGTGCGTACGGCGTATACAGTGTGTGTGTGTTGCGTACGGCGTATACAGCGTGTGTGTGGTGAGTACGGCGTATACAGTGTGTGTGTGGTGAGTACGGCGTATACAGTGTGTGTGTGGGGTGTACGGCGTATACAGTGTGTGTGGTGCGTACTGCGTATACAGTGTGTGTGTGGGGTGTACGGCGTATACAGTGTGTGTGTGGTGTGTACGGCGTATACAGTGTGTGTGTGGTGTGTACGGCGTATACAGTGTGTGTGTGTGTGGTGCGTACGGCGTATACAGTGTGTGTGGGGGGTGTACGGCGTATACAGTGTGTGTGTGGTGCGTACGGCGTATACAGTGTGTGTGGGTGGGGTGTACGGCGTATACAGTGTGTGTGTGGTGCGTACGGCGTATACAGTGTGTGTGGGTGGGGTGTACGGCGTATACAGTGTGTGTGTGGGGTGTACGGCGTATACAGTGTGTGTGTGGTGAGTTCGGCGTATACAGTGTGTGTGTGTGGTGCGTACGGCGTATACAGTGTGTGTGTGGGGTGTTCGGCGTATACAGTGTGTGTGTGGTGCGTACGGCGTATACAGTGTGTGTGTGGGGTGTTCGGCGTATACAGTGTGTGTGGTGCGTACGGTGTATACAGTGTGTGTGGTGTGTACGGTGTATACAGTGTGTGTGTGGTGTGTACGGCGTATACAGTGTGTGTGTGGGGTGTACGGCGTATACAGTGTGTGTGGTGCGTACGGCGTATACAGTGTGTGTGGGTGGGGTGTACGGCGTATATAGTGTGTGTGTGGTGAGTTCGGTGTATACAGTGTGTGTGTGGTGCGTACGGCGTATACAGTGTGTGTGGTGTGTACGGTGTATACAGTGTGTGTGTGGTGCGTACGGCGTATACAGTGTGTGTGTGGGGTGTACGGCGTATACAGTGTGTGTGGTGTGTACGGTGTATACAGTGTGTGTGGTGTGTACGGTGTATACAGTGTGTGTGTGGTGCGTACGGCGTATACAGTGTGTGTGTGGGGTGTACGGCGTATACAGTGTGTGTGGTGTGTACGGTGTATACAGTGTGTGTGGTGTGTACGGTGTATACAGTGTGTGTGGTGTGTACGGTGTATACAGTGTGTGTGTGGTGCGTACGGCGTATACAGTGTGTGTGTGGGGTGTACGGCGTATACAGTGTGTGTGGTGTGTACGGTGTATACAGTGTGTGTGTGGTGCGTACGGCGTATACAGTGTGTGTGGTGTGTACGGTGTATACAGTGTGTGTGTGGTGCGTACGGCGTATACAGTGTGTGTGTGGGGTGTACGGCGTATACAGTGTGTGTGGTGTGTACGGTGTATACAGTGTGTGTGGTGTGTACGGTGTATACAGTGTGTGTGGTGTGTACGGTGTATACAGTGTGTGTGTGGTGCGTACGGCGTATACAGTGTGTGTGTGGGGTGTACGGCGTATACAGTGTGTGTGGTGTGTACGGTGTATACAGTGTGTGTGGTGTGTACGGTGTATACAGTGTGTGTGTGGTGCGTACGGCGTATACAGTGTGTGTGTGGGGTGTACGGCGTATACAGTGTGTGTGGTGCGTACGGCGTATACAGTGTGTGTGGGTGGGGTGTACGGCGTATATAGTGTGTGTGTGGTGAGTTCGGTGTATACAGTGTGTGTGTGTGGTGCGTACGGCGTATACAGTGTGTGTGGGTGGGGTGTACGGCGTATATAGTGTGTGTGTGGTGAGTTCGGTGTATACAGTGTGTGTGTGGTGTGTACGGCGTATACAGTGTGTGTGTGGTGCGTATGGCGTATACAGTGTGTGTGGGGGGTGTACGGCGTATACAGTGTGTGTGTGGTGCGTACGGCGTATACAGTGTGTGTGGGTGGGGTGTACGGCGTATACAGTGTGTGTGTGTGGTGTGTACGGTGTATACAGTGTGTGTGTGGTGAGTTCGGTGTATACAGTGTGTGTGTGTGGTGCGTACGGCGTATACAGTGTGTGTGTGGGGTGTACGGCGTATACAGTGTGTGTGTGGGGTGTTCGGCGTATACAGTGTGTGTGTGGTGCGTACGGTGTATACAGTGTGTGTGTGGTGAATATGGCGTATACAGCGTGTGTGTGGTGTGTACGGCGTATACAGCGTGTGTGTGGGGTGTACGGCGTATACAGTGTGTATGTGAGGTGTGTACGGCATATACAGTGTGAGTGTGGGGTGTACGGTGTATACAGTGTATGTGTGGTGTGTACGGCGTATACAGTGTGTGTGTGGTGAGTACGGCGTATACAGTGTGTGTGTGGGATGTACGGCGTATACAGTGTGTGTGTGGTGCGTACGGCGTATACAGTGTGTGTGGGGGGGTGCACGGCGTATACAGTGTGTGTGTGGGGTGTACGGCGTATACAGTGTGTGTGTGGTGTGTACGGCGTATACAGTGTGTGTGTGGTGAGTTCGGCGTATACAGTGTGTGTGTGGTGCGTACGGCGTATACAGTGTGTGTGTGGTGAGTTCGGCGTATACAGTGTGTGTGTGCTGTGTACGGCATATACAGTGTGTGTGTGGTGTGTACGGCGTATACAGTGTGTGTGTGGTGTGTACGGCGTATACAGTGTGTGTGTGGTGCGTACAGCATATACAGTGTGTGTGGTGTGTACGGTGTATACAGTGTGTGTGTGGGGTGTACGGCGTATACAGTGAGAGTGGTGAGTACGGCATATACAGTGTGTGTGTGTGGTGTGTACGGCGTATACAGTGTGTGTGTGTGGTGTGTACGGCATATACAGTGTGTGTGTGTGTACGGAGTATACAGTGTGTGTGTGGGGTGTACGGCATATACAGTGTGTGTGTGGGGTGTACGGCGTATACAGTGTGTGTGTGGTGTGTACGGCATATACAGTGTGTGTGTGGTGTGTACGGCATATACAGTGTGTGTGTGGTGTGTACGGCATATACAGTGTGTGTGGGGTGTACGGCGTATACAGTGTGTGTGGTGAGTACGGCATATACAGTGTGTGTGTGTGGTGTGTACGGCATATACAGTGTGTGTGTGGTGTGTACGGCATATACAGTGTGTGTGTGGTGTGTACGGCATATACAGTGTGTGTGTGGGGTGTACGGCGTATACAGTGTGTGTGGTGAGTACGGCGTATACAGTGTGTGTGTGGTGTGTACGGCGTATACAGTGTGTGTGGTGTGTACGGCGTATACAGTGTGTGTGGTGTGTACGGCGTATACAGTGTGTGTGTGGTGTGTACGGCGTATACAGTGTGTGTGGTGTGTACGGCGTATACAGTGTGTGTGTGTGGTGTGTACGGCCTATACAGTGTGTGTGTGTGTGGTGTGTACGGCGTATACAGTGTGTGTGTGTGGTGCGTACGGCGTATACAGTGTGTGTGTGGGGTGTACGGCGTATACAGCGTGTGTGAGTGTGGTGCCTACGGCGTATACAGTGTGTGTGTGTTGCGTACGGCGTATACAGTGTGTGTGTGTGGTGTGTACGGCGTATACAGCGTGTGTGTGGTGAGTACGGCGTATACAGTGTGTGTGTGGTGCGTACGGCGTATACAGTGTGTGTGTGGTGAGTACGGCGTATACAGTGTGTGTGTGGGGTGTACGGCGTATACAGTGTGTGTGTGGTGAGTACGGCGTATACAGTGTGTGTGTGGGGTGTACGGCGTATACAGTGTGTGTGGTGCGTACGGCGTATACAGTGTGTGTGTGGGGTGTACGGCATATACAGTGTGTGTGTGGTGCGTACGGCGTATACAGTGTGAGTGGGTGGGGTGTACGGCGTATACAGTGTGTGTGTGGTGCGTACGGCGTATACAGTGTGTGTGGGTGGGGTGTACGGCGTATACAGTGTGTGTGGGTGGGGTGTACGGCGTATACAGTGTGTGTGTGGGGTGTACGGCGTATACAGTGTGTGTGTGGTGAGTTCGGCGTATACAGTGTGTGTGTGTGGTGCGTACGGCGTATACAGTGTGTGTGTGGGGTGTACAGCGTATACAGTGTGTGGTGCGTACGGCGTATACAGTGTGTGTGGTGCGTATGGAGTATACAGTGTGTGCGTGGTGTGTACGGCGTATACAGTGTGTGTGTGGTGTGTACGGCGTATACAGTGTGTGTGTGTGTACGGCATATACAGTGTGTGTGTGGTGCGTACGGCGTATACAGTGTGTGTGTGTACGGCGTATACAGTGTGTGTGTGGTGCGTACGGCGTATACAGTGTGTGTGTGGTGCGGACAGCGTATACAGTGTGTGTGTGGTGAGTACGGCGTATACAGTGTGTGTGTGTGGTGTGTACGGCGTATACAGTGTGTGTGTGGTGTGTACGGCGTATACAGTGTGTGTGTGGTGTGAACGGCGTATACAGTGTGTGTGAGGTGTGTACGGCGTATACAGTGTGTGTGTGGTGCGTACGGCGTATACAGTGTGTGTGTGTGGTGTGTACGGCGTATACAGTGTGTGTGTGGTGTGTACGGCGTATACAGTGTGTGTGTGGTGAGTACGGCGTATACAGTGTGTGTGTGGGGTGTACGGCATATACAGTGTGTGTGTGGTGTGTACGGCGTATACAGTGTGTGTGTGTGGTGTGTACGGCGTATACAGTGTGTGTGTGGGGGGGTGTACGGCGTATACAGTGTGTGTGTGGTATGTACGGCATATACAGTGTGTGTGTGGTGTGTACGGCGTATACAGTGTGTGTGTGTGGTGTGTACGGCGTATACAGTGTGTGTGTGGGGTGTACGGCGTATACAGTGTGTGTGTGGTGTGTACGGCGTATACAGTGTGTGTGTGTTGCGTACGGCGTATACAGTGTGTGTGTGTGGGGTGTACGGCGTATACAGTGTGTGTGAGGTGTGTACGGCGTATACAGTGTGTGTGTGGTGAGTACGGTGTATACAGTGTGTGTGTGGTGAGTACGGTGTATACAGTGTGTGTGTGGTGCGTACGGCGTATACAGTGTGTGTGTGTGGTGCGTACAGCGTATACAGTGTGTGTGTGGTGTGTACGGCGTATACAGTGTGTGTGTGTGGTGTGTACGGTGTATACAGTGTGTGTGTGGGGTGTACGGCGTATACAGTGTGTGTGTGTGGTGTGTACGGAGTATACAGTGTGTGTGGGGGGTGTACGGCGTATACAGTGTGTGTGTGTACGGTGTATACAGTGTGTGTGTGGTGAGTACGGCGTATACAGTGTGTGTGTGTGGTGCGTACGGCGTATACAGTGTGTGTGGTGGGTGCGGAGTATACAGTGTGTGTGTGGTGCGTACGGCGTATACAGTGTGTGTGTGTGTACGGCAAATACAGTGTGTGTGTGTGTACGGCGTATACAGTGTGTGTGTGTGGTGTGTAAGGCGTATACAGTGTGTGTGTGTGGTGTGTACGGAGTATACAGTGTGTGTGGGGGGTGTACGGTGTATACAGTGTGTGGTGCATATGGAGTATACAGTGTGTGTGTGGTGAGTACGCCGTATACAGTGTGTGTGTGGTGTGTACAGCGTATACAGTGTGTGTGTGGTGTGTACGGCGTATACAGTGTGTGTGTGTGGTGCGTACGGCGTATACAGTGTGTGTGTGATGTGTACGGTGTATACAGTGTGTGTGTGTGGTGCGTACGGCGTATACAGTGTGTGTGTTGCGTACGGCGTATACAGTGTGTGTGTGGGGTGTACGGCGTATACAGTGTGTGTGTGAGTGTGGTGCGTACGGCGTATACAGCGTGTGTGTGGTGTGTACAGCGTATACAGTGTGTGTGTGTGTGTGTACGGCGTATACAGTGTGTGTGTGTGATGCGTACGGAGTATACAGTGTGTGTGTGGTGCGTACGGCGTATACAGTGTGTGTGTGTGTGTGTGTACGGCGTATACAGTGTGTGTGTGTGTACGGCGTATACAGTGTGTGTGTGGTGTGTACGGCGTATACAGTGTGTGTGTGTACGGCGTATACAGTGTGTGTGTGGTGTGTACGGCGTATACAGTGTGTGTGTGTTGCGTACGGCGTATACAGTGTGTGTGTGTGGTGTGCACGGCGTATACAGTGTGTGTGTGTTGCGTACGGCGTATACAGTGTGTGGGGTGTACGGCGTATACAGTGTGTGTGGTGCGTACGGCATATACAGTGTGTGTGTGGTGCGTACGGCGTATACAGTGTGTGTGGTGCGTACGGCATATACAGTGTGTGTGTGTGGTGCGTACGGCGTATACAGTGTGTGTGTGGTGCGTACAGCGTACACAGTGTGTGGGGGGTGTACGGCGTATACAGTGTGTGTGTGGTGTGTACGGCGTATACAGTGTGTGTGTGGTGTGTACGGCGTATACAGTGTGTGTGTGGGGTGTACGGCGTATACAGTGTGTGTGGGGTGTACGGCGTATACAGTGTGTGTGGTGTGTACGGCGTATACAGTGTGTGTGGGGGGTGTACGGAGTATACAGTGTGTGTGTGGTGTGTACGGCGTATACAGTGTGTGTGGTGTGTACGGTGTATACAGTGTGTGGGGGGTGTACGGTGTATACAGTGTGTGTGTGGTGCGTACGGCGTATACAGTGTGTGGGGTGTACGGCGTATACAGTGTGTGTGGTGCGTACGGTGTATACAGTGTGTGTGTGGTGTGTACGGCGTATACAGTGTGTGTGTGGTGCGTACGGCATATACAGTGTGTGTGTGGGGTGTACGGCGTATACAGCGTGTGTGAGTGTGGTGCGTACGGCGTATACAGTGTGTGTGTGTTGCGTACGGCGTATACAGCGTGTGTGTGGTGAGTACGGCGTATACAGTGTGTGTGTGGGGTGTACGGCGTATACAGTGTGTGTGGTGCGTACTGCGTATACAGTGTGTGTGTGGGGTGTATACAGTGTGTGTGTGTGGTGTGTACGGCGTATACAGTGTGTGTGTGTGGTGCGTACGGCGTATACAGTGTGTGTGTGGTGTGTACGGCGTATACAGTGTGTGTGTGTGGTGCGTACGGCGTATACAGTGTGTGTGTGTGTGGGGTGTACGGCGTATACAGCGTGTGTGAGTGTGGTGCGTACGGCGTATACAGTGTGTGTGTTGCGTACGGCGTATACAGCGTGTGTGTGGTGTGTACGGCGTATACAGCGTGTGTGTGGTGCGTACGGAGTATACAGTGTGTGTGGTGCGTATGGAGTATACAGTGTGTGTGGTGCGTATGGAGTATACAGTGTGTGTGGTGCGTACGGCGTATACAGTGTGTGTGTGGTGAATACGGCGTATACAGTGTGAGTGTGGTGAGTACGGTGTATACAGTGTGTGTGGGGGGTGTTCGGCGTATACAGCGTGTGTGTGGTGTGTACGGTGTATACAGCGTGTGTGTGGTGCGTATGGAGTATACAGTGTGTGTGGTGCGTATGGAGTATACAGTGTGTGTGGTGCGTACGGCGTATACAGTGTGTGTGTGGTGAATACGGCGTATACAGTGTGTGTGTGGTGAGTACGGCGTATACAGTGTGTGTGTGTGGTGCGTACGGCGTATACAGTGTGTGTGTGTGGTGTGTACGGCGTATACAGTGTGTGTGGGGGGTGTACGGCGTATACAGTGTGTGTGTGGTGTGTACGGTGTATACAGTGTGTGTGGGGGGTGTACGGCGTATACAGTGTGTGTGTGGTGTGTACGGTGTATACAGTGTGTGTGGGGGGTGTTCGGCGTATACAGCGTGTGTGTGGTGTGTACGGCGTATACAGTGTGTGTGTGAGGTGTGTACGGCGTATACAGTGTGTGTGTGGTGTGTACGGCGTATATAGAGTGTGTGTGTGGTGTGTACGGCGTATACAGTGTGTGTGTGTTGCGTACGGCGTATACAGCGTGTGTGTGGTGAGTACGGCGTATACAGTGTGTGTGTGTGGTGTGTACGGCGTATACAGTGTGTGTGTGAGGTGTGTACGGCGTATACAGTGTGTGTGTGTTGCGTACGGCGTATACAGCGTGTGTGTGGTGTGTACGGCGTATACAGTGTGTGTGTGTTGCGTACGGCGTATACAGCGTGTGTGTGAGGTGTGTACGGCGTATACAGCGTGTGTGTGGTGTGTACGGCGTATACAGCGTGTGTGTGGTGAGTACGGCGTATACAGTGTGTGGGTGGGGTGTACGGCGTATACAGTGTGTGTGTGAGGTGTGTACGGCGTATACAGTGTGTGTGTGTTGCGTACGGCGTATACAGCGTGTGTGTGGTGAGTACGGCGTATACAGTGTGTGTGTGGGGTGTACGGCGTATACAGTGTGTGTGGTGCGTACGGCGTATACAGTGTGTGTGGGGGGTGTACGGCGTATACAGTGTGTGTGTGGTGTGTACGGCGTATACAGTGTGTGTGTGGTGCGTACGGCGTATACAGTGTGTGTGGGGGGTGTACGGCGTATACAGTGTGTGTGTGGTGCGTACGGCGTATACAGTGTGTGTGGGTGGGGTGTACGGCGTATATAGTGTGTGTGTGGTGAGTTCGGTGTATACAGTGTGTGTGTGTGGTGCGTACGGCGTATACAGTGTGTGTGTGGGGTGTACGGCGTATACAGTGTGTGTGTGGTGTGTACGGCGTATACAGTGTGTGTGTGGTGCGTATGGCGTATACAGTGTGTGTGGGGGGTGTACGGCGTATACAGTGTGTGTGTGGTGCGTACGGCGTATACAGTGTGTGTGGGTGGGGTGTACGGCGTATACAGTGTGTGTGTGGTGAGTTCGGTGTATACAGTGTGTGTGTGTGTGGGGTGTACGGCGTATACAGTGTGTGTGTGGGGTGTTCGGCGTATACAGTGTGTGTGTGTGTACGGTGTATACAGTGTGTGTGTGGTGTGTACGGTGTATACAGTGTGTGTGTGGTGTGAACGGCGTATACAGTGTGTGTGTGTGTACGGGGTATACAGTGTGTGTGTGTGTACGGGGTATACAGTGTGTGTGGTGTGTACGGTGTATACAGTGTGTGTGTGGTGCGTACGGCGCATACAGTGTGTGTGTGGTGCGTACGGCGTATACAGTGTGTGTGTGGTGCGTACGGCGTATACAGTGTGTGTGTGGTGCGTAAGGCGTATACAGTGTGTGTGTGGTGTGTACGCTGTATACAGTGTGTGTGTGGTGCGTACGCTGTATACAGTGTGTGTGTGGTGCGTACGGCGTATACAGTGTGTGTGTGGTGTGTACGCTGTATACAGTGTGTGTGTGGTGTGTACGCTGTATACAGTGTGTGTGTGGTGTGTACGGCGTATACAGTGTGTGTGTGGTGTGTACGCTGTATACAGTGTGTGTGTGGTGAGTACGGCGTATACAGTGTGTGTGTGGTGTGTACGGTATATACAGTGTGTGTGTGGTGTGTACGGCATATACAGTGTGTGTGTGGTGTGTACGGCATATACAGTGTGTGTGTGGGGTGTACGGCGTATACAGTGTGTGTGTGTGGTGTGTACGGCGTATACAGTGTGTGTGTGTTGCGTACGGCGTATACAGTGTGTGTGAGTGTGGTGCGTACGGCGTATACAGTGTGTGTGTGTTGCGTACGGCGTATACAGTGTGTGTGTGTTGCGTACGGCGTATACAGCGTGTGTGTGGTGTGTACGGTGTATACAGTGTGTGTGTGGTGTGTACGGCGTATACAGTGTGTGTGTGGGGTGTACGGCGTATACAGTGTGTGTGTGGTGTGTACGGCGTATACAGTGTGTGTGTGGTGTGTACGGCGCATACAGTGTGTGTGTGTGTGGTGCGTACGGCGTATACAGTGTGTGTGGGGGGTGTACGGCGTATACATGGTGTGTGTGGTGCGTACGGCGTATACAGTGTGTGTGTGGTGTGTACGGCGTATACAGTGTGTGTGTGGTGTGTACGGCGTATACAGTGTGTGTGTGGTGCGTACGGCGTATACAGTGTGTGTGGGGGGTGTACGGCGTATACAGTGTGTGTGGGGGGTGTACGGCGTATACAGTGTGTGTGTGGTGTGTACGGCGTATACAGTGTGTGTGGGTGGGGTGTACGGCGTATACAGTGTGTGTGTGGTGCGTACGGCGTATACAGTGTGTGTGGGTGGGGTGTACGGCGTATACAGTGTGTGTGTGGGGTGTACGGCGTATACAGTGTGTGTGTGGTGAGTTCGGCGTATACAGTGTGTGTGTGTGGTGCGTACGGCGTATACAGTGTGTGTGTGGGGTGTACAGCGTATACAGTGTGTGTGTGGGGTGTTCGGCGTATACAGTGTGTGTGTGGTGCGTACGGTGTATACAGTGTGTGTGTGGTGTGTACGGCGTATACAGCGTGTGTGTGGTGCGTACGGCGTATACAGTGTGTGTGTGGTGTGTACGGCATATACAGTGTGTGTGGTGAGTACGGCGTATACAGTGTGTGTGTGTGGTGTGTACGGCGTATACAGTGTGTGTGTGTGGTGTGTACGGCGTATACAGTGTGTGTGTGTGGTGTGTACGGCCTATACAGTGTGTGTGTGTGGTGTGTACGGCGTATACAGTGTGTGTGTGTGTGGGGTGTACGGCGTATACAGCGTGTGTGAGTGTGGTGCGTACGGCGTATACAGTGTGTGTGTGTTGCGTACGGCGTATACAGCGTGTGTCTGGTGTGTACGGCGTATACAGCGTGTGTGTGGTGCGTATGGAGTATACAGTGTGTGTGGTGCGTATGGAGTATACAGTATGTGTGGTGCGTATGGAGTATACAGTGTGTGTGGTGCGTACGGCGTATACAGTGTGTGTGTGGTGAATACGGCGTATACAGTGTGAGTGTGGTGAGTACGGCGTATACAGTGTGTGTGGGGGGTGTACGGCGTATACAGTGTGTGTGGTGTGTACGGTGTATACAGTGTGTGTGGGGGGTGTTCGGCGTATACAGCGTGTGTGTGGTGTGTACGGTGTATACAGCGTGTGTGTGGTGCGTATGGAGTATACAGTGTGTGTGGTGCGTATGGAGTATACAGTGTGTGTGGTGCGTACGGTGTATACAGTGTGTGTGTGGTGTGTACGGTGTATACAGTGTGTGTGTGGTGAGTACGGTGTATACAGTGTGTGTGTGGTGAATACGGCGTATACAGTGTGTGTGTGGTGAGTACGGCGTATACAGTGTGTGTGGGGGGTGTACGGCGTATACAGTGTGTGTGTGGTGTGTACGGTGTATACAGTGTGTGTGTGGGGTGTACGGCGTATACAGTGTGTGTGTGTGTACGGTGTATACAGTGTGTGTGGGGGGTGTTCGGCGTATACAGCGTGTGTGTGGTGTGTACGGCGTATACAGTGTGTGTGTGAGGTGTGTACGGCGTATACAGTGTGTGTGTGGTGTGTACGGCGTATATAGAGTGTGTGTGTGGTGTGTACGGCGTATACAGTGTGTGTGTGTTGCGTACGGCGTATACAGCGTGTGTGTGGTGAGTACGGCGTATACAGTGTGTGTGTGGGGTGTACGGCGTATACAGTGTGTGTGGTGCGTACGGCGTATACAGTGTGTGTGGGGGGTGTACGGCGTATACAGTGTGTGTGTGAGGTGTGTACGGCGTATACAGTGTGTGTGTGGTGTGTACGGCGTATACAGTGTGTGTGGGTGGGGTGTACGGCGTATATAGTGTGTGTGTGGTGAGTTCGGTGTATACAGTGTGTGTGTGTGGTGCGTACGGCGTATACAGTGTGTGTGTGGGGTGTACGGCGTATACAGTGTGTGTGTGGTGTGTACGGCGTATACAGTGTGTGTGTGGTGCGTATGGCGTATACAGTGTGTGTGGGGGGTGTACGGCGTATACAGTGTGTGTGTGGTGCGTACGGCGTATACAGTGTGTGTGGGTGGGGTGTACGGCGTATACAGTGTGTGTGTGGTGAGTTCGGTGTATACAGTGTGTGTGTGTGGTGCGTACGGCGTATACAGTGTGTGTGTGGGGTGTTCGGCGTTTACAGTGTGTGTGTGGTGCGTACGGTGTATACAGTGTGTGTGTGGTGAATATGGCGTATACAGCGTGTGTGTGGTGTGTACGGCGTATACAGCGTGTGTGTGGGGTGTACGGCGTATACAGTGTGTGTGTGAGGTGTGTACGGCATATACAGTGTGAGTGTGGGGTGTACGGTGTATACAGTGTATGTGTGGTGTGTACGGCGTATACAGTGTGTGTGTGGTGAGTACGGCGTATACAGTGTGTGTGTGGTGCGTACGGCGTATACAGTGTGTGTGTGGTGCGTACGGCGTATACAGTGTGTGTGTGGTGAGTTCGGCGTATACAGTGTGTGTGTGGTGTGTACGGCGTATACAGTGTGTGTGGGGGGGTGCACGGCGTATACAGTGTGTGTGTGGTGTGTACGGCGTATACAGTGTGTGTGTGGTGCGTACGGCGTATACAGTGTGTGTGTGGTGAGTACGGCGTATACAGTGTGTGTGTGGTGCGTACGGCGTATACAGTGTGTGTGTGGTGCGTACGGCGTATACAGTGTGTGTGTGGTGCGTACAGCGTATACAGTGTGTGTGTGGTGAGTTCGGCGTATACAGCGTGTGTGTGGGGTGTACGGCGTATACAGTGTGTGTGTGGGGTGTACGGCGTATACAGTGTGTGTGTGGTGCGTACGGCGTATACAGTGTGTGTGTGGGGGTGCACGGCGTATACAGTGTGTGTGTGGGGTGTACGGCGTATACAGTGTGTGTGTGGTGTGTACGGCGTATACAGTGTGTGTGTGGTGAGTTCGGCGTATACAGTGTGTGTGTGGTGCGTACGGCGTATACAGTGTGTGTGTGGTGAGTTCGGCGTATACAGTGTGTGTGTGGTGTGTACGGCGTATACAGTGTGTGTGGTGTGTACGGTGTATACAGTGTGTGTGTGTGGTGTGTACGGCGTATAGTGTGTGTGTGGTGCGTACAGCATATACAGTGTGTGTGTGGTGTGTACGGCATATACAGTGTGTGTGTGGTGAGTTCGGTGTATACAGTGTGTGTGGTGTGTACGGTGTATACAGTGTGTGTGTGGGGTGTACGGCGTATACAGTGTGTGTGGTGAGTACGGCATATACAGTGTGTGTGTGTGGTGTGTACGGCGTATACAGTGTGTGTGTGTGGTGTGTACGGCATATACAGTGTGTATGTGGTGTGTACGGCATATACAGTGTGTGTGTGGGGTGTACGGCGTATACAGTGTGTGTGTGGTGTGTACGGCATATACAGTGTGTGTGTGGTGTGTACGGCATATAGTGTGTGTGTGGTGTGTACGGCATATACAGTGTGTGTGGGGTGTACGGCGTATACAGTGTGTGTGGTGAGAACGGCATATACAGTGTGTGTGTGTGGTGTGTACGGCATATACAGTGTGTGTGTGGTGCGTACGGCGTATACAGTGTGTGTGTGGTGTGTACGGCATATACAGTGTGTGTGTGGTGTGTACGGCGTATACAGTGTGTGTGGTGTGTACGGCGTATACAGTGTGTGTGGTGTGTACGGCGTATACAGTGTGTGTGTGGTGTGTACGGCGTATACAGTGTGTGTGGTGTGTACGGCGTATACAGTGTGTGTGTGTGGTGTGTACGGCCTATACAGTGTGTGTGTGTGTGGTGTGTACGGCGTATACAGTGTGTGTGTGTGGTGCGTACGGCGTATACAGTGTGTGTGTGGGGTGTACGGCGTATACAGCGTGTGTGAGTGTGGTGCGTACGGCGTATACAGTGTGTGTGTGTTGCGTACGGCGTATACAGCGTGTGTGTGGTGAGTACGGCGTATACAGTGTGTGTGTGGGGTGTACGGCGTATACAGTGTGTGTGGTGCGTACTGCGTATACAGTGTGTGTGTGTGGTGTGTACGGAGTATACAGTGTGTGTGTGGTGCGTACGGCGTATACAGTGTGTGTGTGGTGCGTACGGCGTATACAGTGTGTGTGTGGTGTGTACGGCGTATACAGTGTGTGTGTGTGGTGCGTACGGCGTATACAGTGTGTGTGTGTGTGGGGTGTACGGCGTATACAGTGTGTGTGTGGTGCGTACGGCGTATACAGTGTGTGTGTGGTGTGTACGGCGTATACAGTGTGTGTGTGTGGTGCGTACGGCGTATACAGTGTGTGTGTGTGTGGTGCGTACGGCGTATACAGCGTGTGTGAGTGTGGTGCGTACGGCGTATACAGTGTGTGTGTTGCGTACGGCGTATACAGCGTGTGTGTGGTGCGTACGGAGTATACAGTGTGTGTGGTGCGTATGGAGTATACAGTGTGTGTGGTGCGTATGGAGTATACAGTGTGTGTGGTGCGTACGGCGTATACAGTGTGTGTGTGGTGAATACGGCGTATACAGTGTGAGTGTGGTGAGTACGGTGTATACAGTGTGTGTGGGGGGTGTTCGGCGTATACAGCGTGTGTGTGGTGTGTACGGTGTATACAGCGTGTGTGTGGTGCGTATGGAGTATACAGTGTGTGTGGTGCGTATGGAGTATACAGTGTGTGTGGTGCGTACGGCGTATACAGTGTGTGTGTGGTGAATACGGCGTATACAGTGTGTGTGTGGTGAGTACGGCGTATACAGTGTGTGTGGGGGGTGTACGCTGTATACAGTGTGTGTGTGGTGTGTACGCTGTATACAGTGTGTGTGTGGTGTGTACGGCGTATACAGTGTGTGTGTGGTGTGTACGCTGTATACAGTGTGTGTGTGGTGTGTACGCTGTATACAGTGTGTGTGTGGTGTGTACGGCGTATACAGTGTGTGTGTGGTGTGTACGCTGTATACAGTGTGTGTGTGGTGAGTACGGCGTATACAGTGTGTGTGTGGTGTGTACGGTATATACAGTGTGTGTGTGGTGTGTACGGCATATACAGTGTGTGTGTGGTGTGTACGGCATATACAGTGTGTGTGTGGGGTGTACGGCGTATACAGTGTGTGTGTGTGGTGTGTACGGCGTATACAGTGTGTGTGTGTGTGGTGTGTACGGCGTATACAGTGTGTGTGTGTGGTGTGTACGGCGTATACAGTGTGTGTGTGTGTGGTGTGTACGGCGTATACAGTGTGTGTGTGTGGTGTGTACGGCGTATACAGTGTGTGTGTGGGGTGTACGGCGTATACAGCGTGTGTGAGTATGGTGCGTACGGCGTATACAGTGTGTGTGTTGCGTACGGCGTATACAGCGTGTGTGGTGAGTACGGCGTATACAGTGTGTGTGTGGGGTGTACGGCGTATACACTGTGTGTGTGGTGTGTACGGCGTATACAGTGTGTGTGTGGTGTGTACGGCGTATACAGTGTGTGTGTGTGTGGTGCGTACGGCGTATACAGTGTGTGTGGGGGGTGTACGGCGTATACAGTGTGTGTGTGGTGCGTACGGCGTATACAGTGTGTGTGTGGTGTGTACGGCGTATACAGTGTGTGTGTGGTGTGTACGGCGTATACAGTGTGTGTGTGTGTGGTGCGTACGGCGTATACAGTGTGTGTGGGGGGTGTACGGCGTATACAGTGTGTGTGGGGGGTGTACGGCGTATACAGTGTGTGTGTGGTGTGTACAGTGTATACAGTGTGTGTGTGTGGTGTGTACGGAGTATACAGTGTGCGTGTGGTGTGTACGGTGTATACAGTGTGTGTGTGGGGTGTACGGCGTATACAGTGTGTGTGTGGTGCGTACGGCGTATACAGTGTGTGTGGGTGGGGTGTACGGCGTATACAGTGTGTGTGTGGGGTGTACGGCGTATACAGTGTGTGTGTGGTGAGTTCGGCGTATACAGTGTGTGTGTGTGGTGCGTACGGCGTATACAGTGTGTGTGTGGGGTGTACAGCGTATACAGTGTGTGTGTGGGGTGTTCGGCGTATACAGTGTGTGTGTGGTGCGTACGGTGTATACAGTGTGTGTGGTGTGTACGGCGTATACAGCGTGTGTGTGGTGCGTACGGCGTATACAGTGTGTGTGTGGTGCGTACGGCGTATACAGTGTGTGTGTGGTGCGTACGGCGTATACAGTGTGTGTGTGGTGCGTACGGCATATACAGTGTGTGTGTGGGGTGTACGGTGTATACAGTGTGTGTGGGGTGTACGGCGTATACAGTGTGTGTGTGTGGTGTGTACGGCCTATAGTGTGTGTGTGTGGTGTGTACGGCGTATACAGTGTGTGTGTGTGTGGGGTGTACGGCGTATACAGCGTGTGTGAGTGTGGTGCGTACGGCGTATACAGTGTGTGTGTGTTGCGTACGGCGTATACAGTGTGTGTGTGGTGTGTACGGTGTATACAGTGTGTGTGTGGTGAATACGGCGTATACAGTGTGTGTGTGGTGTGTACGGTGTATACAGTGTGTGTGTGGTGAATACGGCGTATACAGCGTGTGTGTGGTGCGTATGGAGTATACAGTGTGTGTGGTGCGTATGGAGTATACAGTGTGTGTGGTGCGTACGGTGTATACAGTGTGTGTGTGGTGAATACGGCGTATACAGTGTGAGTGTGGTGAGTACGGCGTATACAGTGTGTGTGGGGGGTGTACGGAGTATACAGTGTGTGTGTGGTGTGTACGGTGTATACAGTGTGTGTGGGGGGTGTTCGGCGTATACAGCGTGTGTGTGGTGCGTATGGAGTATACAGTGTGTGTGGTGCGTATGGAGTATACAGTGTGTGTGGTGCGTACGGTGTATACAGCGTGTGTGTGGTGCGTATGGAGTATACAGTGTGTGTGGTGCGTATGGAGTATACAGTGTGTGTGGTGCGTACGGCGTATACAGTGTGTGTGTGGTGTGTACGGCGTATATAGAGTGTGTGTGTGGTGTGTACGGCGTATACAGTGTGTGTGGTGCGTACGGCGTATACAGTGTGTGTGTGGTGTGTACGGCGTATATAGAGTGTGTGTGTGGTGTGTACGGCGTATACAGTGTGTGTGTGTTGCGTACGGCGTATACAGCGTGTGTGTGGTGAGTACGGCGTATACAGTGTGTGTGTGTGGTGTGTACGGCGTATACAGTGTGTGTGTGAGGTGTGTACGGCGTATACAGTGTGTGTGTGTTGCGTACGGCGTATACAGCGTGTGTGTGGTGTGTACGGCGTATACAGTGTGTGTGTTGCGTACGGCGTATACAGCGTGTGTGTGGTGAGTACGGCGTATACAGTGTGTGTGTTGCGTACGGCGTATACAGCGTGTGTGTGGTGAGTACGGCGTATACAGTGTGTGTGTGGTGTGTACGTTGTATACAGTGTGTGTGTGGGGTGTACGGCGTATACAGTGTGTGTGGTGCGTACGGCGTATACAGTGTGTGTGGGGGGTGTACGGCGTATACAGTGTGTGTGTGGTGTGTACGGCGTATACAGTGTGTGTGTGGTGCGTACGGCGTATACAGTGTGTGTGGGGGGTGTACGGCGTATACAGTGTGTGTGTGGTGCGTACGGCGTATACAGTGTGTGTGGGTGGGGTGTACGGCGTATATAGTGTGTGTGTGTGGTGCGTACGGCGTATACAGTGTGTGTGTGGGGTGTACGGCGTATACAGTGTGTGTGTGGTGTGTACGGCGTATACAGTGTGTGTGTGGTGAGTTCGGTGTATACAGTGTGTGTGGTGCGTATGGCGTATACAGTGTGTGTGGGGGGTGTACGGCGTATACAGTGTGTGTGTGTGGTGCGTACGGCGTATACAGTGTGTGTTGGTGGGGTGTACGGCGTATACAGTGTGTGTGTGGTGAGTTCGGTGTATACAGTGTGTGTGTGTGGTGCGTACGGCGTATACAGTGTGTGTGTGGGGTGTACGGCGTATACAGTGTGTGTGTGGGGTGTTCGGCGTATACAGTGTGTGTGTGGTGTGTACGGCGTATACAGTGTGTGTGTGGTGAATATGGCGTATACAGCGTGTGTGTGGTGTGTACGGCGTATACAGCGTGTGTGTGGGGTGTACGGCGTATACAGTGTGTGTGTGAGGTGTGTACGGCATATACAGTGTGAGTGTGGGGTGTACGGTGTATACAGTGTATGTGTGGTGTGTACGGCGTATACAGTGTGTGTGTGGTGAGTACGGCGTATACAGTGTGTGTGTGGGGTGTACGGCGTATACAGTGTGTGTGGGGGGGTGCACGGCGTATACAGTGTGTGTGTGGTGTGTACGGCGTATACAGTGTGTGTGTGGTGCGTACGGCGTATACAGTGTGTGTGTGGTGAGTACGGCGTATACAGTGTGTGTGTGGTGCGTACGGCGTATACAGTGTGTGTGTGGTGCGTACAGCGTATACAGTGTGTGTGTGGTGAGTTCGGCGTATACAGCGTGTGTGTGGGGTGTACGGCATATACAGTGTGTGTGTGGGGTGTACGGCGTATACAGTGTGTGTGCGGTGCGTACGGCGTATACAGTGTGTGTGGGGGGGTGCACGGCGTATACAGTGTGTGTGTGGGGTGTACGGCGTATACAGTGTGTGTGTGGTGTGTACGGCGTATACAGTGTGTGTGTGGTGAGTTCGGCGTATACAGTGTGTGTGTGGTGTGTACGGCGTATACAGTGTGTGTGGTGTGTACGGCGTATAGTGTGTGTGTGTGGTGCGTACAGCATATACAGTGTGTGTGTGGTGCGTACGGCGTATACAGTGTGTGTGGGGGGGTGCACGGCGTATACAGTGTGTGTGTGGGGTGTACGGCGTATACAGTGTGTGTGTGGTGCGTACGGCGTATACAGTGTGTGTGGGGGGGTGCACGGCGTATACAGTGTGTGTGTGGGGTGTACGGCGTATACAGTGTGTGTGTGGTGCGTACGGCGTATACAGTGTGTGTGTGGTGAGTTCGGCGTATACAGTGTGTGTGTGGTGTGTACGGCGTATACAGTGTGTGTGGTGTGTACGGCGTATAGTGTGTGTGTGTGGTGCGTACAGCATATACAGTGTGTGTGTGGTGTGTACGGCATATACAGTGTGTGTGTGGTGTGTACGGTGTATACAGTGTGTGTGTGGGGTGTACGGCGTATACAGTGTGTGTGGTGAGTACGGCATATACAGTGTGTGTGTGTGGTGTGTACGGCGTATACAGTGTGTGTGTGTGGTGTGTACGGCATATACAGTGTGTATGTGGTGTGTACGGCATATACAGTGTGTGTGTGGGGTGTACGGCGTATACAGTGTGTGTGTGGTGTGTACGGCATATACAGTGTGTGTGTGGTGTGTACGGCATATACAGTGTGTGTGTGGTGTGTACGGCATATACAGTGTGTGTGGGGTGTACGGCGTATACAGTGTGTGTGGTGAGTACGGCATATACAGTGTGTGTGTGTGGTGTGTACGGCATATACAGTGTGTGTGTGGTGTGTACGGCATATACAGTGTGTGTGTGGTGTGTACGGCATATACAGTGTGTGTGTGGGGTGTACGGCGTATACAGTGTGTGTGGTGAGTACGGCGTATACAGTGTGTGTGTGGTGTGTACGGCGTATACAGTGTGTGTGGTGTGTACGGCGTATACAGTGTGTGTGGTGTGTACGGCGTATACAGTGTGTGTGTGGTGTGTACGGCGTATACAGTGTGTGTGGTGTGTACGGCGTATACAGTGTGTGTGTGTGGTGTGTACGGCCTATACAGTGTGTGTGTGTGTGGTGTGTACGGCGTATACAGTGTGTGTGTGTGGTGCGTACGGCGTATACAGTGTGTGTGTGGGGTGTACGGCGTATACAGCGTGTGTGAGTATGGTGCGTACGGCGTATACAGTGTGTGTGTTGCGTACGGCGTATACAGCGTGTGTGGTGAGTACGGCGTATACAGTGTGTGTGTGGGGTGTACGGCGTATACACTGTGTGTGTGGTGTATACAGTGTGTGTGTGGTGTGTACGGCGTATACAGTGTGTGTGTGTGTGGTGCGTACGGCGTATACAGTGTGTGTGGGGGGTGTACGGCGTATACAGTGTGTGTGTGGTGCGTACGGCGTATACAGTGTGTGTGTGGTGTGTACGGCGTATACAGTGTGTGTGTGGTGTGTACGGCGTATACAGTGTGTGTGTGTGTGGTGCGTACGGCGTATACAGTGTGTGTGGGGGGTGTACGGCGTATACAGTGTGTGTGTGGTGTGTACAGTGTATACAGTGTGTGTGTGTGGTGTGTACGGAGTATACAGTGTGCGTGTGGTGTGTACGGTGTATACAGTGTGTGTGTGGGGTGTACGGCGTATACAGTGTGTGTGTGGTGCGTACGGCGTATACAGTGTGTGTGGGTGGGGTGTACGGCGTATACAGTGTGTGTGTGGGGTGTACGGCGTATACAGTGTGTGTGTGGTGAGTTCGGCGTATACAGTGTGTGTGTGTGGTGCGTACGGCGTATACAGTGTGTGTGTGGGGTGTACAGCGTATACAGTGTGTGTGTGGGGTGTTCGGCGTATACAGTGTGTGTGTGGTGCGTACGGTGTATACAGTGTGTGTGGTGTGTACGGCGTATACAGCGTGTGTGTGGTGCGTACGGCGTATACAGTGTGTGTGTGGTGCGTACGGCGTATACAGTGTGTGTGTGGTGCGTACGGCGTATACAGTGTGTGTGTGGTGCGTACGGCATATACAGTGTGTGTGTGGGGTGTACGGTGTATACAGTGTGTGTGGGGTGTACGGCGTATACAGTGTGTGTGTGGTGTGTACAGTGTATACAGTGTGTGTGTGTGGTGTGTACGGTGTATACAGTGTGTGTGTGGTGTGTACGGAGTATACAGTGTGTGTGTGGTGTGTACGGCGTATACAGTGTGTGTGTGTGGGGGGTGTACGGCGTATACAGCGTGTGTGAGTGTGGTGCGTACGGCGTATACAGTGTGTGTGTGTTGCGTACGGCGTATACAGTGTGTGTGGTGTGTACGGTGTATACAGTGTGTGTGTGGTGAATACGGCGTATACAGTGTGTGTGTGGTGTGTACGGCGTATACAGCGTGTGTGTGGTGCGTATGGAGTATACAGTGTGTGTGGTGCGTATGGAGTATACAGTGTGTGTGGTGCGTACGGCGTATACAGTGTGTGTGTGGTGAATACGGCGTATACAGTGTGAGTGTGGTGAGTACGGCGTATACAGTGTGTGTGGGGGGTGTACGGAGTATACAGTGTGTGTGTGGTGTGTACGGTGTATACAGTGTGTGTGGGGGGTGTTCGGCGTATACAGCGTGTGTGTGGTGCGTATGGAGTATACAGTGTGTGTGGTGCGTATGGAGTATACAGTGTGTGTGGTGCGTACGGCGTATACAGTGTGTGTGTGGTGTGTACGGCGTATATAGAGTGTGTGTGTGGTGTGTACGGCGTATACAGTGTGTGTGGTGCGTACGGCGTATACAGTGTGTGTGTGGTGTGTACGGCGTATATAGAGTGTGTGTGTGGTGTGTACGGCGTATACAGTGTGTGTGTGTTGCGTACGGCGTATACAGCGTGTGTGTGGTGAGTACGGCGTATACAGTGTGTGTGTGGTGTGTACGGCGTATACAGTGTGTGTGTGAGGTGTGTACGGCGTATACAGTGTGTGTGTGTTGCGTACGGCGTATACAGCGTGTGTGTGGTGTGTACGGCGTATACAGTGTGTGTGTTGCGTACGGCGTATACAGCGTGTGTGTGGGGTGTACGGCGTATACAGTGTGTGTGTGAGGTGTGTACGGCGTATACAGTGTGTGTGTGTTGCGTACGGCGTATACAGCGTGTGTGTGGTGAGTACGGCGTATACAGTGTGTGTGTGGTGTGTACGTTGTATACAGTGTGTGTGTGGGGTGTACGGCGTATACAGTGTGTGTGGTGCGTACGGCGTATACAGTGTGTGTGGGGGGTGTACGGCGTATACAGTGTGTGTGTGGTGTGTACGGCGTATACAGTGTGTGTGTGGTGCGTACGGCGTATACAGTGTGTGTGGGGGGTGTACGGCGTATACAGTGTGTGTGTGGTGCGTACGGCGTATACAGTGTGTGTGGGTGGGGTGTACGGCGTATATAGTGTGTGTGTGTGGTGCGTACGGCGTATACAGTGTGTGTGTGGGGTGTACGGCGTATACAGTGTGTGTGTGGTGTGTACGGCGTATACAGTGTGTGTGTGGTGCGTATGGCGTATACAGTGTGTGTGGGGGGTGTACGGCGTATACAGTGTGTGTGTGGTGCGTACGGCGTATACAGTGTGTGTTGGTGGGGTGTACGGCGTATACAGTGTGTGTGTGGTGAGTTCGGTGTATACAGTGTGTGTGTGTGGTGCGTACGGCGTATACAGTGTGTGTGTGGGGTGTACGGCGTATACAGTGTGTGTGTGGGGTGTTCGGCGTATACAGTGTGTGTGTGGTGTGTACGGCGTATACAGTGTGTGTGTGGTGAATATGGCGTATACAGCGTGTGTGTGGTGTGTACGGCGTATACAGCGTGTGTGTGGGCTGTACGGCGTATACAGTGTGTGTGTGGTGCGTACGGCGTATACAGTGTGTGTTGGTGGGGTGTACGGCGTATACAGTGTGTGTGTGGTGAGTTCGGTGTATACAGTGTGTGTGTGTGGTGCGTACGGCGTATACAGTGTGTGTGTGGGGTGTACGGCGTATACAGTGTGTGTGTGGGGTGTTCGGCGTATACAGTGTGTGTGTGGTGTGTACGGCGTATACAGTGTGTGTGTGGTGAATATGGCGTATACAGCGTGTGTGTGGTGTGTACGGCGTATACAGTGTGTGTGGGGGGTGTACGGCATATACAGTGTGAGTGTGGGGTGTACGGTGTATACAGTGTATGTGTGGTGTGTACGGCGTATACAGTGTGTGTGTGGTGAGTACGGCGTATACAGTGTGTGTGTGGGGTGTACGGCGTATACAGTGTGTGTGGGGGGGTGCACGGCGTATACAGTGTGTGTGTGGTGTGTACGGCGTATACAGTGTGTGTGTGGTGCGTACGGCGTATACAGTGTGTGTGTGGTGAGTACGGCGTATACAGTGTGTGTGTGGTGCGTACGGCGTATACAGTGTGTGTGTGGTGAGTTCGGCGTATACAGCGTGTGTGTGGGGTGTACGGCGTATACAGTGTGTGTGTGGGGTGTACGGCGTATACAGTGTGTGTGTGGTGCGTACGGCGTATACAGTGTGTGTGGGGGGGTGCACGGCGTATACAGTGTGTGTGTGGGGTGTACGGCGTATACAGTGTGTGTGTGGTGTGTACGGCGTATACAGTGTGTGTGTGGTGAGTTCGGCGTATACAGTGTGTGTGTGGTGTGTACGGCGTATACAGTGTGTGTGGTGTGTACGGCGTATAGTGTGTGTGTGTGGTGCGTACAGCATATACAGTGTGTGTGGGGGGGTGCACGGCGTATACAGTGTGTGTGTGGGGTGTACGGCGTATACAGTGTGTGTGTGGTGCGTACGGCGTATACAGTGTGTGTGGGGGGGTGCACGGCGTATACAGTGTGTGTGTGGGGTGTACGGCGTATACAGTGTGTGTGTGGTGCGTACGGCGTATACAGTGTGTGTGTGGTGAGTTCGGCGTATACAGTGTGTGTGTGGTGTGTACGGTGTATACAGTGTGTGTGGTGTGTACGGCGTATAGTGTGTGTGTGTGGTGCGTACAGCATATACAGTGTGTGTGTGGTGTGTACGGCGTATACAGTGTGTGTGTGGTGTGTACGGCGTATACAGTGTGTGTGTGGTGCGTACGGCGTATACAGTGTGTGTGTGGTGAGTTCGGCGTATACAGTGTGTGTGTGGTGTGTACGGCGTATACAGTGTGTGTGGTGTGTACGGCGTATAGTGTGTGTGTGTGGTGCGTACAGCATATACAGTGTGTGTGTGGTGTGTACGGCATATACAGTGTGTGTGTGGTGTGTACGGTGTATACAGTGTGTGTGTGGGGTGTACGGCGTATACAGTGTGTGTGGTGAGTACGGCATATACAGTGTGTGTGTGTGGTGTGTACGGCGTATACAGTGTGTGTGTGTGGTGTGTACGGCATATACAGTGTGTATGTGGTGTGTACGGCATATACAGTGTGTGTGTGGGGTGTACGGCGTATACAGTGTGTGTGTGGTGTGTACGGCATATACAGTGTGTGTGTGGTGTGTACGGCATATACAGTGTGTGTGTGGTGTGTACGGCATATACAGTGTGTGTGGGGTGTACGGCGTATACAGTGTGTGTGGTGAGTACGGCATATACAGTGTGTGTGTGTGGTGTGTACGGCATATACAGTGTGTGTGTGGTGTGTACGGCATATACAGTGTGTGTGTGGTGTGTACGGCATATACAGTGTGTGTGTGGGGTGTACGGCGTATACAGTGTGTGTGGTGAGTACGGCGTATACAGTGTGTGTGTGGTGTGTACGGCGTATACAGTGTGTGTGGTGTGTACGGCGTATACAGTGTGTGTGGTGTGTACGGCGTATACAGTGTGTGTGTGGTGTGTACGGCGTATACAGTGTGTGTGGTGTGTACGGCGTATACAGTGTGTGTGTGTGGTGTGTACGGCCTATACAGTGTGTGTGTGTGTGGTGTGTACGGCGTATACAGTGTGTGTGTGTGGTGCGTACGGCGTATACAGTGTGTGTGTGGGGTGTACGGCGTATACAGCGTGTGTGAGTGTGGTGCGTACGGCGTATACAGTGTGTGTGTGTTGCGTACGGTGTATACAGCGTGTGTGTGGTGAGTACGGCGTATACAGTGTGTGTGTGGTGCGTACGGCGTATACAGTGTGTGTGTACGGCGTATACAGTGTGTGTGTGGTGTGTACGGCGTATACAGTGTGTGTGTGGTGAGTACGGCGTATACAGTGTGTGTGTGGGGTGTACGGCGTATACAGTGTGTGTGGTGCGTACGGCGTATACAGTGTGTGTGTGGGGTGTACGGCATATACAGTGTGTGTGTGGTGCGTACGGCGTATACAGTGTGAGTGGGTGGGGTGTACGGCGTATACAGTGTGTGTGTGGTGCGTACGGCGTATACAGTGTGTGTGGTTGGGGTGTACGGCGTATACAGTGTGTGTGGGGTGTACGGCGTATACAGTGTGTGTGGTGAGTTCGGCGTATACAGTGTGTGTGTGTGGTGCGTACGGCGTATACAGTGTGTGTGTGTGGTGCGTACGGCGTATACAGTGTGTGTGTGTGGGGTGTACAGCGTATACAGTGTGTGGTGCGTACGGCGTATACAGTGTGTGTGGTGCGTATGAAGTATACAGTGTGTGCGTGGTGTGTACGGCGTATACAGTGTGTGTGTGGTGTGTACGGCGTATACAGTGTGTGTGTGGTGCGTACGGCGTATACAGTGTGTGGGGGTGTATGGCGTATACAGTGTGTGTGTGGTGTGTACGGCGTATACAGTGTGTGTGTGGTGTGTACGGCGTATACAGTGTGTGTGTGGTGTGAACGGTGTATACAGTGTGTGTGAGGTGTGTACGGCGTATACAGTGTGTGTGTGGTGCGTACGGCGTATACAGTGTGTGTGTGTGGTGTGTACGGCGTATACAGTGTGTGTGTGGTGTGTATGGCGTATACAGTGTGTGTGTGTTGCGTACGGCGTATACAGTGTGTGTGTGGGGTGTACGGCGTATACAGTGTGTGTGTGGTGTGTACGGCGTATACAGTGTGTGTGTGTTGCGTACGGCGTATACAGTGTGTGTGTGTGAGGTGTACGGCGTATACAGTGTGTGTGTGGTGAGTACGGCTTATACAGAGTGTGTGTGTGGTGCGTACAGCGTATACAGTGTGTGTGTGGTGTGTACGGCGTATACAGTGTGTGTGTGTGGTGTGTACGGAGTATACAGTGTGTGTGTGGTGTGTACGGTGTATACAGTGTGTGTGTGGGGTGTACGGCGTATACAGTGTGTGTGTGTGGTGTGTACGGAGTATACAGTGTGTGTGGGGTGTACGGCGTATACAGTGTGTGTGTGTACGGTGTATACAGTGTGTGTGTGGTGAGTACGGCGTATACAGTGTGTGTGTGTGGTGCGTACGGCGTATACAGTGTGTGTGGTGGGTGCGGAGTATACAGTGTGTGTGTGGTGTGTACGGCGTATACAGTGTGTGTGTGGTGCGTACGGTGTATACAGTGTGTGTGTGGTGTGTACGGCGTATACAGTGTGTGTGTGGTGCGTACGGCGTATACAGTGTGTGTGTGTGTACGGCAAATACAGTGTGTGTGTGTGTACGGCGTATACAGTGTGTGTGTGGTGCATACGGCGTATACAGTGTGTGTGTGGTGCATATGGAGTATACAGTGTGTGTGTGGTGTGTACAGCGTATACAGTGTGTGTGTGGTGTGTACGGCGTATACAGTGTGTGTGTGGTGCGTACGGCGTATACAGTGTGTGTGTTGCGTACGGCGTATACAGTGTGTGTGGGGTGTACGGCGTATACAGTGTGTGTGTGAGTGTGGTGCGTACGGCGTATACAGCGTGTGTGTGGTGTGTACAGCGTATACAGTGTGTGTGTGTGTGTGTGTGTGTACGGCGTATACAGTGTGTGTGTGTGATGCGTACGGCGTATACAGTGTGTGTGTGTGTGTGTGTACGGCGTATACAGTGTGTGTGTGGGGTGTACGGCGTATACAGTGTGTGTGTGGGGTGTACGGCATATACAGTGTGTGTGTGGTGCGTACGGCGTATACAGTGTGAGTGGGTGGGGTGTACGGCGTATACAGTGTGTGTGTGGTGCGTACGGCGTATACAGTGTGTGTGTGTGTGTGTGTACGGCGTATACAGTGTGTGTGTGTGTACGGCGTATACAGTGTGTGTGTGGTGTGTACGGCGTATACAGTGTGTGTGTGTACGGCGTATACAGTGTGTGTGTGGTGTGTAAGGCGTATACAGTGTGTGTGTGGTGTGTACGGCGTATACAGTGTGTGTGTGTTGCGTACGGCGTATACAGTGTGTGTGTGTGGTGTGCACGGCGTATACAGTGTGTGTGTGTTGCGTACGGCGTATACAGTGTGTGGGGTGTACGGCGTATACAGTGTGTGTGTGGTGCGTACGGCGTATACAGTGTGTGGGGTGTACGGCGTATACAGTGTGTGTGTGGTGCGTACGGCGTATACAGTGTGTGTGTGGTGCGTACAGCGTATACAGTGTGTGGGGGGTGTACGGCGTATACAGTGTGTGTGTGGGGTGTACGGCGTATACAGTGTGTGTGTGGTGTGTACAGCGTATACAGTGTGTGTGTGGTGAGTTCGGCGTATACAGTGTGTGTGTGGTGTGTACGGTGTATACAGTGTGTGTGTGTGGTGCGTACGGCATATACAGTGTGTGTGTGGTGCGTACGGCGTATACAGTGTGTGTGGTGCGTACGGCATATACAGTGTGTGTGTGGTGCGTACGGCGTATACAGTGTGTGTGTGGTGCGTACAGCGTATACAGTGTGTGGGGGGTGTACGGTGTATACAGTGTGTGTGTGGTGCGTACGGCGTATACAGTGTGTGTGGTGCGTACGGCATATACAGTGTGTGTGTGGTGCGTACGGCGTATACAGTGTGTGTGTGGTGCGTACAGCGTATACAGTGTGTGGGGGGTGTACGGCGTATACAGTGTGTGTGTGGGGTGTACGGCGTATACAGTGTGTGTGGTGTGTACGGCGTATACAGTGTGTGTGGGGGGTGTACGGCGTATACAGTGTGTGTGTGGTGCGTACGGCGTATACAGTGTGTGTGGGTGGGGTGTACGGCGTATATAGTGTGTGTGTGGTGAGTTCGGTGTATACAGTGTGTGTGTGTGGTGCGTACGGCGTATACAGTGTGTGTGTGGGGTGTACGGCGTATACAGTGTGTGTGTGGTGTGTACGGCGTATACAGTGTGTGTGTGGTGCGTATGGCGTATACAGTGTGTGTGGGGGGTGTACGGCGTATACAGTGTGTGTGTGGTGCGTACGGCGTATACAGTGTGTGTGGGTGGGGTGTACGGCGTATACAGTGTGTGTGTGGTGAGTTCGGTGTATACAGTGTGTGTGTGTGTGGGGTGTACGGCGTATACAGTGTGTGTGTGGGGTGTTCGGCGTATACAGTGTGTGTGTGTGTACGGTGTATACAGTGTGTGTGTGGTGTGTACGGTGTATACAGTGTGTGTGTGGTGTGAACGGCGTATACAGTGTGTGTGTGTGTACGGGGTATACAGTGTGTGTGTGTGTACGGGGTATACAGTGTGTGTGGTGTGTACGGTGTATACAGTGTGTGTGTGGTGCGTACGGCGCATACAGTGTGTGTGTGGTGCGTACGGCGTATACAGTGTGTGTGTGGTGCGTACGGCGTATACAGTGTGTGTGTGGTGCGTAAGGCGTATACAGTGTGTGTGTGGTGTGTACGCTGTATACAGTGTGTGTGTGGTGCGTACGCTGTATACAGTGTGTGTGTGGTGCGTACGGCGTATACAGTGTGTGTGTGGTGTGTACGCTGTATACAGTGTGTGTGTGGTGTGTACGCTGTATACAGTGTGTGTGTGGTGTGTACGGCGTATACAGTGTGTGTGTGGTGTGTACGCTGTATACAGTGTGTGTGTGGTGAGTACGGCGTATACAGTGTGTGTGTGGTGTGTACGGTATATACAGTGTGTGTGTGGTGTGTACGGCATATACAGTGTGTGTGTGGTGTGTACGGCATATACAGTGTGTGTGTGGGGTGTACGGCGTATACAGTGTGTGTGTGTGGTGTGTACGGCGTATACAGTGTGTGTGTGTGGTGTGTACGGCGTATACAGTGTGTGTGGTGTGTACGGCGTATACAGTGTGTGTGTGTTGCGTACGGCGTATACAGTGTGTGTGAGTGTGGTGCGTACGGCGTATACAGTGTGTGTGTGTTGCGTACGGCGTATACAGTGTGTGTGTGTTGCGTACGGCGTATACAGCGTGTGTGTGGTGTGTACGGTGTATACAGTGTGTGTGTGGTGTGTACGGCGTATACAGTGTGTGTGTGGGGTGTACGGCGTATACAGTGTGTGTGTGGTGTGTACGGCGTATACAGTGTGTGTGTGGTGTGTACGGCGCATACAGTGTGTGTGTGTGTGGTGCGTACGGCGTATACAGTGTGTGTGGGGGGTGTACGGCGTATACATGGTGTGTGTGGTGCGTACGGCGTATACAGTGTGTGTGTGGTGTGTACGGCGTATACAGTGTGTGTGTGGTGTGTACGGCGTATACAGTGTGTGTGTGGTGCGTACGGCGTATACAGTGTGTGTGGGGGGTGTACGGCGTATACAGTGTGTGTGGGGGGTGTACGGCGTATACAGTGTGTGTGTGGTGTGTACGGCGTATACAGTGTGTGTGGGTGGGGTGTACGGCGTATACAGTGTGTGTGTGGTGCGTACGGCGTATACAGTGTGTGTGGGTGGGGTGTACGGCGTATACAGTGTGTGTGTGGGGTGTACGGCGTATACAGTGTGTGTGTGGTGAGTTCGGCGTATACAGTGTGTGTGTGTGGTGCGTACGGCGTATACAGTGTGTGTGTGGGGTGTACAGCGTATACAGTGTGTGTGTGGGGTGTTCGGCGTATACAGTGTGTGTGTGGTGCGTACGGTGTATACAGTGTGTGTGTGGTGTGTACGGCGTATACAGCGTGTGTGTGGTGCGTACGGCGTATACAGTGTGTGTGTGGTGTGTACGGCATATACAGTGTGTGTGGTGAGTACGGCGTATACAGTGTGTGTGTGTGGTGTGTACGGCGTATACAGTGTGTGTGTGTGGTGTGTACGGCGTATACAGTGTGTGTGTGTGGTGTGTACGGCCTATACAGTGTGTGTGTGTGGTGTGTACGGCGTATACAGTGTGTGTGTGTGTGGGGTGTACGGCGTATACAGCGTGTGTGAGTGTGGTGCGTACGGCGTATACAGTGTGTGTGTGTTGCGTACGGCGTATACAGCGTGTGTCTGGTGTGTACGGCGTATACAGCGTGTGTGTGGTGCGTATGGAGTATACAGTGTGTGTGGTGCGTATGGAGTATACAGTATGTGTGGTGCGTATGGAGTATACAGTGTGTGTGGTGCGTACGGCGTATACAGTGTGTGTGTGGTGAATACGGCGTATACAGTGTGAGTGTGGTGAGTACGGCGTATACAGTGTGTGTGGGGGGTGTACGGCGTATACAGTGTGTGTGGTGTGTACGGTGTATACAGTGTGTGTGGGGGGTGTTCGGCGTATACAGCGTGTGTGTGGTGTGTACGGTGTATACAGCGTGTGTGTGGTGCGTATGGAGTATACAGTGTGTGTGGTGCGTATGGAGTATACAGTGTGTGTGGTGCGTACGGTGTATACAGTGTGTGTGTGGTGTGTACGGTGTATACAGTGTGTGTGTGGTGAGTACGGTGTATACAGTGTGTGTGTGGTGAATACGGCGTATACAGTGTGTGTGTGGTGAGTACGGCGTATACAGTGTGTGTGGGGGGTGTACGGCGTATACAGTGTGTGTGTGGTGTGTACGGTGTATACAGTGTGTGTGTGGGGTGTACGGCGTATACAGTGTGTGTGTGTGTACGGTGTATACAGTGTGTGTGGGGGGTGTTCGGCGTATACAGCGTGTGTGTGGTGTGTACGGCGTATACAGTGTGTGTGTGAGGTGTGTACGGCGTATACAGTGTGTGTGTGGTGTGTACGGCGTATATAGAGTGTGTGTGTGGTGTGTACGGCGTATACAGTGTGTGTGTGTTGCGTACGGCGTATACAGCGTGTGTGTGGTGAGTACGGCGTATACAGTGTGTGTGTGGGGTGTACGGCGTATACAGTGTGTGTGGTGCGTACGGCGTATACAGTGTGTGTGGGGGGTGTACGGCGTATACAGTGTGTGTGTGAGGTGTGTACGGCGTATACAGTGTGTGTGTGGTGTGTACGGCGTATACAGTGTGTGTGGGTGGGGTGTACGGCGTATATAGTGTGTGTGTGGTGAGTTCGGTGTATACAGTGTGTGTGTGTGGTGCGTACGGCGTATACAGTGTGTGTGTGGGGTGTACGGCGTATACAGTGTGTGTGTGGTGTGTACGGCGTATACAGTGTGTGTGTGGTGCGTATGGCGTATACAGTGTGTGTGGGGGGTGTACGGCGTATACAGTGTGTGTGTGGTGCGTACGGCGTATACAGTGTGTGTGGGTGGGGTGTACGGCGTATACAGTGTGTGTGTGGTGAGTTCGGTGTATACAGTGTGTGTGTGTGGTGCGTACGGCGTATACAGTGTGTGTGTGGGGTGTTCGGCGTTTACAGTGTGTGTGTGGTGCGTACGGTGTATACAGTGTGTGTGTGGTGAATATGGCGTATACAGCGTGTGTGTGGTGTGTACGGCGTATACAGCGTGTGTGTGGGGTGTACGGCGTATACAGTGTGTGTGTGAGGTGTGTACGGCATATACAGTGTGAGTGTGGGGTGTACGGTGTATACAGTGTATGTGTGGTGTGTACGGCGTATACAGTGTGTGTGTGGTGAGTACGGCGTATACAGTGTGTGTGTGGTGCGTACGGCGTATACAGTGTGTGTGTGGTGCGTACGGCGTATACAGTGTGTGTGTGGTGAGTTCGGCGTATACAGTGTGTGTGTGGTGTGTACGGCGTATACAGTGTGTGTGGGGGGGTGCACGGCGTATACAGTGTGTGTGTGGTGTGTACGGCGTATACAGTGTGTGTGTGGTGCGTACGGCGTATACAGTGTGTGTGTGGTGAGTACGGCGTATACAGTGTGTGTGTGGTGCGTACGGCGTATACAGTGTGTGTGTGGTGCGTACGGCGTATACAGTGTGTGTGTGGTGCGTACAGCGTATACAGTGTGTGTGTGGTGAGTTCGGCGTATACAGCGTGTGTGTGGGGTGTACGGCGTATACAGTGTGTGTGTGGGGTGTACGGCGTATACAGTGTGTGTGTGGTGCGTACGGCGTATACAGTGTGTGTGTGGGGGTGCACGGCGTATACAGTGTGTGTGTGGGGTGTACGGCGTATACAGTGTGTGTGTGGTGTGTACGGCGTATACAGTGTGTGTGTGGTGAGTTCGGCGTATACAGTGTGTGTGTGGTGCGTACGGCGTATACAGTGTGTGTGTGGTGAGTTCGGCGTATACAGTGTGTGTGTGGTGTGTACGGCGTATACAGTGTGTGTGGTGTGTACGGTGTATACAGTGTGTGTGTGTGGTGTGTACGGCGTATAGTGTGTGTGTGGTGCGTACAGCATATACAGTGTGTGTGTGGTGTGTACGGCATATACAGTGTGTGTGTGGTGAGTTCGGTGTATACAGTGTGTGTGGTGTGTACGGTGTATACAGTGTGTGTGTGGGGTGTACGGCGTATACAGTGTGTGTGGTGAGTACGGCATATACAGTGTGTGTGTGTGGTGTGTACGGCGTATACAGTGTGTGTGTGTGGTGTGTACGGCATATACAGTGTGTATGTGGTGTGTACGGCATATACAGTGTGTGTGTGGGGTGTACGGCGTATACAGTGTGTGTGTGGTGTGTACGGCATATACAGTGTGTGTGTGGTGTGTACGGCATATAGTGTGTGTGTGGTGTGTACGGCATATACAGTGTGTGTGGGGTGTACGGCGTATACAGTGTGTGTGGTGAGAACGGCATATACAGTGTGTGTGTGTGGTGTGTACGGCATATACAGTGTGTGTGTGGTGCGTACGGCGTATACAGTGTGTGTGTGGTGTGTACGGCATATACAGTGTGTGTGTGGTGTGTACGGCGTATACAGTGTGTGTGGTGTGTACGGCGTATACAGTGTGTGTGGTGTGTACGGCGTATACAGTGTGTGTGTGGTGTGTACGGCGTATACAGTGTGTGTGGTGTGTACGGCGTATACAGTGTGTGTGTGTGGTGTGTACGGCCTATACAGTGTGTGTGTGTGTGGTGTGTACGGCGTATACAGTGTGTGTGTGTGGTGCGTACGGCGTATACAGTGTGTGTGTGGGGTGTACGGCGTATACAGCGTGTGTGAGTGTGGTGCGTACGGCGTATACAGTGTGTGTGTGTTGCGTACGGCGTATACAGCGTGTGTGTGGTGAGTACGGCGTATACAGTGTGTGTGTGGGGTGTACGGCGTATACAGTGTGTGTGGTGCGTACTGCGTATACAGTGTGTGTGTGTGGTGTGTACGGAGTATACAGTGTGTGTGTGGTGCGTACGGCGTATACAGTGTGTGTGTGGTGCGTACGGCGTATACAGTGTGTGTGTGGTGTGTACGGCGTATACAGTGTGTGTGTGTGGTGCGTACGGCGTATACAGTGTGTGTGTGTGTGGGGTGTACGGCGTATACAGTGTGTGTGTGGTGCGTACGGCGTATACAGTGTGTGTGTGGTGTGTACGGCGTATACAGTGTGTGTGTGTGGTGCGTACGGCGTATACAGTGTGTGTGTGTGTGGTGCGTACGGCGTATACAGCGTGTGTGAGTGTGGTGCGTACGGCGTATACAGTGTGTGTGTTGCGTACGGCGTATACAGCGTGTGTGTGGTGCGTACGGAGTATACAGTGTGTGTGGTGCGTATGGAGTATACAGTGTGTGTGGTGCGTATGGAGTATACAGTGTGTGTGGTGCGTACGGCGTATACAGTGTGTGTGTGGTGAATACGGCGTATACAGTGTGAGTGTGGTGAGTACGGTGTATACAGTGTGTGTGGGGGGTGTTCGGCGTATACAGCGTGTGTGTGGTGTGTACGGTGTATACAGCGTGTGTGTGGTGCGTATGGAGTATACAGTGTGTGTGGTGCGTATGGAGTATACAGTGTGTGTGGTGCGTACGGCGTATACAGTGTGTGTGTGGTGAATACGGCGTATACAGTGTGTGTGTGGTGAGTACGGCGTATACAGTGTGTGTGGGGGGTGTACGCTGTATACAGTGTGTGTGTGGTGTGTACGCTGTATACAGTGTGTGTGTGGTGTGTACGGCGTATACAGTGTGTGTGTGGTGTGTACGCTGTATACAGTGTGTGTGTGGTGTGTACGCTGTATACAGTGTGTGTGTGGTGTGTACGGCGTATACAGTGTGTGTGTGGTGTGTACGCTGTATACAGTGTGTGTGTGGTGAGTACGGCGTATACAGTGTGTGTGTGGTGTGTACGGTATATACAGTGTGTGTGTGGTGTGTACGGCATATACAGTGTGTGTGTGGTGTGTACGGCATATACAGTGTGTGTGTGGGGTGTACGGCGTATACAGTGTGTGTGTGTGGTGTGTACGGCGTATACAGTGTGTGTGTGTGTGGTGTGTACGGCGTATACAGTGTGTGTGTGTGGTGTGTACGGCGTATACAGTGTGTGTGTGTGTGGTGTGTACGGCGTATACAGTGTGTGTGTGTGGTGTGTACGGCGTATACAGTGTGTGTGTGGGGTGTACGGCGTATACAGCGTGTGTGAGTATGGTGCGTACGGCGTATACAGTGTGTGTGTTGCGTACGGCGTATACAGCGTGTGTGGTGAGTACGGCGTATACAGTGTGTGTGTGGGGTGTACGGCGTATACACTGTGTGTGTGGTGTGTACGGCGTATACAGTGTGTGTGTGGTGTGTACGGCGTATACAGTGTGTGTGTGTGTGGTGCGTACGGCGTATACAGTGTGTGTGGGGGGTGTACGGCGTATACAGTGTGTGTGTGGTGCGTACGGCGTATACAGTGTGTGTGTGGTGTGTACGGCGTATACAGTGTGTGTGTGGTGTGTACGGCGTATACAGTGTGTGTGTGTGTGGTGCGTACGGCGTATACAGTGTGTGTGGGGGGTGTACGGCGTATACAGTGTGTGTGGGGGGTGTACGGCGTATACAGTGTGTGTGTGGTGTGTACAGTGTATACAGTGTGTGTGTGTGGTGTGTACGGAGTATACAGTGTGCGTGTGGTGTGTACGGTGTATACAGTGTGTGTGTGGGGTGTACGGCGTATACAGTGTGTGTGTGGTGCGTACGGCGTATACAGTGTGTGTGGGTGGGGTGTACGGCGTATACAGTGTGTGTGTGGGGTGTACGGCGTATACAGTGTGTGTGTGGTGAGTTCGGCGTATACAGTGTGTGTGTGTGGTGCGTACGGCGTATACAGTGTGTGTGTGGGGTGTACAGCGTATACAGTGTGTGTGTGGGGTGTTCGGCGTATACAGTGTGTGTGTGGTGCGTACGGTGTATACAGTGTGTGTGGTGTGTACGGCGTATACAGCGTGTGTGTGGTGCGTACGGCGTATACAGTGTGTGTGTGGTGCGTACGGCGTATACAGTGTGTGTGTGGTGCGTACGGCGTATACAGTGTGTGTGTGGTGCGTACGGCATATACAGTGTGTGTGTGGGGTGTACGGTGTATACAGTGTGTGTGGGGTGTACGGCGTATACAGTGTGTGTGTGTGGTGTGTACGGCCTATAGTGTGTGTGTGTGGTGTGTACGGCGTATACAGTGTGTGTGTGTGTGGGGTGTACGGCGTATACAGCGTGTGTGAGTGTGGTGCGTACGGCGTATACAGTGTGTGTGTGTTGCGTACGGCGTATACAGTGTGTGTGTGGTGTGTACGGTGTATACAGTGTGTGTGTGGTGAATACGGCGTATACAGTGTGTGTGTGGTGTGTACGGTGTATACAGTGTGTGTGTGGTGAATACGGCGTATACAGCGTGTGTGTGGTGCGTATGGAGTATACAGTGTGTGTGGTGCGTATGGAGTATACAGTGTGTGTGGTGCGTACGGTGTATACAGTGTGTGTGTGGTGAATACGGCGTATACAGTGTGAGTGTGGTGAGTACGGCGTATACAGTGTGTGTGGGGGGTGTACGGAGTATACAGTGTGTGTGTGGTGTGTACGGTGTATACAGTGTGTGTGGGGGGTGTTCGGCGTATACAGCGTGTGTGTGGTGCGTATGGAGTATACAGTGTGTGTGGTGCGTATGGAGTATACAGTGTGTGTGGTGCGTACGGTGTATACAGCGTGTGTGTGGTGCGTATGGAGTATACAGTGTGTGTGGTGCGTATGGAGTATACAGTGTGTGTGGTGCGTACGGCGTATACAGTGTGTGTGTGGTGTGTACGGCGTATATAGAGTGTGTGTGTGGTGTGTACGGCGTATACAGTGTGTGTGGTGCGTACGGCGTATACAGTGTGTGTGTGGTGTGTACGGCGTATATAGAGTGTGTGTGTGGTGTGTACGGCGTATACAGTGTGTGTGTGTTGCGTACGGCGTATACAGCGTGTGTGTGGTGAGTACGGCGTATACAGTGTGTGTGTGTGGTGTGTACGGCGTATACAGTGTGTGTGTGAGGTGTGTACGGCGTATACAGTGTGTGTGTGTTGCGTACGGCGTATACAGCGTGTGTGTGGTGTGTACGGCGTATACAGTGTGTGTGTTGCGTACGGCGTATACAGCGTGTGTGTGGTGAGTACGGCGTATACAGTGTGTGTGTTGCGTACGGCGTATACAGCGTGTGTGTGGTGAGTACGGCGTATACAGTGTGTGTGTGGTGTGTACGTTGTATACAGTGTGTGTGTGGGGTGTACGGCGTATACAGTGTGTGTGGTGCGTACGGCGTATACAGTGTGTGTGGGGGGTGTACGGCGTATACAGTGTGTGTGTGGTGTGTACGGCGTATACAGTGTGTGTGTGGTGCGTACGGCGTATACAGTGTGTGTGGGGGGTGTACGGCGTATACAGTGTGTGTGTGGTGCGTACGGCGTATACAGTGTGTGTGGGTGGGGTGTACGGCGTATATAGTGTGTGTGTGTGGTGCGTACGGCGTATACAGTGTGTGTGTGGGGTGTACGGCGTATACAGTGTGTGTGTGGTGTGTACGGCGTATACAGTGTGTGTGTGGTGAGTTCGGTGTATACAGTGTGTGTGGTGCGTATGGCGTATACAGTGTGTGTGGGGGGTGTACGGCGTATACAGTGTGTGTGTGGTGCGTACGGCGTATACAGTGTGTGTTGGTGGGGTGTACGGCGTATACAGTGTGTGTGTGGTGAGTTCGGTGTATACAGTGTGTGTGTGTGGTGCGTACGGCGTATACAGTGTGTGTGTGGGGTGTACGGCGTATACAGTGTGTGTGTGGGGTGTTCGGCGTATACAGTGTGTGTGTGGTGTGTACGGCGTATACAGTGTGTGTGTGGTGAATATGGCGTATACAGCGTGTGTGTGGTGTGTACGGCGTATACAGCGTGTGTGTGGGGTGTACGGCGTATACAGTGTGTGTGTGAGGTGTGTACGGCATATACAGTGTGAGTGTGGGGTGTACGGTGTATACAGTGTATGTGTGGTGTGTACGGCGTATACAGTGTGTGTGTGGTGAGTACGGCGTATACAGTGTGTGTGTGGGGTGTACGGCGTATACAGTGTGTGTGGGGGGGTGCACGGCGTATACAGTGTGTGTGTGGTGTGTACGGCGTATACAGTGTGTGTGTGGTGCGTACGGCGTATACAGTGTGTGTGTGGTGAGTACGGCGTATACAGTGTGTGTGTGGTGCGTACGGCGTATACAGTGTGTGTGTGGTGCGTACAGCGTATACAGTGTGTGTGTGGTGAGTTCGGCGTATACAGCGTGTGTGTGGGGTGTACGGCATATACAGTGTGTGTGTGGGGTGTACGGCGTATACAGTGTGTGTGCGGTGCGTACGGCGTATACAGTGTGTGTGGGGGGGTGCACGGCGTATACAGTGTGTGTGTGGGGTGTACGGCGTATACAGTGTGTGTGTGGTGTGTACGGCGTATACAGTGTGTGTGTGGTGAGTTCGGCGTATACAGTGTGTGTGTGGTGTGTACGGCGTATACAGTGTGTGTGGTGTGTACGGCGTATAGTGTGTGTGTGTGGTGCGTACAGCATATACAGTGTGTGTGTGGTGCGTACGGCGTATACAGTGTGTGTGGGGGGGTGCACGGCGTATACAGTGTGTGTGTGGGGTGTACGGCGTATACAGTGTGTGTGTGGTGCGTACGGCGTATACAGTGTGTGTGGGGGGGTGCACGGCGTATACAGTGTGTGTGTGGGGTGTACGGCGTATACAGTGTGTGTGTGGTGCGTACGGCGTATACAGTGTGTGTGTGGTGAGTTCGGCGTATACAGTGTGTGTGTGGTGTGTACGGCGTATACAGTGTGTGTGGTGTGTACGGCGTATAGTGTGTGTGTGTGGTGCGTACAGCATATACAGTGTGTGTGTGGTGTGTACGGCATATACAGTGTGTGTGTGGTGTGTACGGTGTATACAGTGTGTGTGTGGGGTGTACGGCGTATACAGTGTGTGTGGTGAGTACGGCATATACAGTGTGTGTGTGTGGTGTGTACGGCGTATACAGTGTGTGTGTGTGGTGTGTACGGCATATACAGTGTGTATGTGGTGTGTACGGCATATACAGTGTGTGTGTGGGGTGTACGGCGTATACAGTGTGTGTGTGGTGTGTACGGCATATACAGTGTGTGTGTGGTGTGTACGGCATATACAGTGTGTGTGTGGTGTGTACGGCATATACAGTGTGTGTGGGGTGTACGGCGTATACAGTGTGTGTGGTGAGTACGGCATATACAGTGTGTGTGTGTGGTGTGTACGGCATATACAGTGTGTGTGTGGTGTGTACGGCATATACAGTGTGTGTGTGGTGTGTACGGCATATACAGTGTGTGTGTGGGGTGTACGGCGTATACAGTGTGTGTGGTGAGTACGGCGTATACAGTGTGTGTGTGGTGTGTACGGCGTATACAGTGTGTGTGGTGTGTACGGCGTATACAGTGTGTGTGGTGTGTACGGCGTATACAGTGTGTGTGTGGTGTGTACGGCGTATACAGTGTGTGTGGTGTGTACGGCGTATACAGTGTGTGTGTGTGGTGTGTACGGCCTATACAGTGTGTGTGTGTGTGGTGTGTACGGCGTATACAGTGTGTGTGTGTGGTGCGTACGGCGTATACAGTGTGTGTGTGGGGTGTACGGCGTATACAGCGTGTGTGAGTATGGTGCGTACGGCGTATACAGTGTGTGTGTTGCGTACGGCGTATACAGCGTGTGTGGTGAGTACGGCGTATACAGTGTGTGTGTGGGGTGTACGGCGTATACACTGTGTGTGTGGTGTATACAGTGTGTGTGTGGTGTGTACGGCGTATACAGTGTGTGTGTGTGTGGTGCGTACGGCGTATACAGTGTGTGTGGGGGGTGTACGGCGTATACAGTGTGTGTGTGGTGCGTACGGCGTATACAGTGTGTGTGTGGTGTGTACGGCGTATACAGTGTGTGTGTGGTGTGTACGGCGTATACAGTGTGTGTGTGTGTGGTGCGTACGGCGTATACAGTGTGTGTGGGGGGTGTACGGCGTATACAGTGTGTGTGTGGTGTGTACAGTGTATACAGTGTGTGTGTGTGGTGTGTACGGAGTATACAGTGTGCGTGTGGTGTGTACGGTGTATACAGTGTGTGTGTGGGGTGTACGGCGTATACAGTGTGTGTGTGGTGCGTACGGCGTATACAGTGTGTGTGGGTGGGGTGTACGGCGTATACAGTGTGTGTGTGGGGTGTACGGCGTATACAGTGTGTGTGTGGTGAGTTCGGCGTATACAGTGTGTGTGTGTGGTGCGTACGGCGTATACAGTGTGTGTGTGGGGTGTACAGCGTATACAGTGTGTGTGTGGGGTGTTCGGCGTATACAGTGTGTGTGTGGTGCGTACGGTGTATACAGTGTGTGTGGTGTGTACGGCGTATACAGCGTGTGTGTGGTGCGTACGGCGTATACAGTGTGTGTGTGGTGCGTACGGCGTATACAGTGTGTGTGTGGTGCGTACGGCGTATACAGTGTGTGTGTGGTGCGTACGGCATATACAGTGTGTGTGTGGGGTGTACGGTGTATACAGTGTGTGTGGGGTGTACGGCGTATACAGTGTGTGTGTGGTGTGTACAGTGTATACAGTGTGTGTGTGTGGTGTGTACGGTGTATACAGTGTGTGTGTGGTGTGTACGGAGTATACAGTGTGTGTGTGGTGTGTACGGCGTATACAGTGTGTGTGTGTGGGGGGTGTACGGCGTATACAGCGTGTGTGAGTGTGGTGCGTACGGCGTATACAGTGTGTGTGTGTTGCGTACGGCGTATACAGTGTGTGTGGTGTGTACGGTGTATACAGTGTGTGTGTGGTGAATACGGCGTATACAGTGTGTGTGTGGTGTGTACGGCGTATACAGCGTGTGTGTGGTGCGTATGGAGTATACAGTGTGTGTGGTGCGTATGGAGTATACAGTGTGTGTGGTGCGTACGGCGTATACAGTGTGTGTGTGGTGAATACGGCGTATACAGTGTGAGTGTGGTGAGTACGGCGTATACAGTGTGTGTGGGGGGTGTACGGAGTATACAGTGTGTGTGTGGTGTGTACGGTGTATACAGTGTGTGTGGGGGGTGTTCGGCGTATACAGCGTGTGTGTGGTGCGTATGGAGTATACAGTGTGTGTGGTGCGTATGGAGTATACAGTGTGTGTGGTGCGTACGGCGTATACAGTGTGTGTGTGGTGTGTACGGCGTATATAGAGTGTGTGTGTGGTGTGTACGGCGTATACAGTGTGTGTGGTGCGTACGGCGTATACAGTGTGTGTGTGGTGTGTACGGCGTATATAGAGTGTGTGTGTGGTGTGTACGGCGTATACAGTGTGTGTGTGTTGCGTACGGCGTATACAGCGTGTGTGTGGTGAGTACGGCGTATACAGTGTGTGTGTGGTGTGTACGGCGTATACAGTGTGTGTGTGAGGTGTGTACGGCGTATACAGTGTGTGTGTGTTGCGTACGGCGTATACAGCGTGTGTGTGGTGTGTACGGCGTATACAGTGTGTGTGTTGCGTACGGCGTATACAGCGTGTGTGTGGGGTGTACGGCGTATACAGTGTGTGTGTGAGGTGTGTACGGCGTATACAGTGTGTGTGTGTTGCGTACGGCGTATACAGCGTGTGTGTGGTGAGTACGGCGTATACAGTGTGTGTGTGGTGTGTACGTTGTATACAGTGTGTGTGTGGGGTGTACGGCGTATACAGTGTGTGTGGTGCGTACGGCGTATACAGTGTGTGTGGGGGGTGTACGGCGTATACAGTGTGTGTGTGGTGTGTACGGCGTATACAGTGTGTGTGTGGTGCGTACGGCGTATACAGTGTGTGTGGGGGGTGTACGGCGTATACAGTGTGTGTGTGGTGCGTACGGCGTATACAGTGTGTGTGGGTGGGGTGTACGGCGTATATAGTGTGTGTGTGTGGTGCGTACGGCGTATACAGTGTGTGTGTGGGGTGTACGGCGTATACAGTGTGTGTGTGGTGTGTACGGCGTATACAGTGTGTGTGTGGTGCGTATGGCGTATACAGTGTGTGTGGGGGGTGTACGGCGTATACAGTGTGTGTGTGGTGCGTACGGCGTATACAGTGTGTGTTGGTGGGGTGTACGGCGTATACAGTGTGTGTGTGGTGAGTTCGGTGTATACAGTGTGTGTGTGTGGTGCGTACGGCGTATACAGTGTGTGTGTGTGGTGCGTACGGCGTATACAGTGTGTGGGGTGTACGGCGTATACAGTGTGTGTGTGGGGTGTTCGGCGTATACAGTGTGTGTGTGGTGTGTACGGCGTATACAGTGTGTGTGTGGTGAATATGGCGTATACAGCGTGTGTGTGGTGTGTACGGCGTATACAGCGTGTGTGTGGGCTGTACGGCGTATACAGTGTGTGTGTGGTGCGTACGGCGTATACAGTGTGTGTTGGTGGGGTGTACGGCGTATACAGTGTGTGTGTGGTGAGTTCGGTGTATACAGTGTGTGTGTGTGGTGCGTACGGCGTATACAGTGTGTGTGTGGGGTGTACGGCGTATACAGTGTGTGTGTGGGGTGTTCGGCGTATACAGTGTGTGTGTGGTGTGTACGGCGTATACAGTGTGTGTGTGGTGAATATGGCGTATACAGCGTGTGTGTGGTGTGTACGGCGTATACAGTGTGTGTGGGGGGTGTACGGCATATACAGTGTGAGTGTGGGGTGTACGGTGTATACAGTGTATGTGTGGTGTGTACGGCGTATACAGTGTGTGTGTGGTGAGTACGGCGTATACAGTGTGTGTGTGGGGTGTACGGCGTATACAGTGTGTGTGGGGGGGTGCACGGCGTATACAGTGTGTGTGTGGTGTGTACGGCGTATACAGTGTGTGTGTGGTGCGTACGGCGTATACAGTGTGTGTGTGGTGAGTACGGCGTATACAGTGTGTGTGTGGTGCGTACGGCGTATACAGTGTGTGTGTGGTGAGTTCGGCGTATACAGCGTGTGTGTGGGGTGTACGGCGTATACAGTGTGTGTGTGGGGTGTACGGCGTATACAGTGTGTGTGTGGTGCGTACGGCGTATACAGTGTGTGTGGGGGGGTGCACGGCGTATACAGTGTGTGTGTGGGGTGTACGGCGTATACAGTGTGTGTGTGGTGTGTACGGCGTATACAGTGTGTGTGTGGTGAGTTCGGCGTATACAGTGTGTGTGTGGTGTGTACGGCGTATACAGTGTGTGTGGTGTGTACGGCGTATAGTGTGTGTGTGTGGTGCGTACAGCATATACAGTGTGTGTGGGGGGGTGCACGGCGTATACAGTGTGTGTGTGGGGTGTACGGCGTATACAGTGTGTGTGTGGTGCGTACGGCGTATACAGTGTGTGTGGGGGGGTGCACGGCGTATACAGTGTGTGTGTGGGGTGTACGGCGTATACAGTGTGTGTGTGGTGCGTACGGCGTATACAGTGTGTGTGTGGTGAGTTCGGCGTATACAGTGTGTGTGTGGTGTGTACGGTGTATACAGTGTGTGTGGTGTGTACGGCGTATAGTGTGTGTGTGTGGTGCGTACAGCATATACAGTGTGTGTGTGGTGTGTACGGCGTATACAGTGTGTGTGTGGTGTGTACGGCGTATACAGTGTGTGTGTGGTGCGTACGGCGTATACAGTGTGTGTGTGGTGAGTTCGGCGTATACAGTGTGTGTGTGGTGTGTACGGCGTATACAGTGTGTGTGGTGTGTACGGCGTATAGTGTGTGTGTGTGGTGCGTACAGCATATACAGTGTGTGTGTGGTGTGTACGGCATATACAGTGTGTGTGTGGTGTGTACGGTGTATACAGTGTGTGTGTGGGGTGTACGGCGTATACAGTGTGTGTGGTGAGTACGGCATATACAGTGTGTGTGTGTGGTGTGTACGGCGTATACAGTGTGTGTGTGTGGTGTGTACGGCATATACAGTGTGTATGTGGTGTGTACGGCATATACAGTGTGTGTGTGGGGTGTACGGCGTATACAGTGTGTGTGTGGTGTGTACGGCATATACAGTGTGTGTGTGGTGTGTACGGCATATACAGTGTGTGTGTGGTGTGTACGGCATATACAGTGTGTGTGGGGTGTACGGCGTATACAGTGTGTGTGGTGAGTACGGCATATACAGTGTGTGTGTGTGGTGTGTACGGCATATACAGTGTGTGTGTGGTGTGTACGGCATATACAGTGTGTGTGTGGTGTGTACGGCATATACAGTGTGTGTGTGGGGTGTACGGCGTATACAGTGTGTGTGGTGAGTACGGCGTATACAGTGTGTGTGTGGTGTGTACGGCGTATACAGTGTGTGTGGTGTGTACGGCGTATACAGTGTGTGTGGTGTGTACGGCGTATACAGTGTGTGTGTGGTGTGTACGGCGTATACAGTGTGTGTGGTGTGTACGGCGTATACAGTGTGTGTGTGTGGTGTGTACGGCCTATACAGTGTGTGTGTGTGTGGTGTGTACGGCGTATACAGTGTGTGTGTGTGGTGCGTACGGCGTATACAGTGTGTGTGTGGGGTGTACGGCGTATACAGCGTGTGTGAGTGTGGTGCGTACGGCGTATACAGTGTGTGTGTGTTGCGTACGGTGTATACAGCGTGTGTGTGGTGAGTACGGCGTATACAGTGTGTGTGTGGTGCGTACGGCGTATACAGTGTGTGTGTACGGCGTATACAGTGTGTGTGTGGTGTGTACGGCGTATACAGTGTGTGTGTGGTGAGTACGGCGTATACAGTGTGTGTGTGGGGTGTACGGCGTATACAGTGTGTGTGGTGCGTACGGCGTATACAGTGTGTGTGTGGGGTGTACGGCATATACAGTGTGTGTGTGGTGCGTACGGCGTATACAGTGTGAGTGGGTGGGGTGTACGGCGTATACAGTGTGTGTGTGGTGCGTACGGCGTATACAGTGTGTGTGGGTGGGGTGTACGGCGTATACAGTGTGTGTGGGGTGTACGGCGTATACAGTGTGTGTGGTGAGTTCGGCGTATACAGTGTGTGTGTGTGGTGCGTACGGCGTATACAGTGTGTGTGTGTGGTGCGTACGGCGTATACAGTGTGTGTGTGTGGGGTGTACAGCGTATACAGTGTGTGGTGCGTACGGCGTATACAGTGTGTGTGGTGCGTATGAAGTATACAGTGTGTGCGTGGTGTGTACGGCGTATACAGTGTGTGTGTGGTGTGTACGGCGTATACAGTGTGTGTGTGGTGCGTACGGCGTATACAGTGTGTGGGGGTGTATGGCGTATACAGTGTGTGTGTGGTGTGTACGGCGTATACAGTGTGTGTGTGGTGTGTACGGCGTATACAGTGTGTGTGTGGTGTGAACGGTGTATACAGTGTGTGTGAGGTGTGTACGGCGTATACAGTGTGTGTGTGGTGCGTACGGCGTATACAGTGTGTGTGTGTGGTGTGTACGGCGTATACAGTGTGTGTGTGGTGTGTATGGCGTATACAGTGTGTGTGTGTTGCGTACGGCGTATACAGTGTGTGTGTGGGGTGTACGGCGTATACAGTGTGTGTGTGGTGTGTACGGCGTATACAGTGTGTGTGTGTTGCGTACGGCGTATACAGTGTGTGTGTGTGAGGTGTACGGCGTATACAGTGTGTGTGTGGTGAGTACGGCTTATACAGAGTGTGTGTGTGGTGCGTACAGCGTATACAGTGTGTGTGTGGTGTGTACGGCGTATACAGTGTGTGTGTGTGGTGTGTACGGAGTATACAGTGTGTGTGTGGTGTGTACGGTGTATACAGTGTGTGTGTGGGGTGTACGGCGTATACAGTGTGTGTGTGTGGTGTGTACGGAGTATACAGTGTGTGTGGGGTGTACGGCGTATACAGTGTGTGTGTGTACGGTGTATACAGTGTGTGTGTGGTGAGTACGGCGTATACAGTGTGTGTGTGTGGTGCGTACGGCGTATACAGTGTGTGTGGTGGGTGCGGAGTATACAGTGTGTGTGTGGTGTGTACGGCGTATACAGTGTGTGTGTGGTGCGTACGGTGTATACAGTGTGTGTGTGGTGTGTACGGCGTATACAGTGTGTGTGTGGTGCGTACGGCGTATACAGTGTGTGTGTGTGTACGGCAAATACAGTGTGTGTGTGTGTACGGCGTATACAGTGTGTGTGTGGTGCATACGGCGTATACAGTGTGTGTGTGGTGCATATGGAGTATACAGTGTGTGTGTGGTGTGTACAGCGTATACAGTGTGTGTGTGGTGTGTACGGCGTATACAGTGTGTGTGTGGTGCGTACGGCGTATACAGTGTGTGTGTTGCGTACGGCGTATACAGTGTGTGTGGGGTGTACGGCGTATACAGTGTGTGTGTGAGTGTGGTGCGTACGGCGTATACAGCGTGTGTGTGGTGTGTACAGCGTATACAGTGTGTGTGTGTGTGTGTGTGTGTACGGCGTATACAGTGTGTGTGTGTGATGCGTACGGCGTATACAGTGTGTGTGTGTGTGTGTGTACGGCGTATACAGTGTGTGTGTGGGGTGTACGGCGTATACAGTGTGTGTGTGGGGTGTACGGCATATACAGTGTGTGTGTGGTGCGTACGGCGTATACAGTGTGAGTGGGTGGGGTGTACGGCGTATACAGTGTGTGTGTGGTGCGTACGGCGTATACAGTGTGTGTGTGTGTGTGTGTACGGCGTATACAGTGTGTGTGTGTGTACGGCGTATACAGTGTGTGTGTGGTGTGTACGGCGTATACAGTGTGTGTGTGTACGGCGTATACAGTGTGTGTGTGGTGTGTAAGGCGTATACAGTGTGTGTGTGGTGTGTACGGCGTATACAGTGTGTGTGTGTGTGTACAGCGTATACAGTGTGTGTGTGGTGTGTAAGGCGTATACAGTGTGTGTGTGGGGTGTACGGCATATACAGTGTGTGTGTGGTGCGTACGGCGTATACAGTGTGAGTGGGTGGGGTGTACGGCGTATACAGTGTGTGTGTGGTGCGTACGGCGTATACAGTGTGTGTGGGTGGGGTGTACGGCGTATACAGTGTGTGTGGGGTGTACGGCGTATACAGTGTGTGTGGTGAGTTCGGCGTATACAGTGTGTGTGTGTGGTGCGTACGGCGTATACAGTGTGTGTGTGTGGTGCGTACGGCGTATACAGTGTGTGTGTGTGGGGTGTACAGCGTATACAGTGTGTGGTGCGTACGGCGTATACAGTGTGTGTGGTGCGTATGAAGTATACAGTGTGTGCGTGGTGTGTACGGCGTATACAGTGTGTGTGTGGTGTGTACGGCGTATACAGTGTGTGTGTGGTGCGTACGGCGTATACAGTGTGTGGGGGTGTATGGCGTATACAGTGTGTGTGTGGTGTGTACGGCGTATACAGTGTGTGTGTGGTGTGTACGGCGTATACAGTGTGTGTGTGGTGTGAACGGTGTATACAGTGTGTGTGAGGTGTGTACGGCGTATACAGTGTGTGTGTGGTGCGTACGGCGTATACAGTGTGTGTGTGTGGTGTGTACGGCGTATACAGTGTGTGTGTGGTGTGTATGGCGTATACAGTGTGTGTGTGTTGCGTACGGCGTATACAGTGTGTGTGTGGGGTGTACGGCGTATACAGTGTGTGTGTGGTGTGTACGGCGTATACAGTGTGTGTGTGTTGCGTACGGCGTATACAGTGTGTGTGTGTGAGGTGTACGGCGTATACAGTGTGTGTGTGGTGAGTACGGCTTATACAGAGTGTGTGTGTGGTGCGTACAGCGTATACAGTGTGTGTGTGGTGTGTACGGCGTATACAGTGTGTGTGTGTGGTGTGTACGGAGTATACAGTGTGTGTGTGGTGTGTACGGTGTATACAGTGTGTGTGTGGGGTGTACGGCGTATACAGTGTGTGTGTGTGGTGTGTACGGAGTATACAGTGTGTGTGGGGTGTACGGCGTATACAGTGTGTGTGTGTACGGTGTATACAGTGTGTGTGTGGTGAGTACGGCGTATACAGTGTGTGTGTGTGGTGCGTACGGCGTATACAGTGTGTGTGGTGGGTGCGGAGTATACAGTGTGTGTGTGGTGTGTACGGCGTATACAGTGTGTGTGTGGTGCGTACGGTGTATACAGTGTGTGTGTGGTGTGTACGGCGTATACAGTGTGTGTGTGGTGCGTACGGCGTATACAGTGTGTGTGTGTGTACGGCAAATACAGTGTGTGTGTGTGTACGGCGTATACAGTGTGTGTGTGGTGCATACGGCGTATACAGTGTGTGTGTGGTGCATATGGAGTATACAGTGTGTGTGTGGTGTGTACAGCGTATACAGTGTGTGTGTGGTGTGTACGGCGTATACAGTGTGTGTGTGGTGCGTACGGCGTATACAGTGTGTGTGTTGCGTACGGCGTATACAGTGTGTGTGGGGTGTACGGCGTATACAGTGTGTGTGTGAGTGTGGTGCGTACGGCGTATACAGCGTGTGTGTGGTGTGTACAGCGTATACAGTGTGTGTGTGTGTGTGTGTGTGTACGGCGTATACAGTGTGTGTGTGTGATGCGTACGGCGTATACAGTGTGTGTGTGTGGTGTGCACGGCGTATACAGTGTGTGTGTGTTGCGTACGGCGTATACAGTGTGTGGGGTGTACGGCGTATACAGTGTGTGTGTGGTGCGTACGGCGTATACAGTGTGTGGGGTGTACGGCGTATACAGTGTGTGTGTGGTGCGTACGGCGTATACAGTGTGTGTGTGGTGCGTACAGCGTATACAGTGTGTGGGGGGTGTACGGCGTATACAGTGTGTGTGTGGGGTGTACGGCGTATACAGTGTGTGTGTGGTGTGTACAGCGTATACAGTGTGTGTGTGGTGAGTTCGGCGTATACAGTGTGTGTGTGGTGTGTACGGTGTATACAGTGTGTGTGTGTGGTGCGTACGGCATATACAGTGTGTGTGTGGTGCGTACGGCGTATACAGTGTGTGTGGTGCGTACGGCATATACAGTGTGTGTGTGGTGCGTACGGCGTATACAGTGTGTGTGTGGTGCGTACAGCGTATACAGTGTGTGGGGGGTGTACGGTGTATACAGTGTGTGTGTGGTGCGTACGGCGTATACAGTGTGTGTGGTGCGTACGGCATATACAGTGTGTGTGTGGTGCGTACGGCGTATACAGTGTGTGTGTGGTGCGTACAGCGTATACAGTGTGTGGGGGGTGTACGGCGTATACAGTGTGTGTGTGGGGTGTACGGCGTATACAGTGTGTGTGGTGTGTACGGCGTATACAGTGTGTGTGGGGGGTGTACGGAGTATACAGTGTGTGTGTGGGGTGTACGGCGTATACAGTGTGTGTGGTGTGTACGGCGTATACAGTGTGTGTGGGGGGTGTACGGTGTATACAGCGTGTGTGTGGTGCGTACGGCGTATACAGTGTGTGTGTGGTGTGTACGGCATATAAAGTGTGTGTGTGGTGAGTACGGTGTATACAGTGTGTGTGTGTGGTGTGTACGGAGTATACAGTGTGTGTGGGGTGTACGGCGTATACAGTGTGTGTGTGTACGGTGTATACAGTGTGTGTGTGGTGAGTACGGCGTATACAGTGTGTGTGTGTGGTGCGTACGGCGTATACAGTGTGTGTGGTGGGTGCGGAGTATACAGTGTGTGTGTGGTGTGTACGGCGTATACAGTGTGTGTGTGGTGCGTACGGCGTATACAGTGTGTGTGTGTGTACGGCAAATACAGTGTGTGTGTGTGTACGGCGTATACAGTGTGTGTGTGGTGCATACGGCGTATACAGTGTGTGTGTGGTGCATATGGAGTATACAGTGTGTGTGTGGTGAGTACGGCGTATACAGTGTGTGTGTGGTGTGTACAGCGTATACAGTGTGTGTGTGGTGTGTACGGCGTATACAGTGTGTGTGTGGTGCGTACGGCGTATACAGTGTGTGTGTTGCGTACGGCGTATACAGTGTGTGTGGGGTGTACGGCGTATACAGTGTGTGTGTGAGTGTGGTGCGTACGGCGTATACAGCGTGTGTGTGGTGTGTACAGCGTATACAGTGTGTGTGTGTGTGTGTGTGTGTACGGCGTATACAGTGTGTGTGTGTGATGCGTACGGAGTATACAGTGTGTGTGTGGTGCGTACGGCGTATACAGTGTGTGTGTGGTGCGTACGGCGTATACAGTGTGTGTGTTGCGTACGGCGTATACAGTGTGTGTGGGGTGTACGGCGTATACAGTGTGTGTGTGAGTGTGGTGCGTACGGCGTATACAGCGTGTGTGTGGTGTGTACAGCGTATACAGTGTGTGTGTGTGTGTGTGTGTGTACGGCGTATACAGTGTGTGTGTGTGATGCGTACGGAGTATACAGTGTGTGTGTGGTGTGTACGGCGTATACAGTGTGTGTGTGTGTACGGCGTATACAGTGTGTGCGTGGTGTGTACGGCGTATACAGTGTGTGTGTGTACGGCGTATACAGTGTGTGTGTGGTGTGTAAGGCGTATACAGTGTGTGTGTGGTGTGTACGGCGTATACAGTGTGTGTGTGTTGCGTACGGCGTATACAGTGTGTGTGTGTGGTGTGCACGGCGTATACAGTGTGTGTGTGTTGCGTACGGCGTATACAGTGTGTGGGGTGTACGGCGTATACAGTGTGTGTGTGGTGCGTACGGCGTATACAGTGTGTGTGTGGTGCGTACAGCGTATACAGTGTGTGGGGGGTGTACGGCGTATACAGTGTGTGTGTGGGGTGTACGGCGTATACAGTGTGTGTGTGGTGTGTACGGTGTATACAGTGTGTGTGTGTGGTGAGTTCGGCGTATACAGTGTGTGTGTGGTGTGTACGGTGTATACAGTGTGTGTGTGTGGTGCGTACGGCATATACAGTGTGTGTGTGGTGCGTACGGCGTATACAGTGTGTGTGGTGCGTACGGCATATACAGTGTGTGTGTGGTGCGTACGGCGTATACAGTGTGTGTGTGGTGCGTACAGCGTATACAGTGTGTGGGGGGTGTACGGTGTATACAGTGTGTGTGTGGTGCGTACGGCGTATACAGTGTGTGTGGTGCGTACGGCATATACAGTGTGTGTGTGGTGCGTACGGCGTATACAGTGTGTGTGTGGTGCGTACAGCGTATACAGTGTGTGGGGGGTGTACGGCGTATACAGTGTGTGTGTGGGGTGTACGGCGTATACAGTGTGTGTGGTGTGTACGGCGTATACAGTGTGTGTGGGGGGTGTACGGAGTATACAGTGTGTGTGTGGGGTGTACGGCGTATACAGTGTGTGTGTGGTGTGTACGGCATATAAAGTGTGTGTGTGGTGAGTACGGCGTATACAGTGTGTGTGTGTGTTTACGGCGTATACAGTGTGTGTGTGGTGTGTACGGCGTATACAGTGTGTGTGTGGTGCGTTCGGCGTATACAGTGTGTGTGTGTGTACGGCGTATACAGTGTGTGTGTGTTTACGGCGTATACAGTGTGTGTGTGGTGAGTACGGAGTATACAGTGTGTGTGTGGTGCGTACGGCGTATACAGTGTGTGTGGTGCGTATGGCATATACAGTGTGTGTGTGGTGCGTACGGCGTATACAGTGTGTGTGTGGTGCGTACAGCGTATACAGTGTGTGGGGGGTGTACGGCGTATACAGTGTGTGTGTGGGGTGTACGGCGTATACAGTGTGTGTGGTGTGTACGGCGTATACAGTGTGTGTGTGGGGTGTACGGCGTATACAGTGTGTGTGGTGTGTACGGCGTATACAGTGTGTGTGGGGGGTGTACGGTGTATACAGCGTGTGTGTGGTGCGTACGGTGTATACAGTGTGTGTGTGGTGAGTACGGTGTATACAGTGTGTGTGTGGTGAGTACGGCGTATACAGTGTGTGTGTGTGTTTACGGCGTATACAGTGTGTGTGTGGTGAGTACGGAGTATACAGTGTGTGTGTGGTGTGTACGGCGTATACAGTGTGTTTGTGGTGCGTACGGCGTATACAGTGTGTGTGTGGTGCGTACGCTGTATACTGTGTGTGTGGTGCGTACGCTGTATACAGTGTGTGTGGTGTGTACGCTGTATACAGTGTGTGTGTGGTGTGTACGCTGTATACAGTGTGTGTGTGGTGTGTACACTGTATACAGTGTGTGTGTGGTGTGTACGCTGTATACAGTGTTTGTGTGGTGTGTACGGCGTATACAGTGTGTGTGTGGTGCGTACGGCGTATACAGTGTGTGTGTGGTGCGTACGGCGTATACAGTGTGTGTGTGTGGTGCGTACGGCGTATACAGTGTACCACCAGCGGTTTCCATAGCCATCGCTTGGGTGTTCCAATATGGCGGTCGATGAACTTCCACCTCTTGGAATTCTGGGATCCGGACACATCTGGACGGAACCGGATGTGAAGACATTACAAGGTAAGTATATTATAGATGAGGCCGCAAGTAGATCCCTATATACAGTATGAGGCCGCACGTAGATCTCTATATACTGTATGAGGCCGCACGTAGATCCCTATATACTGTATGAGGCCGCACGTAGATCCCTATATACTGTATGAGGCCGCACGTAGATCCCTATATACTGTATGAGGCCGCACGTAGATCCCTATATACAGTATGAGGAAGCACGTAGATCCCTATATACTGTATGAGACTGCACATAGATCCCTATATACAGTATGAGGCCGCACGTAGATCCCTATATACAGTATGGGGCCGCACGTAGATCCCTATATACTGTATGATGCTGCACGTAGATCCCTATATACAGTATGAGGCCGCACGTAGATCCCTAGGTACAGTATGAGGCCGCACGTAGATCCCTATATACAGTATGAGGCCGCACGTAGATCCCTATATACAGTATGAGGCCGCACGTAGATCCCTAGGTACAGTATGAGGCCGCACGTAGATCCCTATATACAATATGAGGCCGCACGTAGATCCCTATATACAGTATGAGACCGCACGTAGATCCCTATATACTGTATGAGGCCGCACGTAGATCCCTATGTACAGTATGAGGCCGCACGTAGAACCCTATATACTGTATGAGGCCCCACGTAGATCCCTATATACAGTATGAGGCCGCACGTAGATCCCTATATACAGTATGAGGCCGCACGTAGATCCCTATATACTGTATGAGGCCGCATGTAGATCCCTATATACAATAAGAGGCAGCACGTAGATCCCTATGTACAGTATGAGACCGCACGTAGATCCCTATATGCAGTATGAGGCCACACGTAGATCCCTATATACTGTATGAGGCCGCACGTAGATCCCTATGTACAGTATGAGGCCACACGTAGATCCCTATATACTGTATGAGGCCGCACGTAGATCCCTATGTACAGTATGAGGCCACACGTAGATCCCTATATACTGTATGAGGCCGCACGTAGATCCCTATGTACAGTATGAGGCCACACGTAGATCCCTACGTACAGTATGAGACCGCACGTAGATCCCTATATGCAGTATGAGGCCGCATGTAGATCCCTATATACTGTATGAGGCCGCACGTAGATTCCTATATACAGTATGAGGCCGCACGTAGATCCCTATATACAGTATGAGGCCGCACGTAGATCCCTATATACAGCATGAGGCCGCACGTAGATCCCTATATACTGTATGAGGCCGCATGTAGATCCCTATATACAGTATGAGGCCGCACGTAGATCCCTATATACTGTATGAGGCAACACGTAGATCCCTATATGCAGTATGAGGCCGCACGTAGCTCCTTATATACAGTATGAGGCAGCACGTAGATCCCTATATACAGTATGAGGCCGCACGTAGATCCCTATATACTGTATGAGGCCGCACGTAGACCCCTATATACTGTATGAGGCCGCACGTAGATCCTTAATTACAGTATGAGGCCGCACGTAGATCCCTATATACAGTATGAGGCCGCACGTAGATCCCTATATACAGTATGAGGCCGCACGTAGATCCCTATATACAGTATGAGGCCGCACGTAGATCCTTATATACAGTATGAGGCCGCACGTAGATCCCTATATACAGTATGAGGCCGCACGTAGATCCCTATATACAGTATGAGGCCGCACGTAGATCCTTATATACAGTATGAGGCCGCACGTAGATCCCTATATACAGTATGAGGCCGCACGTAGATCCCCATATACAGTATGATGCTGCACGTAGATCCCTATATACAGTATGAGGCCGCACGTAGATCCCTATATACAGTATGAGGCCGCACGTAGATCCCTATATACAGTATGTGGCCGCACGTAGATCCCTATATACAGTATGAGGCCGCACGTAGATCCCTATATACAGTATGAGGCCGCACGTAGCTCCTTATATACAGTATGAGGCCGCACGTAGCTCCCTATATACAGTATGAGGCCGCACGTAGATAACTATATACTGTATGAGGCCGCACGTAGATCCCTATATACTGTATGAGGCCGCACGTAGATCCCTATATACTGTATGAGGCCGCACGTAGATCCCTATATACAGTATGAGGCCGCACGAAGATCCCTATATACAGCATGAGGCCGCACGTAGATCCCTATATACTGTATGATGCTGCACGTAGATCCCTATATACAGTATGAGGCCGCACGTAGATCCCTATATACAGCATGAGGCAGCACGTAGATCCCTATATACTGTATGATGCTGCACGTAGATCCCTATATACAGTATGAGGCCGCACGTAGATCCCTATATACAGCATGAGGCAGCACGTAGATCCCTATATACTGTATGATGCTGCACGTAGATCCCTATATACTGTATGATGCTGCACGTAGATCCCTATATACAGTATGAGGCCGCACGTAGATCCCTATATACAGCATGAGGCAGCACGTAGATCCCTATATACTGTATGAGGCCGCACGTAGATCCCTATATATTGTATGAGGCCGCACGTAGATCCCTATATACAGTAAGAGGCCGCACGTAGATCCCTATATACTGTATGAGGCTGCACGTAGATCCCTATATACAGTATGAGGCCGCACGTAGATCCCTATATACTGTATGAGGCAGCACATAGATCCCTATATACAGCATGAGGCCGCACGTAGCTCCCTATATACAGCATGAGCTGCCGGGCAGGTCGTGGACGAGAGGCATGTGTCCCCTAAGTGCCATGCTTCGGTGATGTAGAACCCGGAGAAGCAGGCTCCAGCACACATAGTGCTGAGAGGAATTTAATGGGCCTGGATTACAGGGCCGGGTTTTACGAGCAGCTGAAAGAGCTGGAGGGGAACAGCTGCTCACTTACCTCCAGTCCAGGTGTTGGAAGGCTGATTTAAGACACTCTTCTTAACAATCCTTTCCAGGCTGCGGTTATCCCGGTTGCTTGTGCACCTTTTTCTACCACACTTTTTCCTTCCACTCAACTTTCCATTAATATGATTGGATACAGTACTCTGAACAGCCAGCTTCTTTACCAATTACCTTTTGTGGCTTACCCGCCTTGTGGAGTGTCAATGACTGCCTTCTGGACATCTGTCAAGTCAGCGGTATTCCCCGTGATTGTTGAGTCTACTGAAACAGACTAAGGGAACTTTTTGTACGCTTAGGAAGTCTTTGCAGGTGTTTTTTGTTAATTATTCTAATTTACTGAGATAATGACTTTTGTGTTTACATTGGCTGTAAGCCATAATCATCGACATTAACAGAAATAAACACATGAAATAGATCCCTCTGTGTGTAATGACTCTATATAATAGATCCCTCTGTGTGTAATGACTCTATATAATAGATCCCTCTGTGTGTAATGACTCTATATAATAGATCCCTCTGTGTGTAATGACTCTATATAATAGATCCCTCTGTGTGTAATGACTCTATATAATAGATCCCTCTGTGTGTAATGACTCTATATAATAGATCCCTCTGTGTGTAATGACTCTATATAATAGATCCCTCTGTGTGTAATGACTCTATATAATAGATCCCTCTGTGTGTAATGACTCTATATCATAGATCCCTCTGTGTGTAATGACTCTATATCATAGATCCCTCTGTGTGTAATGACTCTATATCATAGATCCCTCTGTGTGTAATGACTCTATATAATAGATCCCTCTGTGTGTAATTACTCTATATAATAGATCCCTCTGTGTGTAATGACTCTATATAATAGATCCCTCTGTGTGTAATGACTCTATATAATAGATCCCTCTGTGTGTAATGACTCTATATAATAGATCCCTCTGTGTGTAATGACTCTATATCATAGATCCCTCTGTGTGTAATGACTCTATATCATAGATCCCTCTGTGTGTAATGACTCTATATCATAGATCCCTCTGTGTGTAATGACTCTATATAATAGATCCCTCTGTGTGTAATGACTCTATATAATAGATCCCTCTGTGTGTAATGACTCTATATAATAGATCCCTCTGTGTGTAATGACTCTATATAATAGATCACTCTGTGTGTACTGACTCTATATAATAGATCACTCTGTGTGTAATGAATCTATATAATAGATCCCTCTGTGTTTAATGACTCTATATAATAGATCCCTCTGTGTGTAATGACTCTATATAATAGATCCCTCTGTGTGTAATGACTCTATATAATAGATCCCTGTGTGCAATGACTATATAATAGTTCGCTCTGCGTGTAATGACTCTATATAATAGATCACTCTGCGTGTAATGACTCTATATAATAGATCCCTCTGTGTGTAATGACTCTATATAATAGATCCCTCTGTGTGTAATGACTCTATATAATAGATCCCTCTGTCTGTAATGACTCTATATAATAGATCCCTCTGTCTGTAATGACTCTATATAATAGATCCCTCTGTCTGTAATGACTCTATATAATAGATCCCTCTGTGTGTAATGACTCTATATAATAGATCCCTCTGTGTGTAATGACTCTATATAATAGATCCCTCTGTCTGTAATGACGCTATATAATAGATCGCTCTGTGTGTAATGACTCTATATAATAGATCGCTCTGTGTGTAATTACTCTATATAATAGATCGCTCTGTGTGTAATGACTCTATATAATAGATCCCTCTGTATGTAATTACTCTATATAATAGATCCCTCTGTGTGTAATGTCTCTATATAATAGATCCCTCTGTGTGTAATGACTCTATATAATAGATCCCTCTGTGTGTAATGACTCTATATAATAGATCCCTCTGTGTAATGACTCTATATAATAGATCCCTCTGTGTGTAATGACTCTATATAATAGATCCCTCTGTGTGTAATGACTCTATATAATAGATCCCTCTGTGTGTAATGACTCTATATAATAGATCCCTCTGTGTGTAATGACTCTATATAATAGATCACTCTGTGTGTAATGACTCTATATAATAGATCCCTCTGTGTGTAATGACTCTATATAATAGATCCCTCTGTGTGTAATGACTCTATATAATAGATCCCTCTGTGAGTAATGACTCTATATAATAGATCCCTCTGTGTGTAATGACTCTATATAATAGATCCCTCTGTGTGTAATGACTCTATATAATAGATCCCTCTGTGAGTAATGACTCTATATAATAGATCACTCTGTGTGTAATGACTCTATATAATAGATCCCTCTGTGTGTAATGACTCTATATAATAGATCCCTCTGTGTGTAATGTCTCTATATAATAGATCGCTCTGTGTGTAATGACTCTATATAATAGATCGCTCTGTGTGTAATGACTCTATATAATAGATCCCTCTGTGTGTAATGACTCTATATAATAGATCCCTCTGTGTGTAATGACTCTATATAATAGATCCCTCTGTGAGTAATGACTCTATATAATAGATCACTCTGTGTGTAATGACTCTATATAATAGATCCCTCTGTGTGTAATGACTCTATATAATAGATCCCTCTGTGTGTAATGACTCTATATAATAGATCGCTCTGTGTGTAATGACTCTATATAATAGATCGCTCTGTGTGTAATGACTCTATATAATAGATCCCTCTGTGTGTAATGACTCTATATAATAGATCCCTCTGTGTGTAATGACTCTATATAATAGATCACTCTGTGTGTAATGACTCTATATAATAGATCCCTCTGCGTGTAATGACTCTATATAATAGATCACTCTGTGTGTAATGACTCTATATAATAGATCCCTCTGTGTGTAATGACTCTATATAATATAGCAGTTTCACTTTTTGTATTGAAGAAGTGAAATAAATTAACTTTTTGATGATATTCTAATTTAGTGAGAAGCACCTGTACATTACAAAGCACAACGCATCCCAAGTGTATAGTGAAGAAAAAAAGTCACAATATAAATATCTGCTGAAATGCTCAGAGACACAGAATGGTATAATCAGAGCACATAAAAATGACAAAAAATTGGTAATCAAAGATTTAGACAGTCAAGATTATCCCTCTATCGGATGTTTATTGTGATATGAAAGATAAAATGACTATCTAATCGAATACTCAAGATGTGCACAATTGATATGATCAGAGTCCATATAGCCAATGTCGACCGGAAAACATTTATAAGTCCTACCAATAATAGTCACCCCTAAGGCAGCCGATTATAGGGTTTAAATATAGAGCACAAACCACAACATAAATGTCTGATTCATTACTCATAGCCAATAGATGGTATAAACAGGGAGACAGGTATAAAACCTGCCAAAGGACACTATCCCTGGATAGACCAATTATTATGTTTTAGATGCAAAATAATACATAAAAGGCACGGTGACAGCACAATCTAGCAAGTTTGAGGAAACCGGCGCGTTTTGACCTATGCGGTCTTACTCATTATTACATACTAATGCTAAAGTGAAAAATATTTAAAAGGAAGACACGTGATAAAACAAACCAATGAAGTCAGAGCTTTCCCTTCCGAGCCCTGACATGCGCCCAAACAGTAGTTTTCTCCAACACATGGGGCATCAGCATACTTAGGAGAAATTGCACAACAGACTTTGAGGTCCACCTTATCCTGTTACCCTTGTGAAAATAATTTTTTTAACATTTTTGTGGAAAAAATATATATATTTTTTATTTTCACAAGTCAACGTTATAATTTTCTGTGAAGAACCTGCGGATTCAAAGTGCTCACCACACATATAGATAAATTCATTGGGGGTCTAGTTTCCAAAAAGGGGGCACTTGTTGGGCATTTCCACTGTTTAGGCCCATCAGGGGCTCTCCAAACGTGACATGACGCCCAAAGACCATTCCATCAAAGCCTGCATTCCAAAACGTCACTCTTTCCCTTCTAAGCCCTGCCGTGCACCCAAACAATGTCTTTCCCCTACATATGGAGTATCAGCGTACTCAGGAGAAATTGCACAACAACTTTTGGTGTCCAATTTCTCCTGGTACCCTCGTGAAAATAAAAAAATTGGTGCTAAAAGATCGTTTTTGTGGGAAAAAAATGTTTGTTTTTTTATGGCTCTAAGTCATGAAGTTTTGCGAAACACTTGGGTGTTCCAAGTGCTCACAACACATCGAAATAAGTTCTTTAAGGGGTCTAGTTTCAAAAATGGGGTCACTGTTTAGGCACATCAGGGGCTCTCCAAACGCGACATGATGCCAGCTATCACTTCCAGCAATTTTTGCATTGAAAACATCAAAGGATGCTCCTTCCCTTACGAGCCCTGCCGTGCGTCCAAACAATGAATTTCCCCCACATATAGGGTATTAGCGTACTCAGGAGAGATTGCACAACAACTTTTGAGGTCCACTTTCTACTGTTACCCTTGTGAAAATAAAAAAATTGGGTCTAAAGTAAAATTTTACTGAAAAAAAATTAAATGTTCATTTTTTCCTTTCACGTTCAATTAATTGCTGTGAAGCACGTGAAGGGTTAATAAACTTCTTGACCCTCAAAAAAAAAATATTTTGTAAATTTTATTGTAAAAATGAGAAAATCGCTGGTCAACTTTTAACCCTTAACTCCCTAACAAAAAAAAAATGTTGGTTCCAAAATTGTGCTGATGTAAAGTAGACATGTGGGAAATGTTATTTATTAACTATTTTGTGTGACATCTCTCTGATGTAAGAGCATGAAAATTCAAAGTTTGAAAATTGCAAAATTTTTAAAAGTTTTGCCAAATTTCTGATTTTTTTCCACAGATAAACACAAGTCATAGCGAATAAACTTTACCACTATCATGAAGTACAATATGTCACGAAAAAACAATCTCAAAATCAGCAGGATCCGTTGAAGCGTTCCAGAATTATTACCTCATAAAGTGACAGTGGTCAGAATTGTAAAAATTGACCTGGTCATTAACGTGCAAACCACCTTGGGTTGTAAAGGGGTTAAACTATTAGGGTATGTGCACACGATGCAGAAATGCTCAGGATTTTTTCCTGAGCGTTTCTGCATCTCTCTGGCAGGAAAAAACGCATGCGGATTGTACATGCGGATTGTACATGCAGTTTCCTGCCAGGGACATGCGGAAATGAAGCGGTCTTCACTTTCATTTCCGCATGCGGGTTGACAAGCGCTTCCCAAGCGATTTTAGCATCACTTGGAAAGTGCTTGTCAACTTCACACTATATAAATCCATGCAACCGGCATGGATTTATATAGTGTGTGATGTCAAAAAATAAATCTATACGTTACCCTCTGATGGCCCCCGGTGTCCTGCTTCATCGGTCCCGGCTGCCGGCAGTGAAGACTGTAGGACCTTCCGACGTCAGCGTCACGTGACCCGTCACATGACTCTGACGTCAGCGAAGGTCCTTCATTCAACCGCGAAGTGCGCGGGAAGCCGGCAGGACGCAGCGCGGGCCGTCAGAAGGTGAGAATATATATATTTTTTATTTTATTCTTTTTTTTTTAATGGTACCTGGGTCTGGATGAGAGTCCTCTCATCCACACCCGGGTACCATCCGCACATTAGACCGCATGAAAAGCGCATCAACATATACAGTGATGCGGATTCCATGCGGTCTAATGCAAGTCAATGGCGGCAAAAGAGCAGCGTTTCCGCAAAATTAATTGACATGCTGCGGATCCGCATCATGGGCTCAGCACATGCGGATTTCCATTGGGGAACATTGCTGCCCTTCTACCATGCGTTTTTCATGCGTTTCCGCGGCGTTTACACAACTGCAAAAACGCCGCGGAAACGCATGAAAAATGCATCGTGTGAACTCAGCCTTAGCCAATTGAGAAAGTGAACAAACCCACGAGAGGTGGTAACTATAAGAGGATTTTACTTACAGGGAATCCTACTGGATTTTTAAACTAAATACTAGGATGCCACAGGGTATAAACATTAGACAGGACTCGACGTGGCTTTTAACGATTTTTCTAATAAAATGGACTTTTAATCTTACTTCATCCCCTGGAAGACGTCTCTTTGCCTAACAACGGAGTTTGGTACCTTAGTAATACGGGATTTGGAGCCCTCGTTCCTCAGCGGCTCTCCCTTGCTTATTATAATTGTCCCTGCTAAATGCAACAATAAAATGCTAGACTAGACAACATAGTTCCTACACTAGGAGATATATAAGCACATCAAGAAAGAATAGAGAAAAAATAAAAAACATCATGCCAGTAAATGGTCATTCATGATACACTGCGCCTCTACGCGTTTCACCATATGTTGGATCATCAGGAGGCTATCTTCAACTATAGTTATGATGCCCAAATGATGTGGGGTAGTCAAAGGCCCATTGTCAACATTTTCATCACAATTGTCACATATTCTTAGTACTGCCAAAAATAGTGATACTATAACGAATGAACTTGAATTATCTTTAAGGTTTGTTGAACCAACAATTCCAATGTTCTATCTACTGTCCAAAGTCCAGAAAAATGCGACTAAAACACCCGGGAGACCCATCATCTACGGAAGGGGCAACTATTTAGAAAATGTTGGCAAATTCATTGATGCTAAATTGCAATGCCTAGTAGAATGCCTTGCATCCTGTAAACGTGACACTGGTGATCTACTTTGGAAAGTAGATGGATTACATGTTGAATTAGACACATTGCTGGTAACTTGTGATGTAGAGGCTCTATACACCAGCAAAAGACACCATGATGGTGTTCAAGCTTCAAAATTTTTTCTGCAAAGCTCCAACAGGTCTCCATCCATGATTGTTAGGATTTCTGATGCCCTTCTACAGCTTGACCACTAGTGGCTGCTATTGTTCACTTTAATATTGTGCTGCAGTTTCACTCCTTACCACTGGAAGCTGCTGTTGTGTTCTGCAATTGCCCTTTACCAAGATGGCGGATTCTGAATCTATGGAATCCATCTCGTTTCCTGTTTGGTCCTACTTAAATCCGCATGGATCACTCATTGCTTGAGTATTGTGTCTAGCTGTTAGCCTAGTTTCAGTCTCCAGCTCTTGGAACATCCTTACCCAGACTGTTCTACTCATGTACAGATTGTTTCCTACAACTCCTTGCTATCTCCAAGAACTTTTACTATCGCTTGCTGTCCCTGCTTGTGCTCCTTCAGCCACTAATTTCCAGCAGTACTATGCCAGTATCTTAACACCAGCTCTTGAACATTCTTACCTAGACTGTACTATTCATCTATGGATTGTTTCATACAACTCCTTGCTATCTCCAAAATTTTTTATTACCGCTTGCCGTTCCTGCTTGTGCTCCTTCGGCCACGGGTTTCCAGCAGTACTAAGCCAGTATCATAACACTGATAGACTCATGGGTAATTGAGCTTCTGAACAGGTGGGCGGATACTTTCTCCATATGCCTTAAAAGTTTTTCCATTTCATCATTGTATTATGCTATGAATAAGGATCTACGTATCTGAAACGCGTAAGCCTCTGTACGCTTTTATTTGCACCATGGTCTCATGGTTTTAATTTTTTCAAAACAAAGGCTATTTTTTAAGTCCCTTTCACGAGTTGCTGGATAACCACCTCTTCAGACGGGGATCTTCACAATCCGAGCACCGTGCCTCATGAGAAAGTGGACCGAGCAGGCTGACCCAGGTGAGCTGAAATATTATTTCTACATTACTTACTATTGACCGTCTGAACATTTTTTCGTGCTCCCTGGTGTAACATCATTGATATAGGGAGGAAAAGTTCATTGCTACATACCCCTATAAATCTGAACATGCCAGCTGCTCATAAGAGATGTTAGCATTTGTTTCATTCTCTTTGGTTCCTTCTCGTCTATGATTATAAACAAACTTTGGAGAAAATGGAAACTATTTTTAAGGATACCACCTTTTTGAGCCTCAATGATAAAGCGAGACTGGACAGAGCTGCTTCTATCATTTCTATGAACAAACCAGCCACCAATAATGATGGTCATGAGGGAATAAGACAGAGCATGAACCGACTTGAGAACTATTTGTCTGCACGTCTCAAAACGTGGTGGGACCATACAATGTTTGAGAAATAAGTGGAAAGCCTGATGATCCCTCGTGGATTAAGGATAAAGAAACAATCAACCATCCAGTTTGATGAAAAATTCCAAAAAGAGTGGAATGATCTATTCACAGGCTGTTCTTTGAAATGAATGGACTAGCTGATCCATTATGAGCAGAGAAAGGTCAAAGAATTAGATCTCATTATAAAAGAAATTGAAAACTCTATGACCGAACATGTGGAAAATGAAGAGTATAAAAAAAATGAGATCTGACAAAATGGAGAGGCTTAAAGCATTAGAGGACACCATAGCTGAGAATAAACAGAAAAAATATAACCGTGATTGTAAAGATTACGAAACAGGCCATATATATGATTGGCGACCTCTGCACAGACCGAATAGAAATTTGAAAAGTCCAAAAAGGCCTAAGTCTATCTTGAAAAACCCTGGTGGCAATAGATTTCTTGCGATTGGGGAAACAATCTCTGAATCCTCTGAATATGAATCTACAGATGGAGAAGCATCAAATCAGTATCAAAATCAGGATCGAAATCAGCATCGAAATCAGGATCAAAACAGAGACCTATTAGAAGATCAGGGCGCAAGCACAAAGATAAGAGAGAGGAGACCCAATTACGGCACCAGATTTCGGAAATAAATCAATTAACGGTTTTAAATTTATCTGCCAATATCCTTACTAAGAATGATTTGGATGTTTTGGAAAAAGGACTGAATTTTGTTCCGGAAAATAATGGGGACTTTTTTTCCACGATTTTGGATGTGAACAAATTTATAAGGAGACTCACTATCAAAAAACATTTCTATAATCAGGATCAGGAAATAACTGATATTAATGATATTTTGCTACCGGAGAATATTTATAAAGGACTTTCCTTTCAGGAACAGTTTTCCATCATACAACTGAATACCCTGTCAGATAATGACATGAAAGAAAACCTTGTGAATGATGGCATGTTTTTTTCTAGAATATCTAATGAGGATTTCTATCCCATACAGTTGAGAGCTCCCATCATTGATGATTTTCAGTTAATGGTAGAAAATGATTTAAAAGAAATCTATTCTAAAAAAAAAACAGATAAGGATAATATAACAAGAGGGGAAATAAGAGCTCTAAATAACATCAAAAATAATCCCCAAATTGTAGTGAAGAATTCTGACAAAGGGGGGTCAGTGGTAATATTGGATAAAGAGGTATAGGTTCACTGCTGGAGAGATTGGGTTCAGGGTTGGATGATCGGCTACAACCATTGGTAGTGATATCACCCAGCTATTTGAGAGACAGTAAGCACCTTCTAACCATCATGAATGATGTGACATGGAGTGAGGATCTAACCTGGACGACCTGTGATGTCTGAACTTCATATTCCGCACAGTTCGGCCATTCAAGCATTAACGGAACAACTAAATGCGAATTCTAATTACTCTGATGAAATGAAGGAAGACATTCTTGATGTTACTCTTTTCTTGCTTCAAAATAATTACTTCAAGTTTTCCCATCAGTTTTATGTACAGTGCCAGGGATGTTCCATGGGGGCCAAATTTTCATCATCCCTGGCAAATCTGTACATGAACTGGTGGGAATCTAAATCCATTTATGCTATTTCTAACCCTTATTCAGACTACCTGCGGTATTACATGCGCTTCATAGATGATATTTTAATTGTTTGGAGCGGACAGGAGAGTGACATTCTCGGGTCTGAAAATTATTTAAACACTAATGAATTGAATTTATCCTTTACTATTGAAGCAAGAAAGGAAGAACTTTCCTTTTTAGATTTGAAATTGAAGGGTGATATTAATAAGCATAGGGTGGATTGCAACCTTTTTCATAAAAAAATAGCTGGTAATTCTATATTGCACGCCTCGAGCCAGCACCCTAAACATGTTATTAGCAACATCCCCACAGGAGAGTTCATAAGGGCGCGCAGGTGTTGTACTGATGGCGTCAAATATGAACAGGAATGTCTAATCATTGAAGAGAGGCTAATAAATCAAAGGTATGATCCTAAAACCATAGAAACATCAAAAGATAAAGCTAATGGTAAGACCATGGATCAGTAATTAGCACAGAGTTCCAAAAATGCAAATAGAATAAATACATTTCCGAAAAAAGTGATATTCTCAACCACATATAACAAAAGTTATTATAATGTTATTGGTGTTGTACGGAAATACTTGCCATTGCATTATACCGATAGTACTCTAAAGGAAATTTTGAAAAATGGATGCAAATTTGTTCCAAAGAGGTCATTGTGTTTATGTCATTCTCTGCACACAGTGTAATAAACAGTATGTCGGGTCCACAAGCCGCACTGTGAGAAAACGTTTGTCAGAACACATATACGATGATGTCCTGAATCCCACTACCCGCAGTTTGTCAGAACACATATACGATGATGTCCTGAATCCAACTACCTGCAGTTTGTCAGAACACATATACGATGATGTCCTGAATCCAACTACCTGCAGTTTGTCAGAACACATATACGATGATGTCCTGAATCCCACTACCCGCAGTTTGTCAGAACACATATACGATGATGTCCTGAATCCCACTACCTGCAGTTTGTCAGAACACATATACGATGATGTCCTGAATCCCACTACCCGCAGCTTGTCAGAACACATATACGATGATGTCCTGAATCCCACTACCCGCAGCTTGTCAGAACACATATACGATAATGTCCTGAATCCCACTACCCGCAGTTTGTCAGAACACATATACGATGATGTCCTGAATCCCACTACCCGCAGTTTGTCAGAACACATATACGATGATGACCTGAATCCCACTACCCGCAGTTTGTCAGAACACATATACGATGATGACCTGAATCCCACTACCCGCAGTTTGTCAGAACACATATACGATGATGTCCTGAATCCCACTACCCGCAGTTTGTCAGAACACATATACGATGATGTCCTGAATCCCACTACCCGCAGTTTGTCAGAACACATATACGATGATGTCCTGAATCCCACTACCCGCAGTTTGTCAGAACACATATACGATGATGTCCTGAATCCCACTACCCGCAGTTTGTCAGAACACATATACGATGATGTCCTGAATCCCACTACCCGCAGTTTGTCAGAACACATATACGATGATGTCCTGAATCCCACTACCCGCAGTTTGTCAGAACACATATACGATGATGTCCTGAATCCCACTACCCGCAGCTTGTCAGAACACATATATGATGATGACCTGAATCCCACTACCCGCAGTTTGTCAGAACACATATACGATGATGTCCTGAATCCCACTACCCGCAGTTTGTCAGAACACATATACGATGATGTCCTGAATCCCACTACCCGCAGTTTGTCAGAACACATATACGATGATGTCCTGAATCCCACTACCCGCAGTTTGTCAGAACACATATACGATGATGTCCTGAATCCCACTACCCGCAGTTTGTCAGAACACATATACGATGATGTCCTGAATCCCACTACCCGCAGTTTGTCAGAACACATATACGATGATGTCCTGAATCCCACTACCCGCAGTTTGTCAGAACACATATACGATGATGTCCTGAATCCCACTACCCGCAGTTTGTCAGAACACATATACGATGATGTCCTGAATCCCACTACCCGCAGTTTGTCAGAACACATATACGATGATGTCCTGAATCCCACTACCCGCAGTTTGTCAGAACACATATACGATGATGTCCTGAATCCCACTACCCGCAGCTTGTCAGAACACATATACGATGATGACCTGAATCCCACTACCCGCAGTTTGTCAGAACACATATACGATGATGTCCTGAATCCCACTACCCGCAGTTTGTCAGAACACATATACGATGATGTCCTGAATCCCACTACCCGCAGTTTGTCAGAACACATATACGATGATGTCCTGAATCCCACTACCCGCAGTTTGTCAGAACACATATACGATGATGTCCTGAATCCCACTACCCGCAGTTTGTCAGAACACATATACGATGATGTCCTGAATCCCACTACCCGCAGTTTGTCAGAACACATATACGATGATGTCCTGAATCCCACTACCTGCAGTTTGTCAGAACACATATACGATGATGTCCTGAATCCCACTACCTGCAGTTTGTCAGGAGCCTCCAGGCATTTTTTGCATGAACATGGAGGTAATATCGGCTGCTTACGTGTAAGTGCATTGGAAACTGTCGCTATATCTCATCGTGGTGGGGACAGGGTTAAATTATTACGGAAAAAAGAAGCAGAGTGGATTTTGAAATTAAATACTAGATATCCAACAGGTTTAAATATGAGAAATGAATTCATGTATTTGTATTAATATTCTGGTTATTTCCACCTGCACTATTTTACACTAGCTGATTTCCTGCTATATTCATTATAACTGTCTGTTTCTAGGTCAATATATTATGTGACTTATATTTAGCGAGTTATATTCATGAATTTTGTAATTGTTTGGCAACTTTTCAATTTTTTTTTCCCCTTTAAAATAGAAACAGTCAGTTTATTTAGGGTTAAAACTGAGTTTTCTGAGACTCTGGACTCATGTGTAATTGAGCTTCTGAACAGGTGATGTCGGTGGGCGGCTACTTTCTCCATATGCCTTAAA